>NC_136470.1:56752176-57261847 GCF_902686455.1 Sciurus vulgaris | reverse complement strand
AGGTTTCTATTTTGAAACCTATTCAGTTAACCTTGACTGATGTGCACGCACGGACCTTGGTTCTAATCCCAGCACAAAAAAAAAAATAAAATAAAAAAAATAATAATAATACCCACTTGAATATTATGCCTTTTATTTTGCCTTAAGGTAGAAAGAAAATTTATTTTCTTATAGTAATATTTGCTTCAGTTAACATGTAGTGAGCTGGGCATGGTGGCACGTGAGTAATAATCACAGCCATTTAGAAGACTGAGGCAGATGTCTTCAAGTTTAAGGTCAGTCTAGGTCATTTAGTGAGACCTTCTCTCAAAATAAAATATGAACATGGTTGGGGAGTCAGTTCACGGGGAGCGTGCCCCTGGATTCAACCCGCAGTACTACCCAAAAACAGTGAAGGCTAATTAACATTCATCTTGTTTGTCATGGCAGTGGGAACATATTTATTATGTATTGATAGGGAAGTCAGTCCCTTTGGGAGCCCTTCTTGCCTATAAGCCAAATCTAACAGCAGATGACCATGGAGATAGTTTGAAACCTCATCAAAGGAGGTTGGCACATATTCGTTCAAATCTATAGATTTTTCAAACAGAAACGTTTAGTCATAAAATATATTCCAAGAAAAAACACTTTTTCCTTTTCCCTTTGATTTCATTAAGTATTGGTGGCCTGAATCAAGCTTTATAAATAATTTCAACAGAACCAAGAAAGGGGTAAAAATAGTGTCTGATTAGAAGGCTATCGTAAGTATACTTTTAAAGAACAATATGACCTAGAGACCTCATGGAGAAAACAGTATAGATGATTTGTCAAAAGCATTTGCAGGGAGCAGTGAACGCGGACAACTGGGAGCATTGGAGAGGTGGCTGTTCACCACAGCGCTTGGACTCGGTGCAACCCACCCGGGCTCTGGGAGGCTGCCCAAAGGAGAAGGTGCTTGGTGAGCTGTTTGGACTGAAAGCGACCACCCCTGAACACAGGGGGCTGCCCAGAGGAGAAGGAGAAATACGGGCTCGGCACGTCGCTTAGACTTGGAGCAGCTGCGCCAGGGCTCCGGGTGGCTATCCGGAGGAGCAGCGTGGACTCAGGACTCAAGAAGAGGAGATATTGAGAGACTTGGGACCAACTCAAAGCAGCCGGGTGAGTGTCTCCCATTGGGCAGGCGTCCCAGATGGGGCAGTAGTCCCCGAATGCAGGGAACTTTGTGAAGTAGAGCTGCCGGCGAGACGCCCCTCCCCCTGCTGGAGCAGTGAACGCGGACAACTGGGAGCATCGAAAAGGAGGCCACTTGGCACAGCGCTTGGACTCGGCGCAACCCACCCGCGCTCTGGGAGGCTGCCCAAAGGAGAAGGTGCTCAGTGAGCTGTTTGGACTGAAAGCGACCACCCCTGAACACAGGGGGCTGCCCAGAGGAGAAGGAGAAATACGGGCTCGGCACGTCGCTTAGACTTGGAGCAGCTGCGCCAGGGCTCTGGGCGGCTATCCGGTGGAGCAGCGTGGTGAGTGGTTTGGTCCCAGAGCATCCACTCCTGAACACAGGGGGGTTGTCTGGAGAAGGAGGAGGAGCGCGGCGGGGTGCTTGGGCTCGAAGTGACTGCCCCAGGGCTATGGGTGGCAGTCGGGACGAGAAGGTGCACAGGGAGTTCCTGGGACTCGTGACGCACCAGATCTCTGGGTGACTGCCTGGTGGAGAAGGAGGTGCGTGGTGGGTCACTTGGACTTAGAGAACCGCATGGAACACCAGGTGGCTGCTGGAGGAAAAGGCGTGTGGTGAGTCACTGGGACTCGGAGCGATCGTAAGGGGCTCCAGGTGGCTGCTCAGAGGAGGGGCCGCATAGCCAGGCGAAAAGTGCAGAGCAGGGTCCGAGGGCCTAGGCGGCTTCTTGGTGGAAGAGACCAACAGACAAACTGAGGGGCGGAGCGAAGGCTCCAGGACTGAAGGCAGCTTCTCTGAGGAGAGGCAGCCTAAGGAGATTCATCTGCGAAGGGCGAGGCTTCCAGGCCCAGTAGGTAGGTCCGGGTCCCTGGAAACATTGCAGAAGAAGGCTGCCCAGCCCAGGCAGTAGTTGTGAATAGAACGGAACCTCTGGGAGGGAAACCGACCAGCGAGACCTCCCCACTGGGTGAGTCCTCCCTGTTGGGTGAGGTTCTCCCAAAAGGACTGTAAAATAAGAGACACAGACCCAAACTGGCCTTGCATCAGCCCACATCCTACTTCCCCTTTGGATGACCATTCATCAGCAAGTGAAGGTACCTCTGCCCACTAGCAGGGACTATACCGCCCCAGAAGGCCACCTCCCCTAGGGAGTCAGCTTCCTTGTGGAGGACCGCATTATCAACTTCCTCCAAGACTTCAGGCTATTGAAGGCTAAGAGGGGATATACTAGAAAGCTTCAGGGATATTATAAGACAATAGAGGAAATCTGCAATATCACAGCGGTCAACTGATACCTGAACAATATGAGAAAACAAGGAAAGAAAATGCTGCAAACAAATCTAGATGTTACATCAATGAAACCCAACGACAGCATGGCAGAAGAAATGACAGAAAGGGAGTTCAGAATGTACATAATTAAAATGATCAGGGAAGCAAATGACTAGATGCAAGAGCAAATGCAGGCACTGAATGATCGCACCAATTGACAGTTAAAAGAGCAAATACAGGAAGCAAAAGATCATTTCAATAAAGAGTTAGAGATATTGAAAAAAAACAAACAGAAATCCTTGAAATGAAGAAAACAATAAACCAAATTAAGAACTCCATAGAAAGCATAACCAATAGAATAGAACACCTGGAAGACAGAACATCAGACATTGAAGATAAAATATTTAACCTTGAAAACAAAGTTGAACAAACAGAGAAGATGGTAAGAAATCATGAACAGAATCTGCAAGAACTATGGGATATCATGAAAAGGCCAAATTTAAGAATTATTGGGATTGAGGAAGGCTTAGAGAAACAGACCAAAAGAATGAACAATCTATTCAATGAAATACTATCAGAAAATTTCCCAAATCTGAAGAATGAAATGGAAGATCAAGTACAAGAGGCTTATAGGACTCCAAATATACAAAATTACAACAGACCCACACCAACGCACATTATAATGAAAATACCTAACATACAAAATAAAGACAGAATTTTAAAGGCCACAAGAGAGAGGAATCAAATTACATTCGGGGGGAAACCAATACGGATATCAGCAGATTTTTCAATCCAGACCCTAAAAGCTAGAAGGGCCCGGAACAACATTTTTCAAGCCCTGAAAGAAATTGGATGCCAACCAAGAATCTTATACCCAGCAAAACTTACCTTTAAATTTGAAGATGAAATAAAATCCTTCCATGATAAACAAAAGCTAAAAGAATTTACAAAAAGAAAGCCAGCATTACAGAACATTCTCAGCAAAATATTCCATGAGGAAGAGATGAAAAACAAAGAAACAAATCAGCAATGGGAGGAACTATCCTAAAGGAACTGTCAAATAAAGGAAGAACCAAGTCGTGTCAAAATAAATAAATAAATAAATAAAATGAACCAAATGACTGGGAATACTAATCATATCTCAATAATAACCCTGAATATTAATGGCCTGAACTCATCAATCAAAAGACATAGACTGGCAGATTGGATCAAAAAGAAAGATCCAACAATATGTTGCCTGCAAGAGACTCACCTCGTAGAAAGAGATACCCATAGACTAAAGGTGAAAGGATGGGGGAAAACATACCATGCACATGGACTCAGCAAAAAAGCTGGGGTATCCATCCTCATTTCAGATAATGTGGACTTCAAGTCAAAAGTAGTCAGAAGGGATAAAGAAGGACATTACATACTGCTTAAGGGAACCATAAATCAGCAAGACATAAGAATGATAAACATCTATGCCCCAAACAGTGGCTCATCCATGTATGTCAAACAAATCCTTCTCAATTTCAGAAACCAAATAGACCATAACACAATAATACTAGGTGATTTTAACAGGCCTCTCTCACCACTGGACAGATCTTCCAAGCAGAAATTGAACAAAGAAACCATAGATCTCAAAGCACAATCAATAATTTAGACTTAACGGACATTTATAGAATATACCATCCAACCAAGAGCGAATACACTTTCTTCTCAGCAGCACATGGATCCTTCTCTAAAATAGACCATATATTATGCCACAAAGCTAATGTAAGCAAATACAAGAAGATAGAGACACTACCTTGTATTCTATCAGATCATAATGGACTGAAGTTAGAAATAAATGAAAGAGTAAAAAACAGAGGCTACTCCAACACCTGGAGATTAAACAATATGCTATTACATGATGAATGGATAACAGAAGATATTAGGAAGGAAATTAAAAAATTCTTAGAGGTAAATGAGAACAAAGAAACATCATATCAAAATCTTTGGGACACTATGAAAGCAGTACTTAGAGGAAAATTTATTTCATGGAGCGCATTCAATAAAAGAAGTAAAAATCAACAAATAAACAACCTAACACTACAGCTCAAAGCCCTAGAAAAAGAAGAACAGACCAACAACAAAAGTAGTAGAAGACAGGAAATAGTTAAACTCAGAGCTGAAATCAACGAAATTGAAACAAAAGAAACAATAGAAAAAATTGACAAAATAAATAGTTGGTTCTTTGAAAAAATAAACAAAATTGATAAACCCTTAGCCACTCTAACAAAGAGAAGACGAGAGACAACCCAAATCACTAAAATTCGGAATGAACAAGGAAATATCACAACAGACACGATTGAAATACAAAACATAATTAGAAGCTATTTTGAAAATCTATATTCTAACCAAATAGAAAATTTCGAAGACATCAACAGGTTTCTAGAGACATATGAATTGCCTAAATTGAACGAGGAGGACATACACAATTTAAATAGAACAATTTCAAGTAATGAAGTAGAAGAGGTCATCAAAAGTCTACCAACAAAGAAAAGTCCAGGACCAGATGGGTTCTCAGCCGAGTTCTACAAAACCTTTAAAGAAGAGCTCATTTCAATACTTCTCAAAGTATTCCATGAAATAGAAGAGGAGGGTACCCTCCCAAACTCATTCTATGAAACCAATATTACCCTGATACCCAAGCCAGAGAGAGACAAATCGAGGAAAGAAAATTTCAGACCGATATCATTAATGAACATTGACGCAAAAATTCTCAATAAAATTTTAGCAAATCGCATACAAAAACATATTAAAAAGATAGTGTACCACGATCAAGTGGGTTTTATCCCAGGGATGCAAGGTTGGTTCAACATCCGGAAATCAATAAATGTAATTCACCATATCAATAGACTTAAAGTCAAGAATCACATGATTATTTCAATAGATGCAGAAAAAACATTTGATAAAATACAACACCCCTTCATGCTCAAAACACTAGAAAAAATAGGGATAGTGGGAACATTCCTTAACATTGTAAAGGCCATCTATGCTAAGCCCATGGCTAATATAATTCTAAATGGTGAAAACTGAAAGCATTCCCCCTAAAAACTGGAACAAAACAGGGATGCCCTCTTTCACCACTCCTATTCAATATAGTTCTTGAGACTCTAGCCAGAGCAATTAGACAGACCAAGGAAATTAAAGGAATACGAATAGGAAAAGATGAACTCAAACTATCCCTATTTGCAGATGATATGATTATATACTTAGAGGAACCATGAAATTCCACCAGAAAACTGTTAGAACTCATAAGTGAATTCAGTAAAGTGGCGTGGCAGGTTACAAGATCAATGCTCATAAATCCAATGCATTTTTATACATAAGTGATGAATCCTCAGAGAAATTATGAAAACTACCCCATTCACGATAGCCTCGAAAAAAATAAAATACTTGGGAATCAATCTCACAAAAGAGGTGAAAGACCTCTACAATGAGAACTACAGAACACTAAAGAAAGATATTAAAGAAAACCTTAGAAGATGGAAAGATCTCCCATGTTCTTGGATAGGCCGAATTAATATTGTCAAAATGGCCATACTACCAAAAGTGCTATACAGATTCAATGCAATCCCAATTAAAATCCCAATGACGTACATTACAGAAATAGAGCAAGCAATCACGAAAATCATGTGGAAGAATAAGAAACCCAGAATAGCTGAAGCTATCCTTCGCAGGAAAAATGAAGCAGGGGGTATGGCAATACCCAAACTTCAACTTTATTACAAAGCAATAGTAAGAAAGACGGCATGGTACTGGTACCAAAATAGACAGGTAGATCAATGGTACAGAATAGAGGACACGGACACAAACCCAAATAAATACAACTTTCTAATACTAGACAAAGGCGCCAAAAATACGCAATAGAGAAAAGATAGCCTCTTCAACAAATGGTGCTGGGAGAATTGGAAATCCATATGCAACAGAATGAAACTAAACCCATATCTCTCACCCTGCACAAAACTCAACTCAAAATGGATTAAGGACCTTGGAATCAGACCAGAGACCCTGCATCTTATAGAAGAAAAAGTAGGTCCCGATCTTCAACATGTGGGCCTAGGACCAGACTTCCTCAACAGGACTCCCATAGCACAAGAAATAAAAGCAAGAATCAATAACTGGGATAGATTCAAACTAAAAAGCTTTCTCTCAGCAAAGGAAACTATCAGTAATGTGAAGAAAGAGCCTACAGTGTGGGAGAATATCTTTGCCAATCATACTTCAGATAGAGCACTAATCTCCAGAATCTATAAAGAACTCAAAGAACTCTACACCAACAATACAAATAATCCAATCAACAAATGGGCTAAGGAAATGAACAGACACTTCACAGAAGAAGATGTACAAGCAATCAATAAACATATGAAAAAATGTTCAACATCTCTAGTAATAAGAGAAATGCAAATCAAAAGCACCCTAAGATTCCATCTCACCCCAATTAGAATGGCGATTATCAAAAATATATTCATCTGACAGAGGACAAATATCCAGAATATAGGAAAACCTATACAACCAGAAAGAAGCAATATAATAAAAAACTGGATAAATGACCTGAACAGATATTTCTCAAAAAAAGAAATGCAAAATGCAAGTAAATATACGTGAAAATGCTGAATGTCTCTAGAGATCACAGAAATGCAAATCAAGTCTACAATGAGATTACACCTTACCCACTTGGGTAAAATGGATAGTCCAGTTGGAGTGGCTATTATAAAACCAGAAAGTAACCAAAAAACAAACACTGATAAGGTTGTGGAGTAAATGGAACCAAAGGCAATTTTGGTAAGAAGGTGTAATAGTACAAAATCTATAGAAAACAGTAAGAATGTTCATTCAAAAATTAAAATAGCACTATAATACGACCCAGGTATACCACTACTGGGTATTTATTCAAATGAAGTGAAATCGCCAAAAAATAAAGACACTTGAATGACCATGTTTTTTATGACACTATTCAAATTAGGTAAGATAAGAACTCAGTTGAGGGACCAGATAACAGATGCATGAATAAGGCAAATATAGTATGTATACATGATGGGGTAATGATCAGGAAAGGAAAAATGAAATCCTGTCATTTGCAGGAAAATGGATAGAACTGGATTGTGTAAAATGAAATAAATCAGAAACAGTAAGGAATGTATTACATAATTTCTCTCTTATGTGGAAAATAAAAACCACAAAAGAAATCCAGAAAGAAGGACCATTAGGGACAATAAAACAGGTAGTGGGGTGAGGGTACAAAGGAAAGGAAGGTCAATACATGATACATGAATGTATGGAATAGACACAAAGAAACCCATTAATTTATACAACTAATATGTAACAATATATATACTCTCTATATATGCACATGGAAAACAGGAGATTAGAAAAAAGGTACAAAACAGGAAGAACCATGTGAGGACATAGGAGAAGACAGCATACACAATCTAGTGGGAGAACTCTCAGAAGAACACTTCCTAATGACATCTGAATTGTCAGCCTTACAATCCTCAGAACTGTGAAACAATAAATTTCTATTGTTCAAGCAAAAAAAAAAAAAAAAAAAAAATACAAGCAACAGGTGTTGGCGAGGATGTGGGGAGAAAGGTACACTCATACATTGCTGGTGGGGCTGCAAATTAGTGCAGCCACCTCTGGAAAGCAGTGTGGAGATTCCTTAGAAAACTTGGAATGGACCCGCCATTTGACCCAGCTATCCCACTCCTTGGCCTATACCCAAAGGACTTAAAATCAGCATACTACAGAGATACAGCCACATCAAGTTCATAGCTGCTCAATTCACAATAGCCAGATTGTGGAACCAACCTAGATGCCCTTCAATTGATGAGTGGATAAAGAAACTGTGGTATATATATACAATGGAATATTACTCAGCCATAAAGAATGACAAAATTATGGCATTTGCAGGCAAATGGATGAAATTGGAGAATATCATGCTAAGTAAGATAAGCCAATCTCAAAAAGCCAAAGGAGGAATGATATCGCTAATAAGTGGAGGATGACACATAATGGGGGGGAGGGAAGGGTTAATGTTAGGGTTAGAGTTAGGGTTAGGGAGGGGGGCAAGTATGGAGGAAGAAAGTACTGTATAGAGGGTAAAGAGGGGTGGGAGGGGTGGGGGGAAGGGAAAAAATAACAATGAATCAAACAACATTACTGTATGTAAATTTATGATTACACAAATGGTATGCCTTTACGCCATGCACAAACAGAGAAACAACATGTATCCCATTTGTTTACAATAAAAAAAAAATAAAAAAAAAGAACTATAAAAAAAAAGATCACTAAGATCTTGGGTAAATAAAAAAAAAAGTATTTGCAAGTTCTACATTGATTTGTTCTTGATTCCTTAGTACTGTGAAATATAAAACTACTTTGACTGTGGTATCCTATAGATGTTTATATGAACTAGTCCTTATCTTAGGAGGGCTGCTGCTTTGAAAATATCAACTAGAATAGGAGTTGTGACTATTCATTTGTGAAATTATTTATCACATCCTGTGTCTTTGGTCCTTCGTATCTTGACTTGAACCTTAGTAGCTAAGCTGAGATTAAGTACCTACATAAGATTATTTGAGTTTCCTTCATATGTCCTTTCTTCTTTTCTCATTAGTATGTGCAAATTTAATGTGATTTTCTGATGTTTGGACTTAACGGTCATAAGCATTTAAGTTCTGATTTTCAATCCAACCTCCTAATTACCATTTCTTGGTGATAGGTTTGAACATTTAAAAATAAATATATAATTAGCTCTTAATAGAGTGATTTATAGAGTAGTACAGTGGAATAGCCAGAAAAGCCCTTTAGGATCAATCACTTGGATATCATTCATTTCATATGACTAATTGTAAGTAGTTCCATAACTTAGCACTAGTGAGTAACACATGCAGTGGAGTAGAAAAGTAGAGTGAACAGTTTTCCAGGAGTTGCCAAGTTCCTGTATATTTTTGGTACTGGCAAAGGAACCCAGGGGCACTTTGCCACTGAGCTATCCCCCAGCCCTTTGTCTTTTTGTTTTGAGACAGGGTCTCACTGAGTTTCCAAGACTGGTATCAAGCTTGTGATTCTTTGGCTTTCGCTCTTGAACAATTGGGATTACAGCCATGTGCCACCCACCCTGGTGAAATTGTCATTAAGATATCCCTGCAGTCTCAGGCTGACTAGAAGAACTGTTTGCTTGGATATGTCATGATATTTGAGAAAATGAATAGTTAGGGGTCCTAACTTCATGGAGAGTTTGTGTCTTCTTGTTTCTGATATCGTTTGCTTTTGAAAAGTTTCTTCAGTGTTTTCTTTGAAACAAATTATTATTGAAACTTGATATGTTTGAAAAGCACTGTTTTCAAATCAGTAGAGTTTACTAAAAAGGAATTATGATAGCAAAATTAATATTTTAGAAATGTTTGACTGTGCTTTCAATGTTATTTTTGTTCAAAATTAGGAACTCTTGTGACCATAGGGGACCCTATGAGAAAATATACAGGATTTGAAAGAATTGGAGAAGGGTGAGTTTTTATAATCATATTCCTAATATTCACTACTTATGGGTATTCAGCATTATCTCTCTTTTCCCCTGAGATTGAGCACTCACTGGAATCTGTGAGTGGTACCCTGGGGGGTTTGTATAAATATATAAAGCAATTATTAAAAATCCCTACTCATTAGCAATGACTTTTCATCCTTTTTTCTTCTTCAACCTTTTTTTAATCATAGATGGTAAGGGATTCTTAGGTGGAAAAATTGCCCATAACATATTTAAAAATCAATTTCATTGTAGGATTACAATCCATAAAACATTGATTTGTGGCTGGGTATATTGTTGAGTGTGGAGCACTTGCCTCGGATATGTGAGGTCCTATGTTCCCTTCCTCACATTTCACAAAGAAAAACAAAGCAAAGCAGAACCCCTTGCAGTTAGCTGGGCATGGTGGAACACACCTGTAATCCCAGCAAGTCAGGAGCTGAGTTGGGAGAATTGCAAGTTTTCAGGCAGCCTCAGCAACTTAGTTTAGATCCTTATTCAAAAGGGACTGGGGAGTTAGGTCAGTGGAAAGGTGCCAAGGGTTTCAATCCATACTCAAAACAAAAACAAAAACAAAAACAAAAACAAAAACAAACCAAAAAAAAATGACACAAATATATAAAATGTTTTTGAATCATATCATTGAGTATGATCTTTGAGTCTGTCTGTCTGATTTTGCTGCATAATTTGATTTCAAAGTTTACTAACTAATCTCTTTCCTCTCTTCCTTGAAATCAAATGAGTATCTTGATTTCGTAATGTTACTAATCTCTGGAAAATGTTCTGTGGATTTAGAAAGAATTAGTGGATTTTTGAATGAAAATTTCTGAAACTTCCTAATGAGTTTCATTTTGACAAATTCAGTTCAGTGCAGACTAAATAATAATAATAAATTGAAACTTTCCTGAATATTTTGAACGTGGTAATAGATGTTATATATTGAATAATTTAGACTGAATGAATAATACCTACATAGAGAGATGGGTATTACAAACCCAGGTGAATTCCTTTATTTCTTTATGAATTCATTATTTATTTCATTATTTAAGTTACAGGAGACTGAACCCTGAGTCACTTGACCACAGAGTTACTTCCTCAGATCTCTTACTTCTTGTGCCACCATCCCCAGCCAGGCATGTAGCCAATTCACAAAGAAAATTTCAGAAAAAAATACTGAAACTGAAACTTCATAGTTCAAAGTAGAGAATGGTGCATGTAAAGTATACACATGAAACACAGGATGAACGCCAGATACAGGTTACCCTTGGATGGAGGAAGAATGTCATAGGAAAGGGCGTACCTGGAATTCTCGGGCTTATTTGCAGTTCTGTTTCTTCAGCAGGGCTCTGTATTCATAAGCGTATGTTACTCCTTCTTTTATCTTTATTCTCTATAATTTTTTAGGTCTGAAATATTTCAAATAAAGGTTTTGGCCACAAGGATTGCCTCCTGTTTTTTTTTTTTTTTCCCCTGGTTTTCTTTTGAAGATTCCAAATTCTGAGGATCCCTGTCTTGTGGAAGCCCTACTTCCTCTCTGTCTAAAGAAATAAAGAAACTGTCATTTTACTCTTCAAACAAAGACTCTACATCTTAAGTGTTATTTAATCCTTTTTCAGTTGTGAGAAGTGTAGAGTCTCTGGATAGTATAAATGGTAGTGATTTATAGACATTATCTCTCTTGTGTCTTTCCCCCCTAGGCTTTCTGGTACAGTTTTCACTGCTGTCGATATGTCTTTGGGAAAGAAGGTAGCAACTTTTGTATACTTCCAGTTATTAGATTAGCTTTCTGTTTAGGAGAAAAGACTAGATAAAGCTAACCAAGAGCAATAGAAATATATTTTTAAAGTTGGATATGATGTAGGAATTCATTTAAATAATTTGATGCCATTCTCACCTTAGGGGGAACAAAGAAGGAATTATGTCATGAATCAGCAAGTATTAAAAAATATTTTCCCAGGTTGCAGTCAAAGGAGGCTGAGTTTCTAGCACTGGACTGAAGCTAGATTGGTTAATCCACTGAGATCAATCTGAAAATATTTAGAGTGTGTGTAGTGTAAAAATAGTGTATATGTAAAAGTACTCCTTTTTTGTCAGTTCTGATCTCACTACATATAACATGTTACTGTTAATTATTAACTAGTTGGTGTTGGTTACCTTTTAAAACAATGAGGGAAACCATTATTTTTATTCAATTCTATTTGCATTATAGGTTGCCATAAAATGGATACAATTAAATAAGGAGCCAAGAAAGGATCTGGTCCTTAATGAATTATTCATAATGAAGAACCTGAGGCATCGAAATACAGTACAATACATAGACAGGTAAATATGTGTGAGGTTCTTTTAAGCACTGGGATTAAAATATGGAAATTCGTAATCGCTTGGTTTGATGGAGGCTGGCTACTTCACAATGTCAATTTTGAGAAGTAAACTTAAGGGAGAAAGAGGAGAGGTGAAAACAGAATATTCCAAGTGAGATGGTGCTTTTGTGACGAGGACATTACTTGGTAAGTGAGAAGGCAGCTAAATGCAGGACATCGCTGATGGTGTGAATATTCATTTCAAATGATCAGAAGCAGAAACATTAAGGAATGGTCAACTTGGATTCATGTCTTAACCCAGAGAGGTGACTAGCACACAATTCTGAACCTTTTAGGAGAGT
The DNA here is from genome assembly GCF_902686455.1 of Sciurus vulgaris. Lineage (NCBI taxonomy): Eukaryota > Metazoa > Chordata > Mammalia > Rodentia > Sciuridae > Sciurus > Sciurus vulgaris. Next base: position 57,249,211 of record NC_136470.1, on the reverse strand, counting down.
TTTTATTTCAATGCTGTTCTTCATGGGAAAATTGTATATGTGTATCAAAAGCTCATGTAGGCTGAGTGCAGTGGCTCATAACTGTAATCCAAGTGGCTGGGAAACCTGAGGCAAGAGGATCATGAATTCAAAGCCTGCCTTGGCAAAAAAGCAAGGTGCTAAGCAAGTCAGGGAGAACCTGTCTCTTAATAAAATTCAAAATAGAGCTGGGGATGTTTCTCAGTGTTTAAATGCTCCCTAGTCAGTCCCCAGTATGTGTCCCTCGTCAAACCAAAAATTCATGTAATTTAGAAATTGATCTTTACAATGAACAAAGCACAGAATGGAAAACTAAGTATGTTATTCAATTCTTTAAAAAAATCTTCAACTTTCTGAATGAATGTTGAGTAATAAAAAAATCATACAAGTGGTTTTATTAGGGGCTTACAGGAGATTTGCTTCCACATATAAATTTGTTTAGGATGGAGAAATGATAAACTATTATGATACTTTAACCCTAATTCTGGGATCTGCATTCATAGAAATAACTTTTCAAGTATATTTTTCTTCCTTTCAAATAATATTTCAAATCTGCATAGAATGCTGGTTAAGACAAGTCATAGGATTTGGAATCCATAGAACTTGACTTCAGATGCAGATTCTGTCACTTATTATGTGACCTCATATGAGCTAGCTAACATCTCCAGCCTCTGTCAGCATATCTGCAAAAGAAGACCAATAATTCCCATGGGATAGAGTTATTTTGGATGGGAAAGTCTTATTTCTACATGTTGACAATTATTATGGGAAAACGGTGACATAAAAATCACAATGAATATCCGAATGACCCCTGAGTACTTGTTTGTGCTGTTACATAGAAACTTTCCAGTTTTCTTCTTAGGTCTCCAGCTATCAGTTCTCCAGTGTTCTTCTTATGGTGCTTAACATTTGAACTGTTGAACATAGAGTGCCACATATTTAGAAAACTTAAAATGTGAATATGTTTTTCATGGTCTATTTTTAGTTACCTGTTAGGACATGATTTATTTGTCATCATGGAATACCTTTCTGGTGGGCCACTTACTGATGTCCTCACAGAAACATGTATGGATGAAGCACAGATTGCTGCTGTGTGCAGAGAGGTATGTTTGCTCTATTTTGGATAAAGTAGGGTGATGTGTGAGCAAGAGATGAATGGAGGAAAGGTTTCCTGAAAAGTTAATTTTTATCATACACATTTTCTTCATGGAATTCCATATTGTTTTCTCTCAGATGCCATTTCCAACGTTTCATGTGTAGGATACCTTGGGAATGAAGAATAGGCCCTTTTTTGTGTGTGTGTGTTAATGGGAATTGAAACCAGGTGCTCTCTGCCACTGAGCTAATCCCCAGTCCTTTTTATCTTCATCTTTTTTTTGTTTTTTGTTTTATTCTAAGGCAAGCTCCAACTTTGCCTAGGCTGACCTGGAATTTTTAATCCTCCTACCCCTATGTGAGTTGGGACTGGGATTAAAAGCATGCCTGCTTAAGGCCTTTGAATAATTAAATTCACAGGTAAATCTCATTATAGACACGACAATAGTTTACCATCTAGGCAGGGAAAATTGAGAATCAATGGGGGTGCTATTAAAAACATGCCCATCAGCCAGGTGTGGTGGTACATGCTTATAATCCCGGTGACTCAGGAGTTTGAGGAAGGAGGATCACCAACTCAAGTCCAGCCTCAGCAACTTATCAAGGGCCTAAGCAACTTAGTAAGACCCTGTCTCCAAAGAAAAAATAAAAAGGGCTGGAGGTGTAGGTCAGTGGTAAAATCTCTCTTAGATAAATCCCCAGTATCCCACTTTTCACCCCCCATCCTCTCCCACTCCCCAAACTGGAAACTAGAACTAAAACGGACAATCTAAGACATATGTTTAACTTTAATATGATTCTATCTGATTCTGGCTTCATTGAACTCACAGAAGTTGAAAAAATTGGTTGTTTCTTTATATTTTTTAATGAATTCTTGATGTATTATTTGCTTATGTTAGTAGAATTTTCCTAATTGCTCAAGTCTTAACTAACAACAAAGGTTTCATGTGTGTGTCTTTAACTTTTCTACAAAGAAGACTTTATATGGTCTGCTAATTGTCATGGAAGCTGACAGGACTTTTCCTGAAGTCACAGGGATCATTGTCATGAATGACAAACTTAGATAAGTTTATGAGAGACAGTTCTATAATACATAGTGAATTATAAAATTTGTGTAATATGTAGTGAATTATTTTCATTAAGGCAACGTTCTGAAAAAAATATCATTATGAGATGTGTTCTACCGAATGGTTAAAGAAGAAATCAGGACTCTTTCATAGTTCTGCATATTATATCCCTTAACAAATGTTGTTTGACACCCTAAAAACTAATCAAAATTTTACAAGAATTTATCTATTTACTCTTTATTTGTTTTTTCAAATTTTTCATAGTTGATACGAAATCAGTTTTAGGAATTGTTCTAATGACATTTACTTGTGTCTTCTTTGAAATTCCAAAATATTTAAATGGTGACAAGTTTATTTCTACTTCTTTGTACAAATGATTTTCTGTGACTTTATTCTTTTCAAGAATCTTAGTAAAGACCTGTCAAAATGATATGATGATACCATTTATATGTTTTTTTTCCTTGTATTACAGTAGAATATTTTGAATGAGATTTTTAGGAGTTAGAAATAATGAGCAGAGTTTATTTTTCTACTCTGATATTAATCATAATAAAAATACAGCGAAATTTTCCCAAATTTATCATTTATCCTTTTAGTTTACATTCAGAGAACATAGGGGACAGAAAAATTTAAAAACTCATCTTATATTTGTATTTACGGAAGGGAAGAATTTTTCTTACTTTTTTTATTTTTGCAGAGTGCGTAATGATAGATTGTACACAAATGGGGTACATCATTTCGTTTCTATGTTTGTGCATGATGTAGGTTCATACCATTTGTGTAATCATAGATGTACATAGGGTAATGACTTCTGTCTGATTGCACCATTTTACATACCCACTCCCTCTCATTTCCCACTGCATAACGTACCTCCATTCTTCTTTACCTTGCAACCCCTCACCCCCAATATATATCATCTTCCACTTATCATGGAAGACATTTAGCTTTTGGTTTTTTGGGATTGGCTTATTTCACTTAGCATGATATTTTCCAATTCCATCTATTTATCTGCAAATGCCGTAATATTACTGGTCTTTATGGATGAATAATATTCCACTGTGTATATATACCACAGTTCTTATCCATTCATCTGTTGAAGGGCATCTAGGTTGGTTCCACAATGTAGCTCTTATGAACTGAGCTGCTAAAACCATTGATGTGGCTGGGTTACTGTAGTATGCTAATGATAAGCCCTTTGGGTACAAACCGAGGATTTGGATAAATCAGTTCAAATGTGGGTCCAATCCAAGTTTCCTGAGGATTCTCCACACTACTTTCCAGAGTGGCTGCACCAATTTGCAACTCCACCAGCATTATAAAAGTGTGCCTTTTTCCCCCACATCCATGCCAATATCTAATATTGTTTGTGTTCTTGATAATAACCATTGTAATTGGAGTAAGATGAAATCTTAGAGTTGTTTCAATTTGCATTTCTCTAATTACTAGGGATGTTGAACACTTTTTTATGTTTATTAATTGCCTGCATATCTTCTTCTGTAAATGTCTGTCCAGTTCCTTGGCCCATTTATTGATTGGGTTCTTCGTATTTTTGGTGTAATGTTTTGTAAGTTCTTTATAAGATTTGGAGATTAGTGGTGTATCTGAAGCACATGTGGAAATGATTTTCTCCCACTCAGTAGGCTCTCTTTTCATGTCATTGATTGAATCCCTTGCTGAGAAAAAGCTGTTCAGTTTGAGTCCATCCTATTTATTGGTTGTGCTTTGATTTCTTGTGTAAATTGTTGGCCAGGTTCAGTGGTGCACACCTGTAACCCCAGGGACTCAAAATAGAAAAAAAGCAGGCTATGGATGTAGTTTTGATAAGAACACTTCTGAGAACAACTCCTAGTACTACAAAATAAAATTAAAAAAAGCAAGATTGGAACTCTCATATACTGCTGGTGGGAATATAAATAAGTGCTTTAGAAACAATTTGACAGTCCTTAGAATGTTAATATTCAGTTACCTCATGACCTAGCAATTTCACTAACAGGGTATATATTTAAGAGAATGAAAAGCATATGTCCATGGAGTGGGAGAAGTAACTAAATGGCTCAGTACCCAGCATGCACATGGCCCTGGGTTCAATCCACAACACTGCCAAAAGGAAAAAGGCAGCAATACCATATGTACACACAAAACTTGCACAAACTGTTCATAGCAGTATTATAGAGAAGAGCAAAAAGTGTCAACCACCCAATTAGCAGTCATTTGATAAATAGTGTAATATTATTTGGCCATAACAGGGAAGGAGGTTGTGATGAGTGTGCAACATTGACCCTTGAAAGTATTAGGCTCAGCACAAAAAGGCAGACAACAGAGGAAATGGGATTTTGATATGCTTTCCTGAATGCTTTTTGCCCCACTGCCAAAGATTCTAGTTCATGTAAGCAGCTATAATATGTTTCAGGTGATTTCAGAACAATTTTCAAAAACCTCTAGTTTCATATAATCATTAAGTCAATATTAAATTTTGTACATGCCTTGTGCTAGGCAGTATTTAATTTGCTGTCTAGAGAACTAACAAAAATTCCTGCTGTTGTAGTACCTATATTCTATTGGAAGGAGAGAAACAATAAAGTAAATTAGCATAATTCATTAGGAATCAACTCTTTCTTTTACGATTGATTTTTAATTTGTTCTAATGAGTTATACATGAGGGTAGAATGCATGCTCCATACACATTAGTTAAACTCAGGAATCAATGGAGATGCTTTACACAGATGAATGGATAAAACAATGAACTCTTTAAGAGCTCTGCCAAGTAAGTGGGGAGAGAGAGAGAGTCAGGCATGGGTTTACTTGTAAAAGTGTTCATTTGTAGCACTTCACTGAGGAGAAATGTGGACACAGGATGTAAGAGAGTGATGCTTATTTAACTAGAGGAGATCATGCCAAGGAGAAGATTGAACACTTACCAAACCCCTGAAACAGGAATGTTCCAGGTGCATTCAAAGATCTTTAAGGATTTCAGCATAGTGACAGTGCACTGAGCAAACAATACACATAAGGTGGTCAGGGAAATGAGGCATTGTGTAGTGCTTTGTGAGGATTCTGAATTTTATCTCAGATGGGAATTCTGACTTTTACTGTATACATGGGGAAACCATTGGAATGTTCTGAGTAGAGGCATGAAATGGTCTCACTTAAATTTTAAGAGGCACACATAGTTACTTTGTTAAAGAGAATTTCTCAAGGAAGGCAAAGGGTGAAGCAGGAAGACCAGTTAGGCAACTTTTGTAATAAGTCAGGCCAGAAATAACAGTAATATAAATCAGAATGGATTCATGGTGATGATACAAAAAAATCATCAGATTCTGCATGTATTTAGAGAAGAGATTCTATTTCAAAGAAGAGTGGTGATTTTTTCCAAGAGTTTAGCCTAAGCAAGGTGAAAGATGAAATGGAAGTTTCCTTAGTTGAGATGGAAAAGAGTGCAGAAGAGAGGAGATGTTTGGCGATTGTTTGTGAGGTTAGTGGACAAAATTTTAATGTATTTAGACATGTTAAGATAGGACACCTAGTGAGATGGTCAAGAGAATATGTTGATGAGGGTGTGGGTTATGCAGGGGTGGGATCCAGGAGATTGATAGAAACTTGAGGCTCCTTAGCTACAGATATTTCCGAAAGCTGCAAGGCAGGATGAGGACACAAGCCCAAGTGGGTATAGACAGACAAAAGGAGAGCTGGCACCCTGACACAGGTCATATCTAAGATTTGATGAAGTAAACCTGCATGGAGACTAAGAAGGAATGGTAGAAAATATAAGTGAAACTAGATAAAGTTATACCTTGAAAACCACAGACAAAAAGTGAGGGAGAGATGTGCTTGGAAGACACTACATTTACTTCCATTAGGATGAAGACTGAGCCTTGATCAATTTAGATGTAATTTTGGTGAAAAGTTGATGAATGCGGTCATCGTCTTATCAAAATCATGTAACAGGGACCAGATAAACTCCCCTACCTGATCTTCTCCTAGAAACTACATTATATGAATCAGTGATTTTCTAGACACTGCAGAATACAATGAATGAAGGGCAGTGATGTCTGAAAGTGAGTAGAAACTGAAGTCAACCCTACAACTGCCCTGGTTTCCAGGCCATGTACAGATAGAGATAAGCCACATGGGGCATTGGAGGAAAAGCTGTGTGACAGGAGGAAAACTGAAGCGTCCCAAGACCTGTGGAGGGCCCCTCTTAAGCATTCAACAGAGAATGGTGAGAAGAACTCTGATGTATAATTATCTGATCAGGTTGGAAAGGACTGGGCTGAGGTACAGTTCAGTGGTAGAGTATGTGCCTAGAATGCACAAAACCCTCAGTTCAACCTCCATCACTAGAAACAAACCCCAGGACTGGGTGAGATGTTGCCCACCATCTTCCCAGTCTGTTGGAAGGCTGAGGGATCATGTAGCTCAAGTCTGGGTAACATAGTTAGACCCACAGCTCAGAGAAACTAGATGGGAAAGAGAAGCGCCGGCCCCATGTGCAGGCCCAGGGTTAGTACCTGTTTCCATCAGCCACCATGGAAAACATAGTCTTTCACATATACTGAGTAGAAGACTCACAAGAGCCTTGTATCAATGATTGGAGATTAATCACCCTTAAATTAAAAACTGTTTCAGTTTTACCTCACAAATATTAGAAATAAGACCCTAATAGCTTAGAAGTTAATCCCAGAACACACTTCAGTAATATTTATATGGCCACAAGTACTGCCATGGTTATACTCAAGTCTCAGAAGAAGCTAGTCTTTAGCATCTTCTGCTGAAACCAGTTAAATCCCATATGTCATCAACTCTCAGTAGATCCAGAAGCTGACCTCAGATGGGCTGGTCATGTATGAGCTTGACTGTGCATTCCCAGGCTCAATGTGAAAAAGCACCTTGGCCTGCAGGTAGGGCAGTTGTCCAGGCATCAGTGAGAAAGGAATCCTGCATGAGAAGGGTGAGTATTGTGCATCAGGTGCTCTCAAGGTACCAGGAATCTAAGAAGATCCACGTGAATCAGATCCTGTCAAGAAGATGAAGGGCCATGACCCAAAACAAAGCAGATTCTCATGGAACACACCCACAAGATGAAGGCAGACAAGACATGTGAGAATCTTGCCTGACCTGGCTGAGGCACACGCATGTGAAACAGGGAAGAACACAAGATTTGTTAAGATCACATCAAAGGGAAGAAATGAAGAGGAGATCATCAAGACTGTTCAAAGATGAAGAAAGCCAGAAAAAAACTCTACCTCCTGTGTGGCCTTCATGGTTATATAGGTCAGTCATTCAAAGAAAAGAAGCTTTGATCAGCCTGGAAAAAATAAGAGAATATATATAGGGATCCAGAATCGGCCAGGACTAACAAGAACCCAGATATCCAAAGTTTTGAGAGACAAAGGGATAGGAAAACCAAGTTCATCTTGAGGAGCAAATATTCAGCTGAAACAACCCAGAAGTGACACAGAAAAAAGAATTAGCACACAAGGTCAGTAAAATAGTTTTTATAATTATGGTCCAAGTATTAAAGAGTCAGATATTTGGAAGATGTATTTTTAAAAGACCCAAATGTAAGTTAGTTTTGTGTTGTGATTTGGATATGAAGTTTCCCTGAAGAGCTCCTGTGTTAATGCAGGACTATTTCTAAGTGAAATGAGAGCATTGGGAGAGTCATCACAGTCAGTCTCTCCTAGTTTGAAGGCACTGGGTGGTACCTGTAGGAGTGTGGCTGGATGAGATGGGACCCTGGAGGCTGCCCTCCAAGGGTTCATTTTCCCTGTTCTCTGTTTTCCGTTCTCCCACTCTGTGCTTTCTGGTCACCTTGAGCAGAACAGCACTCCTCCTTCAAGCCCTCTCTCATGATGTTCTGTTTCACCTTGAGCCCACAGCAATGGAATCCGTGTACCATGGACTAAACCTCTGATACTGTGAGCCAAATACCTGTTCCTCTAAGATTTGTCGTCAGGCATTTTGTCCCTTTCACACAAAACTGACTAGCACAATATGGAAACTATAATATTTTTGGTTGGATTAGTGATAGATTATCTTAGCAATAGAAGTGAGCCACATTGAAGCAGAAAAATACAGGGAAAAAATTTTAAATGCAATACAACAAGTGAACTGGGAGACAGTTTCAAGTGTTTTAGTAAATGTGGAATGAAGTTCTGAAAGAAAAAAAATCAACCCAGAAATCTACCTTGGAAAAGCTAAACAACAGGTTTCTCAAATATATGAAAGTTGAATGTACTTCTAACTATATGGATAAATATATGAATTTTTGTTATGTGAATATCTTTAAAAGTTAAAATTACTTACATAAAAATAATAATGGTGGAGACAGGAGATATGCATTTGTAAAATGACAATAAATCTTCAGGGCCAAGGGAAGAATCATAGGGGTATTGTCCTGTGTCACAGGATGTATCACATGAAGATAGAAGGGAAGAGTATGGGCATTGAAAGATGCATATATTAAATGGCAAATTTGAGAGCTGTGACTAATAGCTAAAGATTAGTAAAAAACAAAAAAGGGGGAATTCCTGGGCTGGAAATTTCACAGTAGTGGAGATTTACCTAGTGTGTAAGGACCTAAATTCAACCACTAGCCCCACAAAATAAATCTTTAAATGAAAAAGCCATGCTGCAATTTGTACAAATATCAAAACATCACATTGTACCCCATATATATATATATGTGTATTAGTAGTACTCAATTAAAAATAAACTTTTAAATTTTAAAAAGAGGCCAGATCAAGGGAGGTATATCTTATGGGGCAGGTGAGAGTGTAGGTTAACCAAAGCAGACACAATTTGATCATCAATACACAGGTGTAAGGAATTATAACTTGAAACATAAAATAAATATTTGAGTTCATACTGATAAAAATGATTGAATAAATGCATTTGGGGAAAGAGACAGAACAATCACCCATGCTGAGGAATTCTAACATTTCTCTGGATTCTCAACCCTGCAGGAAGTAGAGGATAACTCAGGGATGGACTGAATAGAGTGACTTCCAGTGAAGAGAGCATGGAAAGGGAAGAGATGCTTCCCAGTGGAAACAATTAACAAGACTTTGGTCAGGTGATAAGGTCAACCTGAGCAGTCATAAATCATGTTGCTAGTATGTCCCCTTCATATGATGTGATGAAAACAGTAGTGTTGCCAGTCATGGTGGCCAAGCTAGTGAAGACAAGAGGGTCACAATTTGGAGGCGAGACTCCACAATGTAGTGATACCCTATGTCTAAGTTTAAAATGAGAAGGACGGGCTGTAACTCAGTGGTAGAGCACTCCTGGGATCAATAGCCAGTAATACAAGAGAAGAAAAAGAAAGTAAAGAGAGTGGCACTGTTAATCCTGCGAACTTCCTCTCAAAAGCCCTTAATTGTGAGATAACCATACCAAAGCCAGACATATTGTATTGGAGGGGTATCCTACACAGGATTATGTAGTATCTGACTGGGGCTCCTCAAAACTCTCTACAGTCACCAAAATGAAGGAAAGCCTGCGAAATCCCAACAGCCAAGAGGCAGCTAAGGAGACATGACAACTGAGTGCATGTGTCTTAGGACAGGTATGGAGAGTAGGAGAGTGAGTGGAGTAGGGAGATGTAGTGTGACTGCTGAAGGCACCAAGAGCCCATGTGAGGTTAGTGGATGTCAATGGTAAGTGATGCCAGCCATTGCAGATAAGTGGTGATTATCTACTACATTGAGCTGATGGATATAGGAAAGAAGTTCACACTTGTAAGCACATCTTAGCCAGATAAATGCTGTCAAGTGAGTGGGAGAGGGTCATGGGAGGGACATGTGAAAGGAACAATGGACACTGAAAGTCCTATGGGATTTTAAGTTCCAGTGGAGTCAGAGGTTTGCTGACCTTGGAGTACTGGGTGTTCAAAAGATAGGAAGTAGAGGAAAAAACACAGTCAGGGTGGTGGTTGCTGGTATCTGTCCTGGTAGAGGGAAGGGCATAGTGTATAAGGTGAGAAAGGCAAGCTCCTGAGAAAATGAGAGCAGAGGACAAGCATCTGCAGCAGGCATCTGTGCAGCTATTGAAGTAGCCACCAGTCAGGACAGGAGTAATGTGAGAGGTAACAGTGCAAAGAGCTGTGATCTCAAAGGAGTGAGGAGGGAATGACCTGGGGTTTAGTAAGCATTGAAAACAAGGCAAGGTAGATTTGTCTTCAAAAGACTGCATATTAGAGAAAAAGAACAGTGAAGACTTCAGAGAGCAATGAGAAGCCAAAAAGACACTTGCTTTATCTCTAGACCTAGAGTTGGGTGAGAAGAAATGTTGCCCCTGACAGCACAGCTGGTGAAAGTAAGGAGCATGTTCAGAGCCACTTGGGCATTAGGGTGGAAATACTGGGGGAGAGCTGGGAGTCCTGGGCTGCTTATGATCATTAACATAAATGAAAGTAAAGAGTAAAGTGAGTGAGATGTAAAGGTGGGTAGGAGATTAGGGGCAGTGGAGGGGGGGACTCTTGGGGTGATAATACTGTGCTTGAGTATTTTATGGACTCCCATGCTTATCCCTTCAGATGGAGGTATAGGGGCTTCCAACAGTCTTGAGAACTTAATCCGAAGTTAATTTCTGTCTGAGGCTTGAGGTCTTAGAATAAAATTAATGCAGGAAAAAATCTAGGTGACGTTGGGTTTCACAGTGTTCTCAGGTACAACACTGTTTTAAGGACCATCCATGAAGGAATATATTGGTCTTCTTAAAATTACAATCTTGTTAGGCTGGGGTTGTAGAACAGTGGTAGAGTGTTTGAGTAGCATTCATGAATCCCCAGCGCTCAATCCTCAGCACCACAGAAGAGCAACAAAATGCATTTATATAGAAATATATATATACACATATATATTATTTGTGAGAATCTACTGTACAGTAATGCAGGATATCAAGAAAAAGAAAATGTCTAATATGGTAACAGTATAGGATCCACATTTTATTTTATTTTATTTTTTTTTGTTTCTTTTTTTTAATTTTTAATTTTAATTAAAAATCATAAATTTACATAGGGCAATGTTGTTTGATTCAGTTTGTTATTTTTTCCCCTTCCCCCCTTGCACCCCCCTTTTTCCTCTATACATTCCTTTCTTCCTCATTCTTACCACCCTCCTTATCCCAAACCCTGAACCTAACCCTAACCCTAACAATAACCCGTCCTACCCCCCACCCCCGTATGTCCTCATCTGCTTATCAGGGAGATCATTCGTCCTTTAGTTTTTTGAGATTGGCTTATCTCACTTAGCATGATACCCTCCAATTTCATCCATTTGCCTGCGAATGCCATAATTTTGTCATTCCTCATGGCGGAGTAATATTCCATTGTATATATATGCCACAGTTTTTTTATCCATTCATCAACTGAAGGGCATCTGGGTTGGTTCCACAATCTGGCTATAGTGAATTAAGCAGCTATGAACATTGATGTGGCTGTATCTCTGTAGTATGCTGATTTTAAGTCCTTTGAGTATAGGCCAAGGAGTGGGATAGCTGGGTCAAATGGTGGTTCCATTCCAAGCTTTCTGAGGAATCTCCAGACTGCTTTCCATAGTGGCTGCACTAATTTGCAATCCCACCAGCAATGTATGAGTGTACCTTTTTCCCCACATCCTCGCCAGCACGTATTGTTGCTTATGTTCTTGATAATCGCCATTCTAATTGGGGTGAGATGAAATGTTAGGGTACTTTTGATTTGCATTTCTCTTTTCATTTATCTGTTGATGCTTGTACATCTTCTTCTGTGAAGTGTCTGTTCATTTCCTTAGCCCATTTGTTGATTGGATTATTTGTATTCTTGGTGTAGAGTTTTTTGAGTTCTTTATAGATTCGGGATATTAGCGTTCTATCTGAAGTATGATTGGCAAAGATATTCTCCCACTCTGTAGGCTCTCTCTTCACATTACTGATTGTTTCCTTTGCTGAGGGAAAGCTTTTTAGTTTGAATCTATCCCAGTTGTTGATTCTTGCTTTTATTTCTTGGGCTATGCGAGTCTTGTTGAGGAAGTCTGCTCCTAAGCCAACAAGTTGAAGGTTTGGGCCTACTTTTTCTTCTATAAGATGCAAGGTCTGTGGTCTGATTCCGAGTTCCTTGATCCATTGTGAGTTGAGTTTTGTGCAGGGTGAGAGATAAGGGTTTCAATTCATTCTGTTGCATATGGTTTTCCAGTTTTCCCAGCACCATTTGTTGAAGAGGCTATCTTTTCTCCATTGCATATTTTTGGCCCCTTTGTGTAGTATGAGAAAATTGTATTTATTTGGGTTTGTGTCCATGTCCTCTATTCTGTACCATTGATCTACCTGTCTATTTTGGTACCAATACCATGCTGTTTTTATTACTATTGCTTTGTAATAGAGTTGAAAATCTGGTGTTGCGATACCACCTGCTTCGCTCTTTCTACTGAGGATTGCTTTAGCTATTCTGGGTTTCTTATTCTTCCAGATGAATTTCATAATTGCTTGCTCTATTTCTGTAAGGTACATCATTGGGATTTTAATTGGAATTGCATTGAATTTGTATAGCACTTTAGGTAGTATGGCCATTTTGACAATATTAATACTTCCTATCCAAGAACATGGAAGATCTTTCCATCTTCTAAGGTGTTCTTTAATTTCTTTCTTTAGTGTTGTATAGTTCTCATTGTAGAGGTCTTTCACCTCTTTTGTGAGATTGATTCCCAAGTATTTTATTTTTTTCGAGGCTATTGTGAATGGGGTAGTTTTCCTAATTTCTCTTTCTGAAGATTCATCACTTATGTATAAAAATGCGTTGGATTTATGGGCATTGATCTTGTAACCTGCTACTTTACTGAATTCACTTATGAGTTCTAAGAGTTTTCTGGTGGAATTTCCAGGTTCCTCTAAATATATAATCATGTCATCAGCGAACAAGGATAGTTTGAGTTCTTCTTTCCCAATTCGTATCCCTTTAATCTCTTTGGTTTGTCTAATTGCTCTGGCTAGAGTCTCAAGAATGATGTTGAATAGAAATGGTGAAAGAGGGCATCCCTGCCTTGTTCCAGTTTTTAGGGGGAATGCTTTCAGTTTTTCACCATTTAGAATGATATTGGCCATGGGTTTAGCATAGATGGCCTTCACAATGTTAAGGAATGATCCCACTACCCCAATTTTTTCTAGTGTTTTGAGCATGAAGGGATGCTGTATTTTATCGAATGCTTTTTCTGCATCTATTGAAATAATCATGTGATTCTTAACTTTTAGTCTGTTGATATGGTGAATGACATTTATTGATTTCCGGATGTTGAACCAACCTTGCATCCCTGGGATAAAACCCATTTGATCGTGATACACTATCTTTTTAATATATTTTTGTATGCGATTTGCTAAAATTTTGTTGAGAATTTTTGCGTCGATGTTCATTAAGGATATTGGTCTAAAATTTTCTTTCCTTGACGTGTCTCTGTCTGGTTTAGGTATCAGGGTGATATTGGCTTCATAGAATGAGTTTGGGATCATTCCCTCCTCTTCTATTTTATGGAATATTTTGAGAAGTGTTGGAATAAGCTCTTCTTTAAAGTTTTTATAGAACTCGGCTGAGAACCCATCTGGTCCCGGACTTTTCTTTGTTGGTAAGCTTTTGATGACCTCTTCTATTTCATTGCTTGAAATTGATTTATTTAAGTTGTGTATGTCCTCCTCGTTCAGTTTAGGTAATTCATATGTCTCTAGAAACCTGTTGATGTCTTCAAGGTTTTCTGTTTTGTTGGAGTATAGATTTTCAAAATAGCTTCTAATTATGTTTTGTATTTCACTCATGTCTGTTGTGATATTTCTTGTTCATTCCGAATTTTAGTAATTTGAGTTTTCTTCCTTTTTCTCTTGTTAGCGTGGCTAAGAATTTATCAATTGTGTTTATTTTTTCAAAGAACCAACTATTTATTTTGTTAATTTTTCCGATTGTTTCTTTTGTTTCAATTTCGTTGATTTCAGCTCTTATTTTAACTATTTCCTGTCTTCTACTACTTTTGGTGTTGGTCTGCTCTTCTTTTTCTAGGGCTTTGAGCTGTAGTGTTGTTTATTTGTTGATCTCCACTTCTTTTGTTGAATGTGCCCCATGAAATAAATCTTCCTCTCAGTACTGCTTTCATAGTGTCCCAGAGATTTTGATATGATGTGTCTTTGTTCTCATTTACTTCTAAGAATTTTTTAATTTCCCTCCGGATGTCTTCTGTTAAACATTCATTGTATAATAGTGTATTATTTAATCTCCAAGTATTGGAGAAGTTTCTGTTTTTTATTCTGTCATTTATTTCTAATTTCAGTCCATTATGATCTGATAGAGTACAAGGTAGTATCTCTATCTTCTTGTATTTGCTAACAGTAGCTTTGTGGCATAAAACATGGTTTATTTTAGAGATAGATCCATGTGCTGCTGAGAAGAAAGTGTATTCGTTCTTTGTTGGATGGTATATTCTATATAAGTCGGTTAAGTCTAAATTGTTGATTGTGTTTTTGAGATCTATGGTTTCTTTATTCAATTTTTGTTTGGACGTTCTATCCAGCATTGAGAGAGGTGTGTTAAAATCGCCTAGTATTATTGTGTTGTGGTCTATTTGATTTCTGGAATTGAGAAGGATTTGTTTGGCGTACATGGATGAGCCAATGTTTGGGGCATAGATATTTATGATTGTTATGTCTTGCTGATTTATGGTTCCCTTAAGCAGTATGTAATGTCCTTCTTTATCCCTTCTGACTAGTTTTGGCTTAAAGTCCACATTATCTGAAATGAGGATGGATACTCCAGCTTTTTTGCTGTGTCCGTGTGCATGGTATGTTTTTTCCCATCCTTTCACCTTTAGTCTATGGGTATCTCTTTCTATGAGATGGGTCTCTTGCAGGCAGCATATTGTTGGATTTTTCTTTTTAATCCAATCTGCCAGTGTATGTCTTTTGATTGATGAGTTCAGGCCATTGACATTCACATTTATTATTGTGATATGATTTGTATTCCTAGTCATTGGACTCATTTTTGTTTTTTGACATGATTTGGTTTCTCCTTTATTTGGCTATTCCTTTAGGCTAGTTCCTCCCGTTGCTGATTTTCATCGTTGTTTTTCATCTCTTCCTCATGGAATGTTTTGCTGAGAATGTTCTGTAATGCCGGCTTTCTTTTAGTAAATTCCTTTACCTTTTGTTTATCGTGGAAGGATTTTATCTCATCGTCAAATCTGAAAGTAAGTTTTGCTAGGTATAAAATTCTTGGTTGGCATCCATTTTCCTTCAGGGCTTGGTAAATGTTGTTTGAAAAATCTGCTGATATTCTTATTGGTTTCCCCTGAATGTAATCTGATTCTTTTCTCTCGCGGCCTTTAAAATTCTGTCTTTATTTTGAATGTTAGGTATTTTCATAATAATGTGCCTTGGTGTAGGTCTGTTGTAATTTTGCATATTTGGAGTCCTATAAGCCTCTTGTAGTTCATTTTCCATTTCATTCTTGAGATTTGGGAAATTTTCTGCTATTATTTCATTGAATAGATTGTTCATTCCTTTGGTTTGTTTCTCTAAGCCTTCCTCAATCCCAATTATTCTTAAATTTGGCCTCTTCATGATTTCCCATAATTCTTGTAGATTCTGTTCATGATTTCTTACCATCTTCTCTGTTTGGTCAACCTTGTTTTCAAGATTAAATATTTTGTCTTCAGTATCTGAAGTTCTGTCTTCCAGGTGATCTATCCTATTGTTTATGCTTTCTATGGCTTTTTTAACTTGGTTTATTGTTTCCTTCATTTCGAGGATTTCCGTTTGGTTTTTTTTCAGTATCTCTAACTCTTTATTGAAATGCTCTTTTGCTTCCATTATTTGCTCTTTTAACTGTTGATTAGTGCATTCATTTAATGCCTGCATTTGTTCTTTCATCTCCTCATTTGCTTCCCTGATTGTTTTAATTATGTACATTCTGAACTCCCTTTCTGACATTTCTTCTGCTGTGCTGTCATTGGGTTTTATTGATATAGTATCTAGGTTTGTTTGGGACATTTTCTTCCCTTTTTTTCTCATATTGGTCAGATGTCTATGGGACTCTGATATTGTAGATTTCCTCTATTGGCTTATAGTGACCCTGTAGATTTCCAGTGTATCACCTACCAGCCTTCAGTAGCCAGAAGTCTTGGATTAATTTGATAATGCAGTGCTTCTGAAGAGCGCTGCCCCTAGCCCGCTACTGGTTCCTGGGAGAGAGACCTGGAGAGGTCTCTTGTTGCACAGCCCTAGTCCAGAGGCTGGTTGTAGGTTGGAGGTCTCCACTGGCTTGGGGACTTGTGGCTGGCTCTGTGTAGACAGGCTCTCACTGGGCGATTTGCCCCGAGAAGCTAGCCTAGAGAGGCGCTTCCCGCTGGAGGGGTGCTGGGGTGCTTGGGGAAGTCCCTGGCGCCCTGTGCTGGTCACTGAAGCAACCTGCGGGCGGGCTGGAGCTGGCAGTGGGGCGGGCTGTAGCTGGCTGTGGCAGGCTGGAGCTGGCCGCGCTTCTTCTGTGCAGAAGGGCTCTCACTGGGGGGCCTGTTCCGAGAGGCTGGAGGATCTGTCCCTGTGGGCGGAGCCCACTGCCAGACTGCACCGAGCTGCCTGGGGGAGACTCTATCTGCCCTGTCCCACTCTAATAAGCCACTCGAATCCGGGCCTGCCGCCCAGCTGAGCTTCGCTGGGTGGGGGAGACTCACCCCGTGGTTCTATTTTAGTCCGAGACTCTCAATGCCTCCCTTTCTTGGATCCTGGGTTCTGGGGCAACTGGAGATGCAGTCAGCCTCTAGTCTGCCATCTTGGATCGCCCCGTGGAAAAAGCTTGCAGCTGGAGGGGGACGATGCTGCCTGGAGAGGTCTCTGGCTGCCCAGCCCTGGTCCCAGAAGCCGCTTGTGTATCAGATGTCTCCGCTGGCTTGGGGACCCGTGGTTGGCTCTGCGTCAGGAGACTCTCACTGGGCGGTCGGCCCCGGGAAGCTAGCCTAGAGAGGTGCTTCCCACCGGAGGGGTCTGGGCTGCTTGGGGGAGACCCTGGCGCCCTGTGCTGGTCTCTGAAGCAACCTGCGGGCGGGCCGGAGCTGGCCGCGCTGCTTTTGTGCAGAAGGGCTCTCACTGGGGGGCCTGTTCCGAGAGGCTGGAGGATCTGTCCCTGTGGGCGGAGCCCACTGCCAGACTGCACCGAGCTGCCTAGGGGAGACGCTATCTGCCCTGTCCCACTCTAATAAGCTACTCGAATCCGGGCCTGCCGCCCAGCTGAGCTTCACTGGGTGGGGGAGACTCACCCCGTGGTTCTATTTTAGTCCGAGACTCTCAATGCCTCCCTTTCTTGGATCCTGGGTTCTGGGGCAACTGGAGATGCAGTCACCCTCTAGTCCGCCATCTTGGATCGCCCCCACATTTTAAATCAGGTAGGCATTTGGAAAATACATTTGCAAGGCTCTCTAGTTGTGTCTTCAATATTAAAGGAAGTCAGTGAGATTTATTAAAGTGTTCCTCCTGTCTCACATGGCAACTCAGCGATGGTCTGTGTTGTCTGCTTCATTTCAAAACTTAAACTTTTACTATAAAATGGTCAATTAACTAGAAATAATTTCATATGTAGAAATTTTAAGGATAATAATAAAAAATTAAAGAATACAAAGATTTTCTGAAGAGGGGTTGTTTCAATTATGAAAACACCTATATTTTAAATCACTGTTCAATCTAGCCATTTTAGGATGTGTTATTAGGAATGATGAAGCTGGCATATAGCTAATTTAGCAAGAGAGTTTCAGCAAATTCAATTGTTTTGAAATATTACTTTTAAAAAGCTTGGCAATGGCAAGAAGATCTCAAATTAGAGACCTGCTTGGGCAACTAAGAGATACCCTATCTCAATGTAAATTAAAGAGAGGGCTGGGGTACAGCTCAGTGGGAGAGCACTTACTTGCCTATAGCATGCCTGGTTGAATTCCTTAAGAACCCACTAAAATTAGAGAGTGAGAGCATGAGAGGAAAGGAAGTGAAGGAGAGTGGTTACCAATTCCAAAAGGGTAGCAATAATCACTACCTAACTTTAGTATTTGGTGATTCTCTTTGAAGAATTAAGGTGGGCTGGAGATGTTCACTGATAGAGTGCTTGCCTAGTATGCAAAGGCCCTGGCTTTGATCCCAGCACCACACACACACACACACACACACACACAAAAAAAAAAAAAAAAAAAAAACACAAGATTTCCATAAACTTGATAAGAGTACATTATAAATTTGTTGAGCTACATTAAGACTGTCAGGACTTCCTTTTGCAATGGTTGCACACCTGTAATCATGGTGACTCAGGAGGCCAAAGAAGGAAGATCACAAGTTGGAATCAGCCTCAACAATTTGGTGAGACCCAGTCTCAAAAATGAAAAAAAAAAAAAAAAAAGTTGTGTTAGGGATGTTGCTCACTGATAAAGCAACCCTGCCATCACCCCCACATTTACCCACTCCCCCTAAAAGAAGCTCACAGATGATGTTCTATTTTTAGACCTTAGAACTCATAAGAATAAATGGAATGCCAGAACTCCCAAATGTAGAGAAAATTTCCACAGTATTTCACCATTTCTTAACTCTATGTTTACAAGAAGATGTGGAGGAAAGAGGATCAGCCACAGAATTGTTACAGGTAAATTTGGAAAAGATGTCATTTTGGAAAATGTTGAATTTTTTTGAATACTCAGCGGAAAGTTTTCATACTGTTAATAACACTTCATTATTCATTGATATCTATGAATAATGCAGCTACTACATTAATATTGTGGGCTGGGGTTGTGGCATAGTGGTAGAGCGCTTGCTAGCATATGTGAGGCCCTTGGTTGGACTCTCAGCACCACATAAAAGTAAAATAAGGTAATGTGTCCACCTATAACATACATCATATATATATATATGTACATAAAAGTTTAATATAGTTGTACTTTTTTATATTATGATAGTGTATTCATTCAATTTTGGAATGAGTGTATTTATGAGGTATTTTACTGTTGATATTTGGAAATTAGGAAAATTAAGCAACTGTCTGTTCACCTATGGAAGTTATGTACTGATTAGGAGTGGTTTGGGCAGTTATTAACGTATGTATTTTTTAAGAAATTTGTATTCATAAGTAGACTTCAGGGCTTAGTTGAAAGGAATTGTTTTGTTTCTCTTTTGATAACCTTCATGCTCTTCCCCATTTCCTGATAGCACCCCTTCCTGAAAGTGGCCAAACCATTATCGACTTTAACACCACTGATCCTGGCAGCTAAGGCACAAAAGAGGAGTCGCCATTAACATCACTGATGTGGTTCATGTTTATTTTTACATTTTCTAACATGAAAATGTTTCTTACATTTAATAAAATGATTCTTGTTGTAAAACACACGAGACATGAAAATTGCCTTTTAACCATGTTAAGTGGACAACCCAGTGGCATTAATTACACTCAATATATTGTACAACCTTCTCTTCCAGAACAGTTTTGTCACTCCAAACAGAAGCTCTGCCACCATAAATTAGTAACTCCCACTACTCCTCCTCTAGTCCCTGGCTGCCACTAATTATTATTCCTCTTATATTTGTTCTAGTTAGTTATACATGACAATAGAATGCACTTTGACACATCATATGTAAATGGAGTATAACTTCTCATGTTTCTGATTCTACAGATGTACATCATATCTATCATGTAGTCCCACATGCACAAAGGGTGGTAGTGTCTGAACCATTCAACTATCCATTTCTCTAATGGCTAGAGATTTTGAATCATCTTTTCATATATTTGTTGATGGATTGTTTTTCTTTTCTGTGAAATATCTGTTCAGTTCCTTAGCCCATTTATTGATTGGCTTATTTGTTTTTTTGGTGTTAAGTTTTTTGAGTTATTTTTATGTTCAAGAGATTAATACTCTATCCGTGGTGCAGATGGCAAATGTTTCCTTACTTTCTGTAGGCTCTCTCTTCACACTATTGATTGTTTCCTTTGCTGAGTAGAAGCTTTTTAGTTAGAATCCATGCCATTTGTTGATTCTTGATTTTACTTCTTCTGCTTTTGGAGTCTTGTGAAGGATGTCCAATCCTAAGCCAATATGGTGAAGATTTGGACCTACTTTTTCTTCTATTGGAAGGGCCTCTATTCTAATACATAAATCATTGATCCACATTGAGTTGAGCTTGTGCATGGTGAGAGAGGGGATACTTTTCATTTCATTACATATAAATTTTCAAGTTCCCCAGCACCATTTATTGAATTGGATATGTTTTCTCCACTGAATATTTTTTGCACTTTTGTCTTGTATGAATTAAGTGTACTTATGTGCATATGTCTCTGTTTCTTTTATTTTGTACCATTGGTTTTCATGTCTGTTTTATTGTCAACACTATGCTGTTTTTGTTAGTATAGCTCTGTAATATAATTAAAGGTCTGGTATTGTGATGTCTCCTGCTTCACATTTCTTGCTAAGAATTGCTTTGTTTATTCTGGATTTCTTATTTTTTCCACTGAATTTTACAACAGATTTAGATCTCAAAGACTCCTATATTTAAATTACCAGACAAAGCATGTAATGATTAGAAGTAAATGGCTATAGAATTCAAAGTTTAAAATACACAATATAATTACATATTATCAGCACTGAACAGGCATAATTACAAATTGAAGCCAGAAAGTACCTGGGAAATTCAAGAGAACATATTGTGCTGCAATTTAAATCCTCTAGTGTGGAATGAAGGTCAAATCAGAAAGAGAAGGAAAGAATTAGGAAATGAATTGAAGACCAAACAAATGAAACTTCCTACAATGTGTTTCAAAAAGTCAATATTATTCAGAGTACTAAATATGGTACTGAGGATAATATAGAAACATATCAAACATGGTAGAGTGATGCTATTAACAGTAACAAATTCAAATATGAGAAGATCATAGAACAAAACAAGCCAAAATTTTCAGTATTAATAGGAAAGCAGATTATAAAATTAAAGAGTATATTCAGCTGAACTGATAAAAGTCATACCTCAGCAAATCAAGTTGAAACTATATGAGAAGAAAGAGTCTTAAAAGCAACTAAAGATAAAATGCAGTATATTTCAAAGCACAGCAACAGGAGTAATCCCAAAAAACTATCATTAATGAAAACCAGAGGCAGTAGACTAATATTTTTAAGTTAAAAAGCATGAGGGCTAGAAATATGAGATTTTTGTTTTTTTTTTTTTTAGTTTATTGACACATAAGTATAATAAAGCATAAGTTTGAGTGCAGAAGTGTTTGGGTGTATGCCTAGTTCAACACCCAGCACCTGAAAAGAAAAACAAAGAAATCAAAAGAATGAGGAGAAAAAGTAAGCCATTTCAGAAAAACACATTAAAAACTGTGTCACAAAAATATGTCATTGAGTGACACCATCTCTGGACTCATTTCCCTCAGGAGAAGTCTTTGGTTTGAAGATCTGTCCTGTAGTGAGAGAGGGATGTTCAATCCACCAGGTATTATTGTTTCTCATCTACTTGATTCTTGCATCTGAAAAAGTTTTGTTTGATGTACACAGAGGACCCCTTATGCAGTATGGAATGATTTTTGTCCCTTTTATTTGGTCTTTTTTTTCATCCAATCTGTCAGTCTATATCTTTGGATTAAGGAGTGGAGGCAGTTAACATTCAAGGTTATTGTTGAGATATAAGTTGTATTTCTGCTCATTTCAGTTTATTTCTGGTTTTTTATTTGAATGAGTTTCTCCTTCCTTCATAATTCTTTGTTGTACATTTTTCCTTTGTTCCTTTTCATTTGTTTTTTCCATTTCATCCTCATGGAATATTTTGTTGACAATGTTCTATAGTTCAGAAATTCTACTTGTGAATTCTTTTAACTTTTGTTTAATCATGGAAGATTTTTAATTTTATTTTTATGTTTGAAGGATAATTTTGCTGGATACAAAATCGTTGTTCATCATTCTTTTTCATTTTCACATTTTGTGTTGCATTAAAACAGAACTTCTATCTCTGAATGTTGGGTTTGAGAAATAACCTGATATTTCAATGGGTTTCATTCTATATATAATGCAATTTTTATCTCTCATGGTCTTTACGATTCTCTCCTCATACTGTTAGTCATTCTCCTTATAATGTGCCTTGATGTGGAGCTGCTGTCCTTTGTACATTTGGTGTCCTGCAAGCCTCCTGTATTTGATTTTCCATTTCATTCTTTAGGTTTCAGCAATTTTTTGATATGATTTCACTGAAAAATTTGTGCACTCTTTGGTTTAATTTCTATGCCCTCATCTATCCTGTTAAATCCTAAGTTTGATCTTTTCACCTTATCCGATATTTCTTGGAAGTTCTGTTCATGGTCTCTCAATATCTTCTCTCCATGTTCAACTTGATTTTCAAGATGATAACTTATGATTTCATTGCCTAAGAATCTGTCTTGCAAGTACTCCAGTCTGTTTGTCATGCTTTCCATTAAATTTTTAATTTGGTTTATTGATTGCATCATTTCAAGGATTTCGGCTGGATTAATTTTCAGAATCTCTTTATAGAAGGGATCTTTCATTTCCTATCTCTTTTGTCTAATGTCACTCCTTAAGTTGTCCTCTCCCTGCAGATCAGTGTTACTATGTACATTCTTATCTCCTACTCTGATATAGCTTCCACTGTGGAATTAGTGGTTCTATTACTGGAGAATCTTGGTTTATTTAGGATAATTTGTTCCTTATTTTTCATGGTGTGTGGGTGTCAACCAATTCCGCAGTATGGATCTGGGGCAGTAGAGTTTCTACCTTGAGACACATGTTCCTCACTTTGAAGGGAGAGGCAAATAGCCTCAAACAATGCAAACAATATTCAACCTCAAACTAAATTATCTCCTGAGGAGGTATTTACAGTTTTTTCACAATAAACAAAAATGATACAGTTATTGCCTACAATAAAAATGTAAGTATGCTAGGTGGTTTATATTTTTGAAGGCTGTAATGGGGAGAACAGAAGTGGTATAGGATGTGATGATTAAAATTAAAGAAGAGTAGAAGAGGGAGCAAGAGTTAAGTTGTAAGCAGGAGAAAAATGAGAGAACAAGAAAAACATAATTGAAATAAAAAATGTATACAATGAAAGAGAAATATGCTAATCAAACATCATAGTCATCAATAAATGATCCATAAAAATAGTTATTTTCAATATTGGTGGAAATGTGAAGTGGAAAGAAAAAATGTGAAAATAAATCTCTATGAAAAGTTGGGGAATATTTTCTATTGGAGATCAAAATATCCTGAGCTTCCCTTCCCTACACCATGTAGTGTGATGTTTGCTTCCCTCAGGCTGGGGTGCTAGTGTAAGAGAGTTAATCCTGCAGGTGGAACTCCTGTAGGTGGGCTTTAGGCCTAGGTGGGCTCCAGTCAGTTTGGTGAAAGCCAATTGTTCTGGAATATCAGCATTTTGACAGCAATTGTTGGGCCATGCTGGAAGGCTAAACCTCAGGGACCTTTTTGTTTTCCATGCATGTAATGTAGAAACAAATAATCAATTCACTACATTTCTTGCAGAACCTGATTCCTTTTCTCAGGTTCTGTGCTTAATTGTTTCGTGGTCACTTAGGCCCACTCTCTGTCATGTAGCAGGGGTTTGCCAGGCTACTATATTGGACCTGTCTTGGGTCTGTCAGAAATTGGCTTCCTCAGAGTTCGGTGCCATCACTGGTTGGTCGTATTCGCGAGCAAGCTGACAGGCGAGTCAAGCTGCTTGCATAGTGAGGTAGCAGGCCTTGCAGAGTGGGATAGCAGGTAACCAACCCTCCCAATCACAAGGCCAAATACAGATGCCATCACTGAACAACCCCACCCGACCAGCACACTGAGGTTTGTCACCATCACGGAGTTAGCCAGAGGCTTCTTTATAGGCTGGTGGAGGCATTTTGAATTACTCCTGAGGGCGTGGCCATCATCATTGGAAGGGCAATTCTCTTCCTGAGACACCTACGGAAGGCTAGAAGACCTTGGACAGGACCCAGGAGCCAAGAAGAGGAGGTATTGAGAAACTTGGGAAGAACTCAGAACCACCAGGAAATATACCCCACATGAAGGTCACATCTGTAGAAGCCCAGCTTCCTAGTGGAGCACTGTATTATCAAGGTCCTCCAAGACTGCAGGGTACTGAATGCAAAGTGGTGAGTCATTGGAAATCTACAAATAAAATATTAGTCAATAGAGGAAATCTACAATATCCCAGAGTTTCACTGCTACAGAGGTATATACCTGAACAATATGAGAAAACAAGGGAAGAAAATGTCCCAAACAAATCTATATGGTATAGCAATAATATCCAATGACATCATGGCAGAAGAAATGTCAGAAACGGGGTTCAGAATGTACATAATGAAAACGATCAGAGAAGCAAAGGAGGAGATGAAAGAGCAAATGCAGGCATTGAAGGATAGGATGAAAGGGCAAATGCAGGCATTGAATTATCACACCAATCAATCGATAGTTAAAAGAGCAAATACAGGAAGCGAAAGATCATTTTAATAAAGAATTAGAGATGTTGAAAAAAGAAAAAAACAAACCAATTAAATGAAGGAAACAATAAACCAAATTAAAAACCTCATCGAAAGAATAACCAATAGGATAGAACACCTGGAAGACATAACCTCAAATATTGAAGAAAAAATATTTAATCTTGAAAACAAAGTTAACCAAACAGAGAAGACGGTAAGAAATCATGAACAGAATCTATAAGAACTATGGAATACCAAGTCAAGGTCAAATTTAAGATCTGTCGGGATTGAGGAAGGCACAGAGAAACAAACCAAAGGAATAAACAATCTATTCATTGAAATAATATCAGAAAATTCCCCAAACCTGAAGAATGAAATGGAAAATCAAGTACAAGAGGCTTATAGGACTCCAAATACACAACATTACAATAGACCCACACCAAGGCACATTATAATGAAAATACCTAACATAAAAAATAAAGACAGAATTTTAAAGGCTGCCAGAGAAATGAAATTACATTCAGGGGAAACCAATACGGATATCAGCAGATTTTGCAATCCAGACCGTAAAAGCAAGAAGTGCATGGAACAACATTTTTCGTGGTCTGAAAGAAAATGGATGCCAACCAAGAATCTTATACCCAGTAAAACATACCTTCAGATTTGACAATGAAATAAAATTCTTACATGATAAACAAAAGCTAAAAGAATTTACAAATAGAAAGCTGGAGCTACAGAAAATTCTCAGCAAAATATTCCATGAGGAAGAGATGAAAAACAATGATGTACATCAGCAAAGTGAGGAAATACGCTAAAGGAAAAACCAAATAAAGGAGAAATCAAGTAGTGTTAAAAAAAAAAAAAACAACAAATGACCAGGAATACAAATCATATGTCAAAAATAACCCTGAATATTAATGGCCTGAACTCATCAATCAAAAGACATAGACTGGCAAATTGGATTAATAAGAAAGATCCAACCATTTGCTGCCTGCAAGAGACTCATCTCATAGAAAGAGATTCCCACAGACTAAAGGTGAAAGGATGGGGAAAAACATATGATACACATTGACTCAGCAAACAAGCCAGAGTATCCACCCTCATATCAGATAATGTGGACTTCAAGCCAAAGGCAGTCAGAAGGGATAAAGAAGGACATTACATACTGCTTAAGGGAAGCATAAATTAGCAAGACATAACAATCATAAATATCTATGCCCCAAACAGTGGCTCATCCATATATGTCAAACAAATCCTTTTCAATGCCAGAAATCAAAGAGACCACAACACAATAATACTGGGTGATTTTAACACACCTCTCTCACCACTGGAGAGATCCTCCAAACAAAAATTGAACAAAAAGCCATAGATTCCCAAAACACAATCAATAATTTAGACTTAACAGACATTTATACAATATACCATCCAACAAAGAGCAAATACACTTTTTTCCCAGAAGCACATGGATCCTTCTCTAAAATACACCATATATTATGCCACAAAGCTACTGTTAGCAAATATAAGAAGATAGAGATAGTACCTTGTATTCTATCAGATCTTAATGGATTGAAATTAGAAATAAATGACAAAGTAAAAAATAGAAACTACTCCAACACCTGGAGATTAAATAATATGCTATTGTATGATAAATGGATAAAAGAAGATATCAGGAAGGAAATTTAAAAATTCCTAGAGGTAAAGGAGAAAAAAGAAACAACATATCAAAATCTCTGGGACACTATGAAAGCAGTTCTTAGAGGAAAATTTATGTCATGGAGCACATTCAATAAAAGAAGAAAAAAAAATACAAATAAACAATCTAACACTACGGCTCAAAGCCCTAGAAATAGAAGAACAGAGCAACACCAAAAGTAGTAGAGGTCAGAAAATAGTTAAAATCAGAGCTGAAATCAGTGAAATTGAAATAAAAGAAACAATCAAAAATATTGACAAAATAAATAGTTGGTTCTTTGAAAAAGTAAACAAAATTGATAAACCTTTAGCCACACTAACAAAGAGAAGAAGAGAGAAAATCCAAATTACAAAAATTCAGAATGAACAAGGAAATATCACAATGGAAACAATTGAAGTACAAAATATAATTAGAAACTATTTTGAAAAATCTATACTCCAACAAAATAGAAAATATTGAAGACATCAACAGATTTCTAGAGACATATGAATTACCTAAACTGAATGAGGAGGTCATACACAATTTAAATAGATCAATTTCAAGTAAGGAAATAGAAGAAGTCATCAAAAGCCTATCAACAAAGAAAAGTCTGACCAGATGGGATCTCAGCCAAGTTCTACAAAACCTTTAAAGAAGAGGTCACTCCAATACATCTCAAAGTACTTCATGAAATAGAAGAGGCGGGAACCCTACCAAACTCATTCTATGAAGCCAATATAACCCTGATATCTAAAGCAGAGAGAGACATCGAGGACAGAAAATTTCAGACCAATATCCTTAATGAATATTGATGTAAAAAAACTCAACAAAATCTTAGCAAATTACATACAAAAATATATTAAAATGACAGGGCACCACAATCAAGTGCATTTTATCCCAGGGATGCAAGGTTGGTTCAACATCTGGAAATCTATAAATGTAATTTACCATATCAATAGACTTAAAGTCAAGAATCACATGATTATTGTGATAGATGCAGAAAAAACATTTGATAAATATAGCATCCCTTCATGCTCAAAACACTAGAAAAAATAGGGAAAGTGGGAACCTTCCTTAACACTGTATAGGCCATCTATGCTAAGCCCATGGCCAATATTATTCGAAATGGTGAAAAATTGAAAGCATTCCCCCTAAAAAGTGGAATTAGGCAGGGATGCCCTCTTTCACCACTTCTATTCAACACTGTCCTTGAAAATCTAGCGAGAGCAATTAGACATACCAAGGAAATTAAACGGAAATGAATAAGAAAAGAAGAACTCAAACTAATCCTATTTGTTGATGACATGATTATATATTTAAGGGATCAGAAAATTCTATCAGAAAACTTTTAGAATTCATAAGGAAATTCAGTAAAGTAGCAGGATATAAGATTAGTGCTCACAAATCCAATGCATTTTTATACATAAGTGATGAATCTTCAGAAAGAGAAGTTAGGAAACCACCCCATTCACAATAGCTTCAAAAAAAATAAAATACTTGGGAATCAATCTAACAATAGAGGTGAAAGTCCTCTAAATTAGAACTACAGAACAATACAAAAAGAAATTAAAGAAAACATTAGAAGATGGAAAGATCTCCCATGATCTTGGAGAGGCAGAACTAATATTGTCAAAATGGCCATACTACCAAATATGCTATACAGATTCAATGCAATTCCAAATAAGACCCAAGGATGTACCTTATAGAAATAGAGCAAGCAATCATGAAATTCATCTGGAAGAATAAGAAACACAGAATAGCTAAAGCAATCCTTAGCAGGAAGCATGAAGCAGGGGGTATCGCAAGACCAGACTTTCAACTATACCACAAAGCAATAGTAACAAAAACGGCATGGTATTGGCACCAAAATAGACAGGTAGATCAATAGTGCAGTATAGAGGACACGGACACAACCCCCCAAAAATACAATTTTATCATACTCGACATAGGGTCCAAGAATAGCAATGGAGAAAAGACAGCCTCTTCAACAAATGGTGCTGAGAAAACTGGAAATCCATGTGCAGCAGAATGAAAATATACCCCTATCTCTCACCCTGCAGAAAAATGAACTCACAGTGGATCAAGGACCTTGAAATCAGACCAGACATCCTGCATCTTATAGAAGAAAAAGTAGGCCCAAACCTTCAACTTGTTGGCTTAGGAGCAGACTTCCTTAACAGGACTCCCATAGCACAAGAAATAAGAGCAAGAATCAATAACTGGGATAGATTAAAACTAAATAGCTTTCTCTCAGCAAAGGAAACTATCAGCAATGCGAAGAAAGAGCCTACAGAGTGGGAGAATATCTTTGCCAATCATACCTCAGATAGAGCACTAATCTCCAGAATCTATAAAGAACTCAAAAAACTCTACTCCAAGAATACAAATAATCCAATCAACAAATGGGCTAATAAAATGAACAGACACCTCCCAGAAGATGTACAAGCAATCAACAAACATATGAAAAAGTGTTCAACATCTTTAGTAATAAAAAAATGTAAATCAAAATTAGCCTAAGATTCCATCTCACCCCAATTAGAATGGTGATTATCAAGAATACAAGCAACAATAGGTGTTGGGAAGGATGTGGGGATAAAGGGACACTCATACATGCTGGTGGGGTTGCAAAGTAGTGCAGCCACTCTCGAAATCAGTGTGGAGATTCCACAGAAAACTTGGAATGGAACCACCATTTGACCCAGCTATCCCACTCCTCGGCCTATACCCAAAGGTCTTAAAATCAGCATACATCAGAGATACAGCCACATCAATGTTCATAGATGCTCAATTCATCATAGCCAGATTGTGGAACCAACCTAGAAGCCCCTCAATTGATGAATGGATACAGAAAGTGTGGTGTGTATATACCATGGATTATTACTCAGCCATAAAGAATAATAAAATTATGGCATTTGCAAGCAAATGGTTGCTATTGGAGAATATCATGCTAAGTGAGATAAGCCAATCTCAAAAAAACCAAAGAATATGTGATCTCACTGATAAGCAGATGATGACACATATTGGGGGGGGAATGGGGCAGGAATTGAAGAAGGAGGGACTCTATAGAGGGATAAGAAATGTGGAGGGGAAATAACAGAATGAATCAAAAACTATTACCCTAGGTAAATGTATGATTACACAAATGGTATGCCTCTACTTGATGTACAAACAGAGAAACAAGATTTATCCCATTTGTTTACAATAAAAATGAATTAAAATAAAAAGAAATTGGCTTCCTCAGATGCAGTGGGGACCATGCTCAGGCTGCAAAATGGTTCCTTCCTTTGCCCTCTGCAACCAGTTGGGAGAGATGGAGCTTTTTGTTCCCTGCACAAGATATGATGCAGTGGCCCAGGCAGTGGCTTTGGTCTCTAAACCTGCATATCCAGACATGCCACAGTCCTCCCCAATATGCAGATTATTTGAATCCCTTATCAATTTACTGTGTTCACAGAGTTACTATTCTGGCCTGTGCCAATGTTTGCTGCTGTAGCTTCCATAGCTGTGACACTGGGATTTCCTTCCCTTTTTTATTTAATCTCTCAGTCTCCAATCTCCTATGAGTATACAGTATTGAATTCCATTCAACCCACTTGCAGCGAAGTTCCTGTCTACTTTTTCTGTTTAATGCCACGGAACATCTAGGGTAGTGATCTCTCTATTACAACAGCTTGTCTCACCCCTGTATTTCTTAATGTATTAATTCATTCAGCGAGACAGATTTCAAAATTCTCTGAGGTTTTGATTCCTTTTAATTTAATTCTCTTTATTTTACCCTCACTCTTGAATTTACAAAACAAAATGTGTATACACCTGTTAAAAAAATTGTGATAAATGAAAGAAAGTAAATGAAAGTCAAATGGCGACCACAAAATTATATCTGTAGAAGACACACAAAAGAAAATGGGAAAAGAATCAAGGCATGTCACTTCGTAAAATCAATGACAATTGAATAAAAAAAAAAAAAAACAAAACGAAAAACCACAGAGGAATAGAAAAAAAATGCTACCAAATAGAGCACAATTAACAAAATGGCAATAGTAAATATTACCCTATCCAATTTACATTAAGGGAAATGGATTAAACATCCCAATGCAAGTACAAAGTTGACTGGTAAAAATAATGAAAAGAAGATTCCTCAACATGATATCTCCCAGAAGTTGAATTTATAATGAAGGACACACAGAATGAATGGATGGGAAAGTATTTCATGGAAATAGTAAACATAAACAAGCTGAATGGTCACACGTACATCCGATAGAATTTAAATTTACAATTGGGAAGAGTCAAAGAAGACATTATATAATGATAAATGGATCAGTCAATGGGACAAATGGAAAAAATTATCAATATACACTCACCCAATATCAGAGCATCAGAATACATAAAGAAACCATTGAGAGAACTAAAAGGAGAAATAATAACACATTAGTTACTTTAAGTACTGAGACTTTAATATCCCACTTTCAATAGGGAAGCAACATACAGACAGAAGACCATTAAAGATACAGAGGGCTAAAATAACACTGTAGAGTAAATGGACCTAAGAAACATACAAGGCACTTTCCACCCATCTACAATAGAATACACAGTCTTCTCAAGGGCATATGGAACACTCTCCCGGAGAGACATATATCTATATACATAATAAGTTACTGAATAAGTATAAACTAATTCAAGACGATTGATCACACCAAGTATATATTGTCCAATTCTAATGGAATGAAATTAGAAAGTAATGGTAGAAGGAAAACTATTTTTCCAATAGGCTAAAATGAAACCACACAGTCTTGAACAAGCAATGGATCAAAGAAATCAAGGGGGAAATTAGAAAATACCATTGGGTGAACAAAATGAAAATACAACATACCAACTCTTATTGGATGCAACAAAAGGGGTATTATGATTGAAGCTTATAGTGATTTATACCTGTATTTAAAAGAAGAAAGATCTTAAATAATCAGCCTAACTTTAGCCCTTGATGTAACTTGGATCCTGCATATTTCCCCAAGGTCCATAGGTTAAAGGCAGGGTTCCCAGTGTGATGCTACTGGGGGATGTGGGAACCTGTCATGGGTGTGTCTTAGTGGGGGGTGACTTTGAATGAGGAGGGTGGTGGGACTCCAGCCCCTGCCTATTCTGTCTTTCACTCCCAGCTATGAGGTGAGCAGTTTTGCTCCTGCATGCACTTCCATCATGAGTTCCTTTCTCACCACAGGTTAAAGTAACATGGTCAATCATGGGAAGAAACTCCAAAACTGAGTTAAAATAACCTTCTTTTGTTATGAGTTATCTCAGATTCTTATTATAGAAATGGAAGTCTGACAAACATACACCTTCAGGAACTCGAAAAACAAACAAAAAGTACAAAAAAAGAAACCCAAAAAACAGACAATAAAAACAAAATACCCCAAAGTTAACAGGAAGAAAATAAATAAAATTATATCACAGAAAAAAAAACAGATAACAGAAAAATATTAATGATCTTTTGTTTTGCTCTTTTAAAAAAGATTCTCACATTTGAAAACATTGAGCTGGATTAACTAAATGCCTCAGTCTGTGCTTGTACAACAAAATATTTCAAAATCGGTCATTTATATTCTATAGTGAGTAGTAGATTGAGAACAGAAATTAATATCTTACATTACTCTTTTCCATATTCACTCCTATAGACTTACTACTTATGTGCACCATAATTAGTAAAAATCTCTCTGCTACATTGTATGCTTACTGATTCCAGTTTCTCTTTATTTGCTTCTAAAGAAGTTTCAGTGTCTTGACCTTTGACTGATTCAGTGCATTTAGGTTTGTTGTTCACCTTTGGTGATTTTTCCCTGCTTTTTGGATCTCTTCAGTTTTACTATAACTTTTAGGAGAGAATGTATTATTCAGGATAAATGTCCCTCTAATAATTCCCACTCTTGTAGGAAGAAAAAGCAAAAGGGGGCAGTATGCAACATCATCAAAATATTTTAATCCCAGTCCGAATTACTTTATTATTAAATTATTTTTAAAAAACAATAAAAGAGCTTAATAGTCAAAATGTAATTATGTCTTCTGAGATGTGCTGTAGTATAAAACCATTCCTAGAAGCTATTAACTTTAGATGTTCATCGGTCAAGAATTTAGAATCATTTGAGGAAAACTAATCTCTGCCTTTACTTTGAATCTACAAACCACATTGCTTCTGAGGTATGGAGCTGAACGTGTGGGCCAAAGAGTGTAGATTTTTATTAGTAAGTGGTATGGTTTCTGGTTTGGAGTATAAGTAATAATATTTTTCTCACCTTTGTACATAGTTGATGTACCATAGTATGATCCTTTATTTTAAAATATTTTTTTTAGTTTTCAATGGGTCTTTTATTTTATATATTTATATGCGTTGCTGAGTATTGAACCCATGGCCTGACACATGCCAGGCAAGCTTCTACCACTGATCCACACCTCCATCCGTAGATGTTTTCCTACACACTTAATGTATATTTTCCTACACATTTAAGTACACTGGATGTGATAATCATGTTATTGACTTAGAACTTCAGCCTCTGATCTTCAAAGACCAGAGAAGAAGAAAGCAAGGTCACAACTCTGAAAAAGATATATAACTGATAATATTCAAGTCCATTCTCAAACAGAGTAGACTTTGAACAAGTAAATGCTCTAGCAGGTGAGGTGAATTGAGTGGCTTGGAGACATCATATTGTTGGTCTTGTTTTTCATTCATCTGTCATTCAATGTCTTTTGATTGATGTGTTTAACCCATTAACATTCAAGGTTATTATTGAGATATAAGTTGTATTTCTTGTCATTTTGGTTTATTTCTTGTTTTTGACTTAATTTCTCTTTCCTTGATAATTCCCTTGGTATACTTCTATTCTTCGTTGGTTTTTACTTTTTTTTTTTTTCCTTTTCATCTTCATGGAATATTTTGTTGGGAATTTTCTATAGTGCAGTCTTTCTAGTTCTGAATTCTCCTAACATTTTTTTTAATTATTGAAGATTTTTATTTCATCTTCAAATCTGAAGGTTAATTTTGCTGGATATAAATTCTTGGTTGTCACCCATTTCCTTCCTTTTATTTCATATCAGGACCTTCTACCTTTGTGTGTTTGGGTAGAGGAATGACCTGAGGTTTGATTTTGTTTCCCCTTATATATGAGTTTTTTTCTCTCATGATCTTTAAGGTTCTATCCTTTATATTCTTTGTCAGTCATTCTCCTTATAATGTGGTTTGAGTGGGTCTGCTGTAGGTGTCTTGCAAGCCTCCTGTATTGATATTCCATTTCATTCTTTAGGTTTCAGAAGTTTTCTGATATTTCATTGAAACGTTTGTGTATTCCTTTGGTTTTAACCTCTATGCCCTCATCCTGCTAAACCTTAAGTTTTGTATTTTCACGTTATCTCCTATTTCTTGGAAGTTCTGTTCATGGTCTTTCAACATCTTCTCTCCATGGTCAACTTGATTTTTAAGATGATAAGTTTTGTCTTCATTGCCTAAAAATCTGTCTTCCGAGTCATCTAGTCTGTTGTTCACGCTTTCCAGTGAATTTTTAATTTGGTTTATTGATTGCATCATTCAAGTGTTGCTGCTTCATTGTTTTTCAGAATCTTTATCTTTTTTTGAAGTGATGATTCATTTCCTTTATTTTCTCTCTAATGTCACTCTTTAAGTTGTGCTTTCCCTGGCAGATCACTTTTAGTATGTACATTCTTAACTCCTTCTCTGATATAGCATCCACTGTGGCATTAATGGATTCCATTTTTAGCTCATCTTGGTTTGTTTGAGGCAAGTTGTTTCTTATTTTTTCATGTTGTTTGGGTGTCTACACATCCAGCAGTGTGGATCTGAAGCAGTAGAGTTTCTACCTTGTGACACATGTTCCTTACCATAAAGGGAGAGACAAACAATAACCTCATGCAATGCAAACAATATGCAACCTCAACTAAATCATCTCCTGAGGAGATGTATACAGTTTTGTAACAATAAGCAAAAATGATACGTACAGATATTGCCTACAATAATAATGTAAGTTTGCTAGATGGTTTATATATTTGAGTGGTTGACAAGGGAAAACAGAAGTAGTATAGGATGTGATGATTAAGAGTAAGTAGAAGATAGAAGTGAAAATTAAAGAAGAGTGGAAGAGGAAGCAAGAGTTTAGGTGTAAGCAGGAGAAAATCAAGAAAATTGAGGGAAACATAGATATTGGTCTTCTTAAAATTACAATCTTGATTGGATGAGGTTAGAACTCAGGGGTAGCTCAGGGTAGGATTCATGTAGCATTCATGAATCCCCAGCGCTCAATCCTCAGCACCACAGAAAAGCAACTAAATGTATTTATATATAGACATGTATATATATGCATATATATCATTTGTGATATGAATACTGTACAGAAATGATGGATATTTATAATAAAATGAGTATCGAATATGGTAACCATATAGGATCAGGTAGGCATTTGGAAAATACATTAGCAAGGCTCTCTAGTTGTGTCTTCAATATTAGAGGAGGTCAGTGAGATTTATTAAAGTGTTCTTCCTGTCTCACATGGCAACTCAGCGATGGTCTGTGTTGTCTGCTTCATTTCAAAAGTTCAACTTCTATTATAAAATAGTCAATTAATTAGATATAATTTAACTTCCAGAAATTTAAACATAAAATCTAAAGTGAAAGATTACAATCATTTTATGAATGGGGTTTTGTTTAAATTATGAAAACACTCATATGTCACTGTTATGTTTATCCATTTTATGATGTGTTATTAGGAATGATGAAGCTGGCATATAACAAGTTAAGGAACAGAGTTTCCATAAATCCAATTGATTTGAAATGTATTAATTAGTTTGGGAATGTTTGACAAGATTGTACACATTCATAGAAGGATTGACATCACGATTTTTTTATTTTTATGTACCATAGGTGGTGTTTTTATACTTGTTGCTGATTTTTGTTTTCTTAAGCAAGATGTATTGCATTCATTGTTCAACACAGAAAAGACGATCTTGCCACGCCTGGTGGCACACACCAGTAATCTCAGCTTCTGGAGAGGCAGAGGCAGGAAGATCTCAAGTTTGAGGCCTTCCTGGGCAACTTAGAGATACCCTATCTCAATGTAAATTAAAGAGAGGGCTGGGGTACAGCTCAGTGGGAGAGCACTTACTTGCCTAGAGTATGCCTGGTTCAAATCCTATAGCACCCACTGGAAAGAGAGAGAAAGAGAGGAAGGGAGAGAGAGAGAAAGAGAGGAAGGGAGAGAGAGAGAAAGAGAGGAAGAGAGAGAGAGAGAGAGAGAGAGAGAAATAAAGGAAGTGAATGAGGAGAGCGGTTACAAAATTCAAAAAGGTACAGATAATCAGGACCTCACTTTAGAATTTAGTGATTATCTCTGAAGAATTAAGAAGGGCTAAAAATGTTCTCTGATGGAGTGCTTCCCCAGCATATAAAAGGCCCTGGATTTCATCCCAGTTCTATACACACACACACACACACACACACACACTCAGGAGAGTTCTATAAACTTGATAGAGTACATTATAACTTTGTTGAGCTACATTAAGACTGTCAGGACTACCTTATGCAATGTTTGCACACCTGTAATCATGGTGATTGAGGAGGCCAAAGAAGGAGGATAACAAGTTTTAACCAAGCCTAAAGAATTTGTTGAGACCCAGTCTCAAAAATATTTTAAAAAGTATTAGGGATATAGCTCACGATAAAGCAACCCTCTCATCTCCCCCTA
Source organism: Sciurus vulgaris (assembly GCF_902686455.1). Taxonomy (NCBI): domain Eukaryota; kingdom Metazoa; phylum Chordata; class Mammalia; order Rodentia; family Sciuridae; genus Sciurus; species Sciurus vulgaris. The sequence continues at coordinate 57,213,157 of NC_136470.1, read as the reverse complement.
ACTAACCCATACCCCTGCCATAGGGCCAAACAGAAGTTCACAGATGTTCTATTTTTAGGCCTTAGAGCTCACTGCAAGAAATGGAACTTCAGAACTTCCAAATGCAGAGACACTTTCCCCAATATTTCAAGATTTCTTAAATGTATGTTTGGAAATGGAGGTGGAGAAGAGAGAACAAAGAGCTTGAGAGACATTATGTGTGAGAGAGTTCTCCAGAGAGGAGGTTCCAAGCTGATGTCTAAGGTGTGGGGGTGTCCTGCACCTTTTATAGATTTCTGGTTTCTTTTTTCTCAAGTCCCTGTCCTCCTTTCCTGAATACGTGGGTAAAAATATAGGGATACCGCTCCCTATTTTCCATATCTGCCCACAAAGACAGGAAGAGAGCTAACCAGTGGGTACTCATCAAAAATGCTTTACTGGGAAGAGCAATTGCTGGGGGCAGGAAACCTTGGTAACTGGTTGTTGACAAGGAAGTGCTCTGGAGGTATTAGCATTTTATTTCCTTTTTGATCCACCCCCATCTTCCTGTCCTCATCAGTCATTTTGTACAGTACTGACTTTTGTCCCAATCTCAATGGCACCAGTGCTGATGTATTTTTTATCTGTTTAATTTTCTTGGCCAGCCTTGGTGGCACATGCCTGTAGAACTTGAGGCTTGGTTGAGTGAGAAAGGAAGATTGCAAGTTCGAAGTCAGCTTCAGAAACATAGTGCAACTTCCCTCAAAATTAAAAGTGCTGGGGTTGTAGCACAGTACCCCTGAGTTCAATTTCCACTCCAAAAAAAGGGGAGGAGTGGAGGTTGGACACATGGACACTGTACATTTATGCAGTTGCTGCATCTCAGCAGAGACTTCTCATTCAGTCAGTGGTAGCAGCAGTTCTAGAGTAAAATTGGTGTCACCTGGACCACAGGCCTCTGTAAGCTGTCAGAGATGCCACAAGTATTTGGTCATTTTCAGCTCATATTGGGAAGTGAAAATGCTTTCTGCCCCTCATGAAGAGTTATGGTGGGAAGAATCCACCAAGCAGGGTTTCAGACGCTGTGACAACACAATGACACGTCAGTGTTATAAAATCCCAGTTATTTTTACATAGAATTAAGATCCGTGGGAAGCAGTTGAGGGATAAGACAGGGGCTCAGGTTGTGTCTGGCTAATATGACTTGTTGCCTAAAAGGTCCCAGGTGGCATCCCAGCCAGCAATCTAGCTTCAAGAGAGAAAGAAGGGGGACAGAGCTCTGCGAACTGCATCATCTTCCTTTTTATTGAAAAGATGCAAGCTTTTGTAGAAACCCTCTGTAAACATTTGCACAGGACTCATCAACCAGAATTGTGTCAGAAAGCCTACCCTGGAAATGAGGGAAACTGGGAAGAGATTTACTTGGAGAGGAAGGAAAAGGCTACCTCCTTCCCCCAACTGGAACTCTGTTACAACAAAAGGGAAGAAGTGAAGACAGGATAAGAAGAAAAACATTCTGCTTTCATTAGCTCTGGGCCTGAAAGTGTGATAAAGATCACCCAACTTCTGCCCACAATATTATATGGTCTCTGTGTTAGCCTGCTTTCTCTTCCTCTAATAAAATACCTCTAAATAGATATTTTATAGAGATGAGTTTAATTTAGGTCAGAGTCCAGGATTAGTGACTGACGTTTGGTGAGAGTCATTTCCACATTTTGAATGGCATCATGGTGGGAGGACATGCATGAGGTAGATATTGCATGGCCAGAATCCTGGAGTGGGACCTGTCTTGCCCTTTGTATAACAACCGACTCTCACAGGAACAAATGAGGCCCAGGTGAAGTACATGACTCCCTTCCTATGATCTCATCCCCAGTGACTGAATTGCCTCACACTAGGCCCCAACCCTTACAGGTCCTAGCACTTCATTATTGCCACACTGCGACCAAGCCTCCAGTAATTTGGGGGACAAACCACATCCACGTCATCACAAGTTCCAAAAAGGCAACATTTTAAGAGCAGGATGTCCCAGTCTACAACATGTGTGTAGGTGGGGATGTGGAAAGGTTGCTGTCATTAGTCACTGGAAGCAGCTGGAGCCCACATTCCAGAACCTGTGTGATGTTACACTTGACATATTCATGGCACTAAGGGTGTTAATCCAGAAGAGAGATCTCTGGCTCTCATTTGTTGGCCACAAGGCAGGCATCACCCTGCCACACTGAAATGTTTTAATGCCCCTCTCCAAACAGGAAGTAGATGTTCCTGGAATTGTCAAAGCCTATGGAGTTCCATGAACATTGCTGGAGTAAGGATATTAAGTGTCATGCATTTGCCCTCCCCGTGAGTCTCCAATGCACACTATCAGATTTCCCTTAAAGTGATGGAGGGAAAAATTGACAATGATAGTGCAGAGGCAGGGAAGTGGACAGAGAAGGTCAGCAGGAAAAAGAAGTATATATACAGTTAGGAGCTCAGAGATCTAGAGTCTTTGATGCACTAAGGAAACTGTGGGTGTCTGGAAATGCTGGTGACATTTGGTGGATAGCCTGGATATTTAGATGTGTCCTTGAAGTGAGTCCTCTCACAGGTGAGGCAGGCCTCATGGGGAACTCTGGTTTGCCCCAGACTAGAACTGAGTCTGACTTTGTTCTCAGATGCAGATGGCTGGCCCAGAAGGGAGACTGGGGGTTTTCCCTGGCAACGGTCCTACTATTCGGTGTAACAATTTCACCCTAGTTACCCTGAATTTGGCAGATCCTGAAATCCTCCATCATGGTAAGTCCTTAGAAACCAGGGAGAAAGAGATGGCACTTCATGGGCTGATGTCGACAGGGCGCATTCTACATTGGTCACCACACCTGTGGCCTCAGGATCCCTTCTCTCCATGTCATCATCAATTAGGCCCTGGCACTTCATTTCCCAAGCCTGTGGGGTGTGAGAAAATAAAATCCTGAAAGTTTTCCAGTTCCTTTATGAGGGAGGTCTGGGCATGCTGACAAGAGAGACCAGCAGGCTCTTCCAAACCACACAGTTCACTCATCCTTCCCATTTGACACTCCAGTGCAAGCACTGACCACTTTTCCAGAGGATACAGTCCGTACAGACCTCTTCTGGCTTGACCAGCACCTTCTCTTTGACTCCCGTGCATCCAAGTGGTCAGCTTGTTCAGCAGATACCCACCAGAATTCCACCGCCTACCTCCTACCTGCTTCTTGTTGCAACTGATGCTATTTGGCTGCCCTGAGCAGGAGAGGGATGGAGGGGATTCCTTCCACTTCCCAAATCTCTTTCCGTGCCAGATTCCTTTAAGCAGGACCCCAAGACGCCTATGTCAAGTGGCTGAATCCGAGGGACCATGAGATGACTTGGTGCAAACACTGTGGCTTCTACCACCCACTTCGCACCTTCCACTGCTCTTCATGTAACATCTGTGTGGAAGTGAGTACTCCTCCCCCTGTCCACTCACTAACCCATCAGGGGCACCTGGCCAGGACTTGGAACCTCACACCAAAAATAGGCCAGGGGTGGGTGAGGCCATCTTCCTGGATTGCTAAAAGTGCCTCTCAGCCACTCTTGGTCCCTTACATATGCCATGGCCTCCGTGTCTGCACCTGTCCTGAGAGGCAGGCCTTGCTTGCATAGGTGCTGACATGCAAAAGGCACCACATGTGTGCTGGGCCTGGTGGAGTCAGTGGCAGGAGAGCAGTGCCTGCCCCATCCCCTGGCTTGCTGATACTGCATACCAAGACCTTTAGACTGGTGCAGCCCTGTTCTGGGCTTCTTTGCCTGTCCACTCTGGGTATCCAAGTAGGAGGGTTTCCTGGGTTCTGAGTGCTCTTCTCTCCTGTGCACACGCTGCTTGGGTTTACAACTGCACAAGGCGGCTGGGCATGGGTGATCTTTTCATTCTTAGGCAGTATCTGAGAAAATAGAGGCCCAGTGTCATTCTAAATCCTGCTCAAAGTGACACCACACAGGTCGTTTTTCTAAGAACTTACTGATGACAGGTGACCTGAAGAGAAATGGTGTCCCAACTGTGCTTTAATTAAGATAATGCCTGTTTCTCTCCAGAGGCTGGAGCCCTGTTTTGGGCCAAGGGCAGACGGCCTAGAGGGCAGGGTTGGGGAAGGCCTCAGGATACGGTGGTGATGGAGTCTAGACCAGATAGACCCTGAGTCCTGCTTCCTCTCCCCTAGGATTTTTACCAGCACTGCGGGTGGCTGAACTACTGCGTGGGCCACAGAAACATCAGGCCTTTCTTCCTCCTTCTCCTCTCGTCTTGCATGTACTTGGGAAACATGCTGGCAGGTTGTGTGGTTTTCCTGGCCCAGAGGACACTGACACCTTTCTCCCTGGACAAGGCCATGGCGTATCTACACAGTACCAAGTGCCCAACCTGGAAGAACAGGGGTGGTGGGAGGGAGGGTGGGTGAGGAGGGAGGAGTGGGGTAGCTGAGGCGGGCTGATGGGGTGGGGCATGAGCAGTCACTTGGTAGGACCTGTGAAGGGCATGTTGAAGGACAGAGGGGTCCGGGTGAGACGCAGGTTAGGAGAGACTCTGGAGTAAAGAATAGAGCAGGGCCACGGAGAGTGATAATGAACGTTGAAAACGGACAGTCACGAGCACAGCGGCGTGTAGTGAGGTCACCTCGGGTGTACTGGACTAACAGTCCAGTTCAGTGAGGAACGTGGGTGGGCGGGGCCAGTTGGGATGGGACCAGGGAGGGAGGTGTCAGTTCGAAAGGCGGGGCCAGGGCGGAACTGTCCAGTACCTTGGCTCCTTAACCCTAGCACAGCTTCTTAGTGGCTGTACCCACCTTTGGCCTCCAGCTGCTGCTTCTCATGCAGCTGTTCATCCAGGTCATGGCAGTGAACGCAGCCAGGCGCCCTTTGAATACCAGCTAAACTGAACCAAATGCTTGTGCTGTGCAGAGGCATTTTTCACCGCTGCCACTAGGCACTTTCTGTGCTTTCTCCACTGCCCTAGGTCCTCATAGTGCTCATGAGTCCTTCCAGACCCACCTCTTAAGATGCAGATCAGATCTCTCCTCCACCTGGATCTCTGAAGCCATTCTTCATCCTGGGCACATTGCATGGAGAGCCTAATGTGTTCTAGGCTGCATGTTATTTGAGGGATATTATGGAAGTAAGTCCATCTTGCACCTGTGTTGATAAAAACCTGGCATCAGAATAACCCTTGCAGATACCCAGGAACTGTCTTGAGAGTGGTGTAGCAGACTGGAAGAAACTGTGAGCTTGGAGAATAGGACATGCCACTGTGTGTGTCCTACGTGTGATTTTGGAGAGGCAGAAGCCAGGAGGGCCTTGTTTGTGAGAGACACACCTTTGCAAAGAGGCACAAAAGCCTGAAAGTAGGCTGTTAGAGGAGGATGAGGAAAGGGCTCTAAATCAAGCACTGGGTGGCATGGGCAATGAGGTTGAACCTGTGGGTGTCAAGATTAGAAAGGCCCAGAAATCCAAGCATGGAATTTACTTGGGAAGAAGTGGAAACCTGGGAGCCATTGTAGAACTTTTTTTTATAAATTCCTTTATAGAGGAATAATGTACAAACAGTAAGATTCACCCGATTAAGTCACAGTTAGGGAATTTGACATAAGGACACTGTCCTGTGTATTCTCCATCATGATCAAGGTTAGACCTCTTTCTCTACCCCAGAAAAGCCTTTCATTGTTTTTTGTCAGTTTCTCTCCCTATGTCCTTGGGGTTTTTATTTTTCCAGAATCACGTGTGAATGCAAATAGTATGTATGTATGTATGTATGTATGAAAACAATGACGTTTTTACCAGAAGGGGTTCTGTTACTACAGTTCTTTTCTGTGGTTATCTGCAAGTGTTTTGTCTCATCTGAAATCCAAGTAACCCCCACCCTTAATGTCCTGGGTGTCCACAACACCTGTTTTAAACTCTCTATGCCTTATTCCATGAAGAAACTGATCATCTTCACCAGCTCCATCCTTCATTCCCTGGCCCACATCAGCACTGACTCCACCCTGGCTGTCATGGAGGTGCTCTCATCATTGGGCAAAGCCAGCGGACATCCTCCAGACTGCTCTTTCTGGACAGGACACAGCCTCTGCAACCAGAAGTAGCTGAAATTCCTCTCTTGCATGTCTTGGTGCTTAACGCTCAGGGCTTGTCCTCTGCATGAACCTGGGTGCTGTGGGCTGGGTTGCCTGCATGGTTTCCATGATCCCCTCTCTCCTCACTTCCCTGGCCACTCCACATGGTGCGCAGGTCCTCGTGTTGCAGATGCACACACCACACTGAAAGTAGGCTCTCCCTGTGGTTTGCAGTGTGCTTCAACCCCCAGTGCAGTGACTGGGCTTTATTTATTTGCTACTGGTATGGAACCCAGGGGCAATTTACTACTGAACTACATCTCCAGGCCCTTCAGGTTCTTATTTTGAAACACAGTCTCACTATGTTGCTGAGGCTGGCCTTGAACCTGTGATTCCCCCTGCCTCAGTGTCCCGAGTTGCTGGGATTACAGGTGTGTGCCATCATGCCCCATTTGAATGAGGCAGTTTTGTTGCCCAATCTGTTTCTGGCTGGGCTCTAACTGAGTGGTAAAGCATGTTCTTAGTATGTGCAAGGCCCTTGGATCTTCTATCCCCAGCACACAAAGAAAAAAAGAAACAAAAGAATCATCATTTCTGATAGAAGAAAAGAGATAAAGGAACAGAGAGAATCCTGATGCCCTGATTCCCCCAAGATAAGAGGAAGAAGGAGAGGCAGGAGGAAGTTGGGTAGAAGATGGGGCAAGAAGAAGATACCACTTGATTTTGGTCCTATGCAGTATGAGTGCATTGGAGGCACAGAATTAGAGCAGGAGTCTGAGGAGAGGAGCCATGGAGAGAGGCTGGTCTGGGTGCTTAAGTGCAGTTGGATTCTACTCATGCCTGATAGGGTTCCTTGTGTGGAGAGAAAGGAATTCCAATTTACTGCTCAGCTCTCAAAAAGTTATTATCATTCCTTTGAGTATTTTTATGCCTTCTGTCCATCCAATATTTTATATATTTTATACACATCTAATAAAAAATTATGTCTATAGACTTAACTGTTTTTTAACTTTTTAAAAATATTCTGCTATTAATTAGGTTACTTTTTCTTTAGTAGGGATTGAACCCAGGGGTGCTTTACACTGAAGCTACATCCCCATTCCTTATGATATTTAGTTTTGAGGTAGGGTCTCACTAAGTTATCAATGGCCTTGCTAAATTGTTAAGGCTGTCCTTGAACTTGTGATCCTCATACCTGAGCCTCCCAAGTTACTGAGGGTAAAGAGGTGTGCCACTGCTCCTGGAAGTATAGTAGTTTCTTCCTTTTTTAAAATTTTTATTTATGTATTTCATTTCATTGTACACAAATGGAGTAGAAGTTTTCATTTCTCTGGTTATACATGATGAAGAGTCACACAATTCTTGTAATCATACATGATATAGGGTAATGATGTTTGTCTCATTCCACCACCTTTCCCTTCCACACCCTCTCTCCTCCCCTCATTTCCCTCTTCACAGTCCAATGTTCCTCCATTCTTCCCTTAAACTGCCCTGCCCCTGCTGTGTATCCTTATCCACTTATCAGAGATAACATGTGACGTTTGGTTCTGTGGGTTTGGCTTATTTAAAGCACTTTTTTGAGTGGGAGGACAGGCTAGCCTGCAGCCTGCATTTTATTTTTATTTTAATTTTTACACACTGCATTTTGACTCATTGTACACAACTGGAATACAACTTTTCATTTCTATGGTTGTACACTGTTTAGATTGACAACATTCCTGTAAATCATACCAAGACCCAGGGTTACAATGTCTATCTAAGTCTACTGTCTGTCCTTCCCCCACACCTTTCTCTCCCATTTTCCTCTTCACTATTGAAAGTTCCTCTATACTTCTCTTGCCTCCCCACCATTCCCCCACCCCATTATGTATCATCATCCACCTATCAGAGAAAACATTCAGGCTTTGTATATTTGGGCTTCCCTCTTACCACTTAGCATGATAGTCCTCAATTCCATCCATTTTCCAGCTAATGCCTACATTTTATTCTTCTTTATAGCTAAATAATATTCCACTGTGTATATGTACCACAGTTTCTTTATCCATTTATCAACTAAAAGGCATCTGGGTTGGTTGTACACTCTAGCTATTGAGAATTGAGCAGCTATGAACATTAATGTGGTTGCATCTTGGCAGTTAAAGATCTTGAGGTTGGGGCAAGACTCATCCTGGTATGAAAGGATGAAGGGACGAGGCTGATGAATAAAGATGGAGGAAGGAGAAAGTAGAATAAGGGACAGGAAAAGCCAGTCAGTGTCTAAGGTAGGATTTGACCGTTGAGTGTGACAGTTTAAAAAGAAATACAGTATATTTTAAAATCTAATAGGAGAACTAGAGAAGAAGAAGAGAGTTTTCTTATTGTGATTTTTACAAATTTGTTGTATATTTTGGGTCTAACTTGTGTCATTTGAAAACAATGTCACTCAGTCTATGACTTGCCTTTATATTATCTTTTTCTGCTCTCTCTTGATGTGGGTGGATAGTAATTCTTGAAGACAGGTGATATCAGTCCTCCACAATTGTTCTTCTCAATGTTGCATTGTTTATGAGTATTTTGTGCTTTCATACAGACTTTAGAATCACTTTGTCAGCATCCACAATACTACTTACTAAGAACTTATTTGGGATTTCATTGAGTCTATAAGTTACATTGAGAATAACTAAGATCTTGAAAAGATTGAGTCTTCCTCTCCATGAAGATGGAACATCTCCCTAGTTATTTAGTTCTTGTTTGATTTTGTTGATCAGATTTTGTTTTTCTATTGTAGACCTTATATAGACTTTGTTAGGTTTATACCTAAGTATTTCATTTTGAGTGTGCTCATATAAATGGAATTGTGTTTTAATTTTTATGTGGAGTTCAGAGTGAGAAAAAAATGTGAGAATAGATGCTGTGAAATGATAGAAATAATGGGTGACTTGGTCTTAAAACTAGCTTCACTCTCTTCTCTGCTATTGCCCTTGACCACTTTGTTTTGAAATCTTGGCATGTTTGAGAAGACAGCAGGATCAAAGTAAACGCAAAGGCTTTAGTTTTTGGTATAATAATAATAAGATGAAAAATGCCATGGCTTTGGTGACTGTGGTTTTGAACTATCCATTGTAATAGTTTAACTTTCCATCTAAAAAGCCCATAAATGCATGGTTGCCTTATTCATTGAAGTGTTCTCTTTATTACACTAATGTAAATTACATGCATTATTGTGCTCTCACTTTCTATTTCTTATGCTGTATACTGCTAAGTCAGTGAACTTGTGCACTTAAGGAGTAGATCGACTCCATCAATTGCTCTTGAGGCATTGAGAACAGAAACTGACCATTTGATTTGTCATTAGGAAAGCCACATCTGACCCTTGTCAAAGCAGTTTTGAAGGAGGAGTTAGGAAGTGAAACTGAAGAAGTGTTAAATAGTTTGTGCAAGGAGAACATACATAAAAACCACTTAGCTGTGAAGACCACAATAAAATACACACCTATAGCAGGTGGACCATGAGGGATTCCAGGAGGTGATTTTATTTATTTGTTTTGGTACTCAGGATTAAACCGAGGGGCACTTAAACACTGAGCTATATCGCCAGACTTTCCTTATTTATTTAGAGATGGGATCTGGCTAAGTTGTTTACAGCCTCACCAAATTACTGAGGCTGACTTTGAACTTGTGATCTTCCTGCCTCACCTCCTAAATTGGTGGGATTACAGGCATATGCCACCATGCTCTCCTACTTGTATTGTTTCCGTAGTGGAAATGAAAAAAACACAATTTTTTTACTGATCCTGTAGAGAGAGAAAATTTGGTTGTGTGGATGTTCAGATCCAATCTTCTGCAATTCTGAACTCATCTTATACCCACATTATTCCCCTTCCTGGAGAACATCCTACCAGTACTCTTAAATCTGCCTGTCTTTGTACCATCATCAAATCAATTTCTGGAACTTTTACCCTTGTTACTTAAATCAAAATCATCCTAGATTTAGTGTATCGTGTTTCCTCCTGGTGTTAGTGTAGTTTCTATTTTTATTTTATCATTCATATCTAAATTAACTTCAGTATGAATTGATAGGTTTCAGGGTAATATCTCCTTTCTTTTTGTTTTTACTGAGTTCCTTTGTGGCATAAGATGTGTTCTATTTTAGAGAAGGATCCTGTGATGCCTAGAAGAAAGTATATTTGCTCATTGATGGATGAAATATTCTATGTATGTCTGTTAACTCTAAATTATTGATTGTATTATTTAGTTCTGTACTTTTTGCATTTAGTGTTTGTGTGTAAGATCTGTCCAGTAATGAGAAGGGTATGTTAAATACACCCAGTACACATTCTCTCTCTATGACAGTCCAGACCAAAACAATCTTTTTTCCTAGATTAAACAACCTCGTCTCCCAGCTAAACTGAAACAACCTTGTCTCCCAGCTAAACTGAGGGCACAATGATCTGCCAGCCTTTAACCTTTTTTACAAACACATTACTAGATTTTCTGAGAAACCACATGCAACATGAACTCCAGTGTTTAACAGTGAGAAACTTTTACTATTATTAAGGGGCAAAGAAATCAAATTATAGTTAATATTTAGATACTCTAATTCATATAATGGCAGTTACAATCAGCAAGATTCTCAAAGAATTAGACTAAATATAGGAAAAACAAAAATTATATTTATGCCTAACCTAAATATTTTTATTATGTAAAGTATCTCTAGAAGCAACTATTAAAACTAGGAAAGCAATGAAGGCTAAACACCACCTCCAAGCTCGGAGGAATGCCTCTCTGTCCATCTACTATTATACTAAACCAATCACAGGCTCCTTTAAACTCAAGCACAGCCACAATTTTTATTTTCATATATTCTATTTATGTATTACTGCTAAATTTTTATTGTGCACTCTTTTGTGTCCATATACAGTAAAACCTTTCCAATGTTTTTTCCAATAAGTTTCTAATAATTTTAGATTATAAATATTAAAAAGCAACTATGCCACACCTATGGCCCCCAAGAGTTAGGATGATCAACAGAACCATGTCAAGTGTTGGATCCTCTAATCCAACAGACCATGTCAAGTGTCAGAGTGGCAGGAAATAGATGCAGCACTTCATTTAGCATTTGTTTGGAGGATTTGTCCAGTACTGAGAGGGGTATGTTAAATCCACCCAGTGTTCTTGCTTGTCATCTATTTGATACTAGAAACTGAGCATATTTGTTTGATGTAGATAGATGATCCCTTATGCAGTATGGAATGTGCTTTTTGTCCCTTTTGATTAACTTTGACTTAAAGTTCACTCTCTCTGATATGAAGATAGAAACCCATGCTCGTTTACACAATCCATATGAGCGATACATTTTTTTCCCATGATCTTACCTTCAGTCTGTGGATGTATTTGCCTATGAAGTGAGTCGTTTGGAGACAGTATATTCTTGGGTCTATTTTTTTCATCCAATGTGTCATTCAATGTCTTTTGATTGATGAGTTTAGGCCATTAACATTCAAGGTTATTATTGAGATACAACTTGTATTTCTGCTCATTTTGGTTTATTTATTGCTTTTAATTTAACTTCATTTATCCTTTCCTTGATAATTCCTTTGGTGTTGTTCTTTACTTTGCTGATTTTCACTTTTTTCATTTTCATTTCAGCTTCATGGAATATTTTGTTGGGAATGTTCTATAGTGCAGGATTTCTAGTTGTGAATGCTTCTAACTTTTTTAAATCACGGAAGATTTTTATTTCATCTACAAATCTAAAGTTTAATTTTGCTGGATACAAAATTCTTACTCACCATCCATTTCTTTTTGTTCAGAATTTGACATATATCATTCCAAGACCTCCAAGATTTGAGAGTCTGGGTTTAGATATGAGCTGAAGTTAGAATTGGTTTCCCATAATATGTAATTTGATTATTTTCCCATGGCCTTTAAGATTCTATCCTTATTCCGTATATTACTCACTCTCATTATAATGTGACTTGATGTGGGTCTCCTATAGTTTAGTACATTTGGTTTCCTGCAAGCCTCCTCTATTTAAATTTCCTTTTCATTTTTTAGGTTGCAGTAATGTTCTGATATAATTTCATTGAAAAGTTTGTGCATTCCTTTACTTTTTGTCTCTATACCCACATCTATCCGGTTAAATATTAAATTTGGTCTTTTCAGTTATCTCATATTTCTTGGAAATTCTGTTCATGGTCTCTCAACATCTTCTCTCCATGTTCAACTTGCTTTTCAAGATGATAACTTTCATCTTCATTGCCTAAGAATCTGTCTTCCATGTGGTCTAGTCTGTTGGTCATGTTTTCTATTGAATTTTTAATTTGGTTTATTGATTGTATCATTTCAAGGGTTACTGCTTGATTATTTTTCAGAATTTCTTTTTATTGAAGTGATTTTTATTTCCTGGGATCTCTGTCTAATGTCACTTCTTAAGTTGTCCTTTCCCTGGCAGATCAGTTTTAGTAACTCCTTCTCTGATAGAGCTTCCACTGTGGAATTAATGGTTTCTATTATTTTAGAATCTTCGTTTGTTTAGGACAATTTGTTCCTTATTTTTTATGTTGTTTGGGTGTCTACACACCCAGCAATGTGGATCTGAGGAAGTAGAGTTTTTACCTTGAGACACATGTTCCTCACCATAAAGGGAGAGACAAATAATAACCTCATGAAAGCAAACAATATACAGCCTGGTTTCTTTGTTCCAGGTCACTTAGTCCCAACTCTGTCATGCATCATGTGCTTACCAGGGTAGTTTTGGGGCCTCACTCAATTCTGTGAGAAATTGGCTTTCTCAGCTGCTGTGGGGACCATGCTCAGGCTGCAAAATGGTTCCTTTCCTTTGCCCTCTGACACTGTTGGGAGAGATGCAGCTTTTTGTTTCCTCACAAGATATTGTACAGCGGCCCAGGTAGTTTCATTGGTCTCTAAATTGTCCATGCCACAGTCCTCCCCAATATGCAGTTTACTTTGAGTCCCTTATCAATTTTCCCTGTTCACGGAGTAACTATTCCAGCTTGTGCCAATGGTTGCTGCTGTAGCTTCCATAGCTGTGACACTGGGAATTCCTTCCCTAACATATTTGATCGACTGAGTTTCCAATTTCTTTGAGTGTACAGTATTAAATTCCAGCAAAGACCATCCAACGTTTTATCCATTCCACCCACTCACAGAGGAGCTCTGCTTTTCTTGGTTTAATGTCATGGAGCCTTAGTAAACACTAACCTATCCATAATTACACTAAGTGGAAGTGAATTAAACATCCCAATCCAAATACTTAGAGAGGATGACTGGATAAAAAATAAGGAAAACAAGATTTCTCAAGATAATATCTACAGGAAATTCAATTTATAATTAAGTACACACAGAATGAAAGGATGGAAAAATATTTCATGCACACAGTAACCATAAGTAAGCACAGTGGTTACAGGTGCATTTGGTAAAATAGAATTCTAATTAACAACAGTGAAAAGAGTCAAAGACGGACATTATATAATGATAAATGGGTTAATTGGGCACAGGAAAAAATATATCAGTGTGCATGCACTCAATAACAGAGCATCAGAATACATAAACCATTGAAGGAACTGAAGGGAGAAATAATAACACATACATAATTTTATTTACTGGGACTTTAATACCCCACTTTCAATAGGGAGATAACATAGAGACAGAAGATCATTAAAGATACAGAGACTAGAATGACACTGCAGATTAAATGGACCTAAGAAACATACTTGGCACTTTCCAACCATCAACAGTTGAATACAGTCTTCCCAAGCGCCCATGGAACACTCTGTAGGACAGATATATCTATTTATCTATTCAATCACTGAGTAAGAATGAACTTAGAAGATTGAAATCACACCAAGTATGTATGTTCCATTCTAATTCAATTAAACTAGAAAGAAATGGTAGAGGGAAAACTCGAAATTTTTCCAATAGGCGAAAATGAAACCACACAGTTGAACAAGCAATTAATCAAAAAGAAATCAAAGGAAAAATTAGAAAATACCATCAGGTGGACAAAATTGGAAAAGAACATACCCAATCTTATTGGCTGAGGCAAAAGGGGTACAAAAATGGAAGCTTATAGTGAACTAACACCTGTACTTCAAAAGAAGAGAGATCTTAAATAATCAGCCTAACTTTAGACCTTGATGTAACTTGGATCCTGCATGTTTCCCCAAGGTCCATAGGTTAAAGGCAGGGTTCCCAGTGTGATACTACTGGGGATGTGGGAATCTGTAATGCCTGTGTCTTAGTGGGGGGTGACTTTGAATGAGGAGGGTGGTGGGACTCCAGCCCCTGCCTATTCTGTCTTTCACTCCCAGCTATGAGGTGAGCAGTTTTGCTCCTGCATGCACTTCCATCATGAGTTCCTTTCTCACCACAGGTTAAAGTAACATGATCAATCATGGCAAGAAACTCCAAAACTGAGTTAAAATAAACCTTCCTTCCTTCTGAATTATGTCAGATTATTATTATAGAAATGAAAGTCTGACTCACATACTCTTTCAGGAACTCGAAAAACAAACTAAAACAACAAGAAAATAAACATAAAAACAGGCAATAAAAAAACAAAATAAGCCCAATGTTAATGGAAGGTGGAAAATAAATTGGATTACAGGGAAAAAAAAGCAGATAAGAGAAAAAAATTAATGATTTATTTTTTCTCCTTTAAAAAGATTATCACATTTGAAAACTTTGAGCAGGATCAACTAAATGCCTCAATCTGGGCTTGTATAACAAAATATTTCAAAATTGGTCATTTATACTCTCTAGTGAATAGTAGATTGAGAACAGAAATTAATATCTTACAGTTCTGGAGGAATCAAGATCAATGTGCCAACACTGGTGTTATATAACAGCATTTATACATATTATTATTATTATTATTATTTTTCTTAACAGTACTCTTTTCCATATTCACTCCTATAGAATTATTACTTATTTGTACCATAATTAGTAAAAAGATTTTGTCTGCTTCATGGTAAACACTAAAACTACATTAAAAGTTAAACAGTGATCTTTTCAAGATGGCGGCCTAGAGGGCTTCAACTCTCCTACAAAGCAATAGTAACAAAAACGGCATGGTATTGGTACCAAAATAGACAGGTAGATCAATGGTACAGAATAGAGGACACGGACACAAACCCAAATAAATACAATTTTCTCATACTGGATAAAGGGGCCAAAAATATGCAATGGAGAAAAGATAGCCTCTTCAACAAATGGTGCTGGGAGAATTGGAAATCCATATGCAACAGAATGAAACTAAACCCATATCTCTCACCATGCACGAAACTAAACTCAAAATGGATTAAGGACCTCGGAATCAGACCAGAGACCCTGCAGATTATAGAAGAAAAAGTAGGTCCAAATCTTCACCTTGTTGGTCTAGGACCAGACTTCCTTAACAGGACTCCCATAGCATAAGAAATAAAAGCTAGAATCAACCACTGGGATAGATTCAAACTAAAAAGCTTTCTCTCAGCAAAGGAAACTATCAGCAATGCGAAGAAAGAGCCTACAGAGTAGGAGAATATCTTTGCCAATCATACTTCAGATAGAGCACTAATCTCCAGAATCTATAAAGAACTCAAAAAACTCTACTCCAAGAATTCAAATAGTCCAGTCAACAAATGGGCTAAGGAAATGAATAGACACTTCACAGAAGAAGATCTACAAGCAATCAACAAACATATGGAAAAATGTTCAACATCTCTAGTAATAAGAGAAATGCAAATCAAAACCACCCTAATTCCATCTCACCCCAATTAGAATGGCGATTATCAAGAATACGAGCAACAACAGGTGTTGGCGAGGATGTGGGGAGAAAGGTACACTCATACACTGCTGGTGGGGCTGCAAATTAGTGCAGCCACTATGGAAAGCAGTGTGGAGATTCCTTAGAAAACTTGGAATGGAACCACCATTTGACCCAGCTATCCCACTCCTTGGCCTATACCCAAAGGACTTAAAATCTGCATACTACAGAAATACAGCCACATCAATGTTCATAGCTGCTCAATTCACAATAGCCAGACTGTGGAACCAACCTAGATGCCCTTCAATTGATGAGTGGATAAAGAAACTGTGGTATATATATACTATGGAGTATTACTCAGCCATAAAGAATGATAGAATTGTGACATTTGCAGGCAAATGGATGAAATTGGAGAATATCATGCTAAGTGAGATAAGCCAATCTCAAAGAGCCAAAGGACGAATGATATCGCTAATAAGTGGAGGTTGACACATAATCGGGGGGAGGGAAGGGTTAGAGTTAGGGTTAGGGAGGGGGGCAAGTATGGAGGAAGGAAGTACTGTATAGAGGGTAAAGAGGGGTGGGAGGGGTGGGGGGAAGGGAAAAAATAACAGAATGAATCAAACAACATTGCTCTATGTAAATTTGTGATTATACAAATGGTATGCCTTTACGCCATGTACAAACAGAGAAACAACATGTATCCCATTTGTTTACAATAAAAAAAAAAAAAAAACTAAGATTAAAAACTAAGTTTAAAAACAAAAAAAAAAAGTTAAACAGTAAAGAATGGTATTTTTATTACTGTAATATAGTTTTTAATCGAGGCACATAAATGTACTAATATGGAAGGAACTCTGAAAACAATAGTTTACAAAATATCCTACTTAGGTTTAGTTATGAAGCAGTTCATAGATATTATTCATTCCTATGTAAATAAGAAACAGTCTGAAGCTTGCAGATCTAATGCCAGTAATTAATGATTAACTGAATGACTTTAATAGTAGAAGGGACATCTGTAAATATTCATCCTGTCTTTACACAAAATTAGCATCAAGTGCTAAAGTAGGTTTTCTGTTCCTCAGTTATACTTGAGATAGTTGGAGTAGATTAATGCTGGTGAGTACCTTGTCAGTACAACTGCACTTAAATATGTTTTTTTTTTCTTCTAAGCTGTCTGCTAAATTGTATGCTTACTGATTCTAGTTTCTCTTTATTTGCTTCTAAAGAAGTTTCAGTGTCTTGACCTTTGCTTGATTCAGTGCATTTATGTATGTTGTCCACCTTTGGTGATTTTTCCCTGATTTTTGGATCTCTTGCAGTTTTACTATAACTTTTAGGAGAAAAAGTGTTATTCAGGATAAATGTCCTCCTAATAATTCCCACTCTGTTGTAGGAAGAAAAAGCAAAAAGGAGCAGTATGAAACATCATTAAAATATTTTAATCCCAGTACGAATTACTTTATTATTAAATTATTTTTAAAAAACAATAAAGAAGCCTAATAGTCAAAATGTAATTATGCCTTCTGAGATGTGCTGTAGTATAAAACCATTCCAGAAGCTATTAACTTTAGATGTTCATTGGTCAAGAATTTAGAATCATTTGAGAAAACCTAATCTCTACCCTTACTTTGAATCTACAAATCACATTGCTTCTGAGGTATAGAGCTGAACGTGTAGGCCAAAAAGGTAGATTTTTATAAGTTAGTGGTATGGTTTCTTGTCTGGAGTATGAGTAGGAATATTCTCACCTTTGTACATAGTTGATGTACCATAGTTTGATACATTTATTTTAAAATATTTTTTTAGTTCTCAATGGATCTTTTATTTTATTTATTTATATGTGTTGCTGGGTACGGAACCCAGGGCCTGACACATGCCCGGTAAGCTTCTACCATTATCTACACCTCTGTCCATAGATTCTTTTCCTACACACTTAAGGTACATTTTCCTACACATTTAAGTATCCTGGATGTGGAAATCATGTTATCAACTTAGAACTTCAGCCTCTGATCTCCAAGGTTCAGAAAAGAGGAAAGCAAAGTCACAACTCTGAGAAAGGTATATAAATGATAATGTTCAAGTCCATTCTCACAGAGTAGACTCTGAACAAGTAAATACTCTAGCAGGTGAGGTGAAGAACTTTACCCATTGTCCTATCTCTGCTTTGGCCCCTCATCATTAGTCATTCAGAAAATATAAACCAAAACCAGAGAACACCACTTTAGATCTTATGTCAGACAATAACCAGTGCTAGTGAGAATGTGGGAAAATTGAAATTGTTGGCGAGGCTCAGTGGTGCACACCTGTAATCCTAGGTACTTGGGAGGCTGAGGTAGGAGGATTGCAAGTTTTAAGGTAGCCTGCGGAGCTTTTCAAACCCTTCTCACTATAAAAGAAAGAAGGCTGTGGATGTAGCTTAGAGGTGGAATACTCCTGAGTTCCACTCCATGTACCGCAAAAATAAAAATGAAAAAAACAAGATTGAATCTTATATATTGCTGGTGGGAATTTAAAATAACTGCTTTAGAAACAATTTGACAGATCCTTAGAATGGTAATATTCAGTTCCCCCATGACCTAGCTATTTCACTACTAGGTATATATCCATGTGAAGGAAAACATATGTCCACGGAGTGGGAGAGGTAAGTCAATGGCAGTGCCCAGTGTGCACAAGGCCCTGGGTTTAATCCATGACACTGACAAAAGGAAAAAGGGAACAATAGCATATGTGGACACAAAACTTGCACCAAGTGTCCACAGCAGAATTATGTAGAAGAGCAAAAAGTGGCAACCACCCCATTAGCTGTCATTTGATGAACAGTAGAATATTATTTGGCTGTAACAGGGAAGGAGGTACTGAGTATATAACATTGACCCTTGAAGTATTTGGCTAAGAAAAAAAAGGCCTTACAACAGAGGAAATGGGATGGGGATATTTTCTCCTGAATGCTTTTGGCCCCATTGCCAATGATTCCAGTTCAAATAAACAGTCATAATAATTTTCAGGTGATTAATTTAGAATACATTTCAGAACGATTTTCAAAAACCTCTAGTTTCTTGTATTCATTAAGCCCATATTAAATTGTGTACCTGCCTTTGCTAGGCAGTGTTTAAGTTGATGCGTAGGGAACCAACAAAAATTCCTGCTGTTGTAGGATATACGTTCTATTGGTAGGGGAGAAACAATAAGGTATATAAGAATAATTCATTAGGAATTGACTCTTTCTTTTACCTTTGGTATTTTAAATTTTGTTCTAATGAGTTATGCACAAGGGTAGATTGCATGCTCCATGCAAAGTAATGGATGCTTTAAATAATCTTCCTGGTTAAGGAGAGAGAGAGAGAGAGAGAGAGAGAGAGAGAGAGAGAGAGAGAGAGAGTGTGTGTCAGGGGTTTGGTTTTAAAAGGTTACATTTGGAGGGCTTCACTGAGGTGACATTTGAACAGGATATGTAAGAGAGAGATGCTTATTTACCTAGAGACGAACATTTCCTGGTACACTGAAAGATCTTCAAGGATTTCAGCATGGTTACAGCGCATTGAGCAAACAATACGCAGTAAGGTCGCCAGGGAAATGAGTCACTGTGTAGTGCCTTATGAGGATCCTGACTTTTTATCTAAGATGGGAATTCTGACTTTTACTGTAATAATCTGGCACATTTGATAAAACAACAGGATCAAAGGAAAGGTAGAGGCTTAGGTTTTGGTATAATAATAATAAGATGAAAAATGCCATGATTTTGGTGATTGTTGTTTTGAGCTATCCATTGTAATAGTTTCACTTTACATCTAAAATGCCCATAAATGCATGGCTGCATCATATATTTAAGTGTTATCATTATTACACTAATGTAAATCACATGTGTGATTATTCTCTCATTTTCTAGTTCTTATGGTGTATACTGCTATGTCAGTCATTTTGTGGACTTAAGCATTAGATCAACGCCATCTAATGCTCTTGAGGCATTAAGATGAAAAAAGATAATTATCATTTGCTTTTTCAGTAGGAAAGCCATATCTGACCTTGTCAAAGCAGTTTTGATGGAATGGGAGGTGGAGATAGGAAGTGAAACTGAAGAAGTGTTGAAGGGTAACCTTTGTGCAAGGAGAAGATACATAGGAGCCACTTAGCTGTGAAGACCACAAAAAAATACAAGCCTGTAGCAGGTGGACCATGAGGAATACCAGGAGGTGATTATATTCATTTTTTTTGGTACTAGAGATTAAACTGAGGGGCACTTAAACACTGTGCTACATCCACAGATCTTATGCTATTTTTATTTAGAGACAGGGTTTGGCTAAGTTGCTTATAGCCTCATTAATTTGCTGAGGCTTTCCTTGAAATTGTGATCTTCCTGACTCACCTCCCAATTTGCTGGGATTACAGGCATATGTCACCATGCCCCACTACTTGTTTGTTTATTTTAATGGAAATCAAAAGACCACAATTTTTTTTGATCCTGTAGAGAGAGAAATTTTTATCTCATGAATATTCAGATTCCATCTTTTGCAATTCTGAACTCATCAAAATCCCACTTCGTTATCCTCGCTGGGGAATATCCCATCAGTACTCTTTAGTCTACCTATCTATATCCCATCCTCAAATCAATTTGTAGAACTTTTATCCTTGTCACATAAACCAGAAGTCATCCTAGTATAGTTTATTATGGAGTTTCCAGGTTTTAATGTAGCTTCTATTTTTTAATTTTATCATTGATATCTAAAGTTACTTCATTATGATCTGATAGAATTTAGGGTAATATCTCCATTCTTTTTTACTGAGTTGTTTGTGGCATAAGATATGGTCTATTCTAGGGAAGAATCCATGTGATGCTAAGAAGAAAGTGTATTTGCACATTGATGAATGAAATATTCTATAAATGTCTGTTGACTCTAAATTATTGATTGGATTATTTAGTTCTGTACTTTCTGCATTTAGCTTTTGTTTGGAAGATCAATCCAGTAGTGAGGGAGGTATGTTAACTCTACCCAACATTTTTCTTTGTTGTCTATTTGATACTTGAAACTGAGAATGTTTGTTTGATTATATAGATGCTCATAAGATCCCTTATGCAGTATAGAATGTCCTTTTTTGTCCCTTTTGATTAACTTTGGCTTAAAGTCCACTCTATCTGATATGAAGATAGAAATCCCTGCTTGTTGACACAATCCAGGAGAGTGATACATTTGTTTCCCATGCTCTTACCTTCAGTCTGTGGATGTATTTGCCTATGGAGAGAGTGGCTTGGAGACATCATATTGTTTGGTCTTCTTTTTTCATCCAACCTGTATTGTATGTCTTTTGATTGATGAGTTTACACCATTAACATTCAAGGTTATTGTTGAGATATAAGTTGTATTTCTGGTCACTTTAGTTTATTTCTGGGTTTTAATTTGAATTAGTTTCTCCTTCCTTAATAATTCTTTGGTGAAATTCTTTCTTTTGCTGCTTTACACTTGTTTTTTCCATTTCATCCTCAAGGAATATTTTTTGAGAATGTTCTATAGAGCAGAGTTTCTAGTTGTGAATTATTTTAACTTTTTTTAATCATGGAAGATTTGTATTTCATTTTCAAATCTGAAGCTTATCTTTGCTGGATACAAAATCATTGGTTGCCATCCTTTTTTTTTCATATCTTGAAATATATTATTCCAGAACCTCCTAGCTTTGAATGCCTTTGTTGAGAAATGACCTGAGATTTCAATTGGTTTCCCCCTATATGTAATATGATTGTTTTCTCTTATAGCCTTTAAGATTCTCTCCTCATACTATATGTTAGTCATTCTCCTTATAATGTGCCTTGATGTTGGCCTGCTGTAGTTTTGTACATTTGGTTTCTGCAAGCCTCCTGTATTTGATTTTCCATTTTATTCTTTAGGTTTCAGCAATTTTTTGATATGATTTCATTGAAAAGTTTGTGCATTCCTTTGTTTTTTCCTCTATGCCATCATCTGTCCTGTTAAATCCTATGTTTGATCTTTACACATCATCCCATATTTTTTGGAAGTTCTGTTCATGGTCTCTCAACATCAGCTCTCTTTGTCAACTTGATTTTCAAGATGATAACTTTTGTCTGCAATGCCTAATAATCTGTCTTCCAAGTCTTCTAGCCTATTTGTCATGCTTTCCATTACATTTTTAATTTGGTTTATTGATTACATCTTTTCAAGGTGTACTGCTTGATTATTTTTCAGAAACTGTATCTCTTTATTGAAGTGATCTTTCATTTCCTTTATTTTTTGCCTACTGTCAATTCTTCAGTTGTCTTTTCCCTGTCAGATCAGTTTTACTATGTACATTCTTATCTACTTCCCTGATATAGCTTCCACTTTTAAATTAGGGGAATTTATTAATTGAGCATCATGGTTTGTTTGGGGCAATAAGTTCCTTATTGTTTCACGTTGTTTGGGTGTCACCCAATCCAGCAGTATGGATCTGAGGAGGTGGGGCTTCTTCCTGAAGATTCATGTTCCTCATCTTAAAGGGAGAGACAAATAATAATCTGAAAGAATGCAAACAACCCCAAACTAAATTATCTCCTGAGGAGATGTTTACAGTTTTGTCACAATAAACAAAAATGATATGTACAGTAATTGCCTAAGTTAAAAATGTAACTTTGCCAGATGGTTTATATTTTGGAAGGGTGGACAAGGGGAGAACAGAAGTCGTAGTATAGGATGTGATGATTAAGAGTAAGGAGATGGTAGAAGTGAAAATTAAAGAAGAATGGAAGAGAGAGAAAGAGTATAGCTGTAAGCAGGATAGAAAAAAGATAATTGAGGAAAACATAATTGAGAGAAATAATATATACAATGAAAACGGAAATATACTAATGAGACATCCTAGTCATCAATAAAGTGATCCATAAAAAATAATTATTTTGAATAATGGTGGAATGTGAGGGGAGATGAAAAAATGTGAAGATAAATCTCTATGAAAAGTTGGGGAATTTTTTCTATTGGAGATCAAACGTTTCTGAGCTTCCCTTCTCTGCAGCATGTAGTGTGAAGTTTGCTCCCCTCAGGGTGGTGTTGCTAAGGTGAGAGGTTTAATCCAGCAGGTGGAAATCCTGGAGGGGGGCTTTAGGCCTAGGTGGGCTCAAGTCAGTTTGCTGAGAGCCAATTGTTCAGAAATATTTATTTCAGCATACCTTGAGAAATTTCTGCACCATGCTGGAAGACTGAACCCAAGGGACCTTCTTGTTTTCCAAGCATGTGATGTAGAAGCAAATAATCAGTTCAATACATTTCTTGCAGAAATTGATTTCTTTTCTGAGGTTCATTCTCCTATGTAAAACTTTCTCCAGGATAACTTGTTTCTTGGTCACTTAGGCCCATTCTCTGTCATGCAGCATGGGTGTGCCAGGCTGATTTATTGGCCCTGACCCAGGTCTGCCAGAAATTGGCTTCCTCAGCTGCTGTGGGGACCATGCTCAGGCTGCAAAATGGTTCCTTTCTTTGCCCTCTGCACACTGTTGGGAGAGATGCAGTTTTGTGTTTCCTGTACACGATATTGTGTAGATGCCCACGCAGTGTTTCTGGTCTCTAAACTCTCCATATCCAGACATGCCACAGTCGTCCCCAATATGCAGGTCACTTTGAATCCCTTATCAATTTATTCTGTTCATGGAGTTACAATTCTGGCTTGTGCCAATGGTTGCTGCCATAGCTCCATACCTGTGACACTGGGAATTCCTTCTCTAATATATTTAATCTACTTAGAAGGACATTATATAATGATAAATGGGTCAGTCAATTGGACAAATGGGAAAAATTATCAATATACATGCACCCAATATCAAAGCATCATAATACATAAAGAAACCATTGAGAGAACTGAAAGGAGAAATAGTAACACATTAGTAACTTTAATTACTGGGACTTTAATACCCCACTGTCAATAGGGAGAGAACATACAGACAGAAGATCATCAAAGATAAAGAGGGCTAGAATAACACTGCGGATTAAATGGACCTAAGATATACACTTGGCACTTTTCACCCAGCAACAGTCAAATACAGTTTTCTCAATTGCACATGGAAAACTCTCTAGGACAGATATACCTATATATCTATTTGAGTCACTGAATAAGAATAAACTTAGAAGACTGAAATCATACCAAGTATATTTTTCCAATTCTTTTTTTTTTATTTGCAAAACTTTTTATTAATGTGAACACACACAGTCAATAAATATAAATAAGAAATCAAGAAATTTCCAAACATGTTCCCTCTCAATTTGGGGGAGTGTTCAAGAATATGAAAACTTTTAATTAACAACATCACAAATAACCTCTTTAAGAATTATATTAATAGGTTATGTATCACTTCAGGAAACAAGAACTATACTCAGTTTTCCAACTGCAGACTATTTAACAAGGTGAAAGTACTCTAAAGTTACATTTTTAAACATAAGATAGCAATAAAATAACACAAATATAAATCTAATATCACAAATTTTTTCTTAAAAGATCAATTTGAAAGATTCATTACTTATATTATCCAATGCCAGAGGCAGACTCACATCTGTTAATAATATTTGAATCTTCATAAATTCTATCTGTAAGAATATGAAGAAAGCATAAATCTGCTTACATGGAATGGTATTTAACGTATAGCGTATAGTATTTAGTGCTTCTCAAGGTGTGGTCCATGGACTCCTAGTAGTCTCCAAGACCTTTCCCAGAGTGGTTCCTGAGGTAAATTATTTCCAGAAATACAGTGAGATGTTATCTGCCTTTTGCACTGTCAACATGTGCACCAATGGTGAAAAGCAACAATAGGTGAGACCACTGGCACCTCAGCATCAATCAGAATAGTGGCACCAAACTCAAGCTACTCATGGTTCACTTCCCAGTACCATGAGGGGCAGGGCAGGTGGGAAGGGACAGGGAAAAGGGTTGCTGTAGATTATCCTTAATGGAGTAATAAAAACTAAAAAATTTTTTTTTTTTTGATTTTAAAAGTTGCCTTTTATTTAGGATGCCCACAAAACCTGACAACAGACAACACCAAAGCATCCTGTTTGGTCTGACCTGCCCACATCTTGGGTGGTTCACAATGACTTTTTCATTAAAAGACCTGTTAGAATGAAAATGCTTGAGAAAGTCCAAGTGAAGCTCCTGAAGGCCTGGAAAACGTGCGTGGCAGTCCCCCAAAATGCCCAGGCCCTTTCACCCCATCCTTCCTCACCACTGCTAGTCCTTGTCCTCAGATGCGCTCTCAGGCTCCTCTTCTTCTTCTTCTTCCTCCTCCTCCTCCTCCTCCTCTTCCCGAGCCAAGAGCTTTTTAAAAACCTCAAACTCTTCAGCAGAAGAACAGGCTGTTTTGGACAAAAACTCAGCTTCTGACACTCTGAGAATGTCCTTAAGCAAAGGGTTAGTGACTTGTGTCTGCCCCTTTTTGTCAGGGGTTTGGTACCGTCCTAGGCGCTCCAGGTAGATGTGTCTCTGCTTGATCTTGTTCACTGAGTACTGAAGGAAGTCAGTCCTCACTATGTCCAGGTGCTTGACTCCCATCCTGAAGTACGCATACTGGGAGACACACACTCAGTGAGGACTCCACACATAGGCTCTAAAACCCCACTCCAAAGCATTAAAAAAGAACTGCCTGATTAATAACGACAAAATACTCATTGCTATACTGATGTTTGTGTGAAACTGATGGTTTTCAAAGCATTTTCAAGTTCAAATACTGAGAAAAGTATAGCAGAAAGTGAGGTGGGGAGATCAGACTGTTCTTTATAGACACAGGAGGAAGCTACAGAAATGGAGGACCATGAGTATGAAAAGAACAGGCAACACTCAAAGCACCCAGGAATTTGACCCAGTTGTCATAACTGTTACTCAAAAATAGGCCAATTAACACAATTATCTTTTCAAAATCAACATGCAAAATAGGTTCTAAGGAGAGGACAGTCTTAGCTATTTCACAGCTATTTCAGATACCAAGAATGGAGTCCTGGTTGGTCATCACTATGGCAGGCATAGAGCAGGTCTGATCTGGAGTCGGGGATGAGAGAACCAGAGCCATGTTCTCGTGGCCAAGGGAGGTATGGAAGCCCTGCATCTCATTCATCCAGAGCTCCCTGTGCACAGAGCTGAGCTCACTTCACCTGAAGCCCTTTCCCTTCCTGCCTTTCCTGCTGGCTACTATTAGCTGTGCTCACCTGGAATTTGTATTCCAACTCCCTGGGGTCCTCCCGAAGAACACCGGGACATCTGTGCAGAATCTCAGTGACCTGCTGAGTTGTGAAAAGGCAATTCTCCTTGAGCAGCCTGACAATGTCATCAATGTCCCGCTGATGCATGGTGAAGACCTCAGGGCAATGGTGGAGCACCTGCCTCAGTTTCCCTGAAGTACGTGAAAAGGACAGCAGATAACTTCAGGGTATACCAGAACCCAAGGACTAGCTACTAGCACCCTTGACGGAGGTCGGCATGAGAAAAAGGAGGGTCCTCCCCACAGGGTGTGAGTTCCTGTTCCAGACTCACCAGCCCACCCCACCTGCCTGCTTTTTTCTGGCTTCCTATCTGAAGGTGCCAGTTTCATGTTCTAGGTCTCTTCTTGCCCTCCTCACCTAGAAAAGAATTTTACACGGCTTCACCAGGAAGACAGGACAGCGAAAAGGGAAAGTGGATTCCCTAGGGCAGGGCTGCAGACCGGGGTTTCCCTCTTAGTAGAACCATCAGTGAATCACTGTCCCCCAGCACTCTCAAGATGTAGGAGTTGGACTTCAATGAAAAAGGCTTCCTTAACAGTAACAATGACGTTAAGAACACGAGAAAAATGTTCCCAACACACATCCACAAACAGATGCCCTGACCACCAGGGTGATCTGTGTTCTATCCAAACCAGGTCACATGTGAGTGAAAAAGACCTTGACAGTAACTGCATTCAGATGACTTGTGTGGCAGGACAGGGCGCCTGTCATCCCAGCAACTCATGAGGCTGAGGCAAGAGGATGGTAAGTTCTGCACTAACCTCAGCAACTTAGTGAGGTCCTGTCTCAAAAAAAGAGCTGAGGATGTGGTTCAGTGGTAGAGCACCCCTGGGTTTGATACCCAGGATGGTGGGGGGGGTGGCTGGTATAAATTGGGACTATCCGAGGCAAACTGGGGCACATGGTCTTTGCAGGAAACACTGGGCAAGATTTAACAATTATAAACTGAAAGTCACTTATTTTAAAAATTTCAATTTCCCAAATGACTGAGTTAATGATTGTTTCACTAAAAGTTGTGAGGAATGGATTTGAGAGTCCAGGCTTTATCTTCATCTCTTACAGCTATGCTGGGTTGCTAATTAATAATAACCATAGTACATACCATGTTAAATTTAGGATTTAACATTACCCTTTCAGAGACCATCTTTAAGAGAATTACACAAGACTACCTTTTTGTTTATCTTCTAGACAAAGAAGCCCATATAGATCCTAACCAATAATGGGCCCAAAATCTTTCTGTTCAATTACAAAAAGAAATTACTAGGAAGAGCCCACAGTGAAAAGAAATCAGTGGAACACCTCCAGTCAAAGTGGCTGGGGGTCCTTGGAGACAGGCAACACCCTCCTTCTGCAGAAGGTTCTTAAAAGTGACCCAAGGAACTTCAAGGGTCTCTGAGGTGTGAACTCTGTGGGAGGAGCGGGACAGCTAGAGAGGAGGCACTGCACCAGCTTCCCAGGAACCTGAAGCATCTCTCAGGTTTCATAGCAATCTTAGTCTTTGTAAGGGACGGTATCTCCAGCCCTTCCTCAAGGCCAAGCTTTCGCAGGTAGCTGGAGCGCTTCTTCATTTGTGTGACTGGCAGCTTCAGTAACTGGGGACTCTTCTTCAAGACCACACACGCAGGCTCAGGATTCAGACCCAGTAGTATCAATTATGAAACGATGTCCAGCCACTGTTGAGGGTTGGCGCCTGGCAGTATCCCGAGCAGATCCTTAAGGTGGGCCCTGTCCAGGAGGGAACTGATGACCTTTTCCAGCTCCAACGACCCACTATCCACAAGCGTGCTCTGCTTCTCAGGGCGGCACTGCACAGGCCTTGTCCTGTGCCGCGGTCCCTGCACACAGTCTCTGGGCCCAACAGAGAAGGCCTCCTCAAGGCTCGCTCCACCAGAGGCGGTAGTCGATTTCCGCAACGAAGCAGTCGTCCTCCTCTGTTCCAGAGGATGAGAAGTCCGCCTGGCCAGACAGGCCCAGGTGGGGCGGATGAAGAGTTGCCAGTCAAGGACCTGTCGGCCGAGCGCAGCCATCGCGCCAGGGCGGTGCGCGGCGCCGGAAGCGCGTCCCCTAAAAACTAAAAATTAATAGACTCTTGATTTATTAATATTCCCTGACAAAATGGAAAGTACACATAAAGTGCTTCTGTTGGGAACAAAGCAAAGGATATCTCAAGAAACATTTGTGTGATCATAAACTGGTCACCTTTCTCATGGGTGCCATTTTTACTTAAAAGAGCAAATGGATGATAAACAATAGTAATTGTGCATTTGACAAAATTTTCTTGAACATGAATGATGTGTGTCAAAACTTCAAGAGAAATTAACAGTATGTTTTGCTAATGATAAAACATGAGCTTTCAAGAAAAGGTATTTTAAAGCTTGCATCCGCCAGAGGTGGCCCTCTCTTTGCATGGTAAGTACCACTTAACAAAAACAAGTGCAAAAGGAGGTAAATGAGTCTCCACTTTGCCTCATTCTATCAGTGTCCCAATACTTGAAGGCTTTTCTGAGAAAATCAGTGGTGATACTAACAAATGTGACTTTTTTGATATTGCAGCAACATTTGGAAGACCTACATAATTCAGTGAACTTAGATTTTCCTATTTTCTAGTAACACATTAGAAAATCATTCATGAGTAAGATTCATGTAAAGCACAAGACAGATCTAAAGTTCTAACATTGTAAGTTATTGACATGTTTTCCAATTCTGCAGTGCAGCTCACCCTGCCACATGCCATGTTTTGGTATAAGAGCAAAATATATCCACAAATGACTGAGGAAGCTACTAAACTCATCCTACAGTTCTGTGTTACGTTGGCTTTCCTCATAGTTTTTCAACCAAAACATATAATACAAGTTGAGCGTAAACACAAATGAGAAAATAACTGTCTCCTGTTAAGCCAGGAATTAAATAAACTTGCAACTCACTAACGTTTTGTTTGGGGAAAAGATTTTTTCCAATTCTAATGGAACAAAATTATTTTTCCAATTCTAATGGAACGAAATTAGAAAGTGTTGGTAGAAGGAAAACTGGAAATGTTTGTAATAGGCAAAAATGAAACCACACAATCCTGAACAAGCAATGAATCAAACACAAAATCAAGGGGAAATTAGAAAATACCATCAGATGAACAAAAGTGAAAATACAACATACCCAGTCTTATTGACTGCAGTAAAAGGGGTATTAAAATGGAAGCTTATACCAATTAATAACTGTATTAGAAAAGAAGAAAGACCTAAATGATCAGACTAATTACAGACCTTGATGAAATTTGGATCCTGCATGTTTCCCCAAGGTGCATATGGTAAAGGCAGGGTTCCCAGTTTGATACTTCAGGGGATATGGGAATCTGTAATGGGTGTGTCTTAGTGGGTGGTAACTTTGAATGAGGAGGGTGGTGGGACTCCAGCCCCTGCCTCTTCTGTCTTTCCCTCCCAGCTATGAGGTGAGCAGCTTTGCTCCTGCATGCACTTCCATCATGAGTTCCTTTCTCATGTTATTTGAAAATAACATGGTCAATCATGAGAAGAAACTCCAAAACTGAGGTAAAATAACCTTCTTTCGTTATGAGTTATCTCAGATTCTTAGTATAGAAATAGAAATCTGACTCACATACTCCTTCTGGAACTCGAGAAACAAAAGAAACAACAAAAGAAACATAAAGTAGACAATAAAAAACAAAATACCCCAAAGTTAACAGAAGGAATAAAAGAAATAAAATTAGATCAGGGGAAAAAAAAACAAAAACAAAAAACAAATAACAGAAAAAAGTGTTCTTTTCTTCTCCACATACTATCTACAATTTATTATTTGTTTTTTTTTTCCTTTAAAAATATTATCACATTTGAAAACTTTGAGCTGGATTAACTAAGTGCCTCAGTCTGTGCTTCTATAACAATGTAATACAAAGTTGGTCATTTACACTCTTTGGTGAGTAGTAGAATGAGAAGAGACATTAACATCTACAATTCTGGAGGAGTCAAGATCAAGGTGCCAACACTGGTGTCACATGAGTGCTGCCTTTCGTTTCCAAAATGTCATCTTGCTGTGTCCTTATGAGGTGCAAGGCAGAAAAACAAGAGAATGCCTCCTTCAGCCCTGAAGTCTTTTATAAGGCTGCTCATCCCAGAAGCCACACTGCTTTTTTTCTCCACCAGTTTTTTTTCCCAGTATTTTTTTTTATTGTAAACAAATGGGATACATGTTGTTTCTCTGTTTGTACATGGCGTAAAGGCATACCAATTGTGTAATCATAAATTTACATAGGGTAATGTTGTTTGATTCATTCTGTTATTTTTTCCTTCCCCCCATCCCTCCCACCCCTCTTTTCCCTCTATACAGTCCTTCCTTCCTCCATTCTTGCCACCCTCCTTAACCCTAATCCTAAACCTAACCCTAACCCTAATGCTAACCCCTCCTAACCCCCATTATATGTCCTAATCCGCTTATTAGCGAGATCATTTGTCCTTTAGTTTTATGAGATTGGCTTATCTCACTTAGCATGATATCCTCCAGTTTCATCCATTTGCCTGCAAATGCCATAATTTTATCATTCTTTATGGCAGAGTAACATTCCACTGTATATATATGCCACAGTTTCTTTATCCATTCATCAATTGAAGGACATCTAGGTTGGTTCCACACTCTGGCTATGGTGAATTGAGCAGCAATGAACATTGATGTGGCTGTATCTCTGTAGTATGCTGATTTTCAGTCCTTTGGGTATAGCTGGGTCAAATGGTGGTAACATTCAAAGCTTTCTGAGGACTCCCCATACTGCTTTCCAGAGTAGCTGCACTAATTTGCAACCCTACCAGCAATGTATGAGTATACCTTTTTCCCCACATCCTCGCCAACACCTAATGTTGATTACATTCTTGATAATTGCCATTCTAATTGGGGTGAGATGGAATCTTAGGGTAGTTTTGATTTGCATTTCTCTTATTACTAGAGATGTTGAACATTTTTTCATATATCTGTTGATTGCTTGTACATCTTCTTCTGTGAAGTGTCTGTTCATTTCTGTAGCCCATTTGCTGATTGGATTATTTGTATTCTTGGTGTATTGGTGCTTTGCAGTTCCACATAAGGATGGGATTTGTTGTTCCATTTGTACCTGCACATACTATAGCAATATAATTTGGACAGAGTCACTGCACATCACTTCACTCTCCCCTCTGCTCTTTTCCAACCCTTGGTCTCTTTCCTCAGTTCTGCTCATCTCCCTTTGATTTTCATTAGATTCCAGCCCTCCCTACACTTTTGACTTTTTTCCTCCTAGCTTCCTCTCTGAAAGCAAACACAACATTTGGCCTTCATGGTTTGGTTTATTTTACTTAATATACTGATTAAGAGTTCTATCCATATTTACTGCAAATAACATAAATTTCACTTTTTAATTTTTGTAATGGCTGAATAAAACTCTGTTGTGTATATACCACATTTTCCTTATGCATTCATCGGTTGATGGACACCTAGGCGGGTTTCATTGTTTGACTATGATGAATTTTGCTGCTATAAAGATGGCTATACACTTATCCCTATGGTATGATGACTTTAATTCTTGGGAATAAATCCCAAGGAGTGATATATATTTGGATCATATGGTGGTTCCATGCCTATTTCCATACTGATTGTAATGATTGCAGTCGCACCAACAGTGTAAAAGTGTTCTTTCTTTCTCCATATTCTGTCTACAATTTATTATGATTTGCATTCTTGATCACTGCCATTCTGACTGTGTGAGGTAAAAATCTCAGTGAAGTTTTGATTTGCACATTCCTAATTGATAATGACATTAAATATTTTTTCATATATTAGTTGGCTATTGATGATTCTTCTTTTGAAAAATGTCTGTTTAATTAATTTGTTTATTTGATATTTAGATGATTTCTCCTTTTGATGTTGGGTTTTGTTGTTTTAGTTCTTTATCTATATTAATCCTCTCAGAATGAATAGCTAGAAAAAACTTTCTCCCATTCTGTAGGTTCTACATTCATGTTCCTACTTGCTTCATTGCTCTGAAGATGATTTTTCACTTGATGCCATCTTCTTGAATAACAGTTAACATTTTTTCTGTGCTTTCAGCGTGTATTGAGCAAATTTTTGCCCCATTTCTAAATATTGTTCATAGGACATTAAGTTACACCATGAATTCTTAAGGGAACAGCATCATTCCAGCTATATACCATCCAATCCTTTATCCGTAACTTTCATGTCCTTACATAAAATGAATTTATTTTACTGCAGTAGCCCCCAAAACTTTTGACTCCATTCACCATTAAAATCTGAATTCAAAGTCATATCATCTTCATCTTATGTGACTCAGACTAAATGTATGATCATTCCTGAGGGCCATTTCCCTCCAGGTATGATACTATGAAATCAAGAGTTATGTGCTTCTCAAACACAGTTGTAGTACAGGCATGTGATAGACATTCCCTTTGCAATGGGGAGATAGAGGCAAGAAGAAAGTATCAGATCCAATAATCCAAAACCTGACAGGAAAATCCACATTAAAGTTTTAAGATTGAGAATAAGTTTTAGACCCTTTAACTCACCTTCTAGACAATGTGATGCAGGTTTGTTCCTCCAAATATCAGGACATGCTGTCCTCATGGCTATGCTGGGTATATTACTGATTATTGGTTTCCTAGGTTGAAATCATGTGCCTTGGGCTCTCCCAGGCTGGGGTTACATGCTGGTGGCTCTACAGGTGTAGGATCTCTGGATAAGACCTGTTTCCATGGTTCCAATAAGCTTAGCCCTAATGGAATCTTTCTGTGATGTTAATAAACCTATTACTCCCCTGGTCATTAGCCTAGTGGGGACTTTGTACACAGCTCAGGCCCTGTGGAAATTCTCTGCCTAGGTGCCAAGGCTCTGAAAAACTATTTTAAAAATTCTAGAATGGGTATCCAAGTCTGTACCCCTCTTCCATGCTTGTGCCTGCAGATTTAGTCTTATACATGTTTCTGAGGAATATAACCTTTATATTTGGTAACAGTGTCCTGAATAATACCTGTGCCTGCTTGGGCTATGGCAGGGCTGGCATAGTAGCATTGCATTAGAAAACAGAGAGAAGAGATCTGAGGCAGTGCCAGTCAGTGAAGCACTGCACACCAATAATTTGTGAATCTTCTAGACCCCTTCTTGAACCTGTTATATCTTAATGTTCTGGGACCATGGTGGAGTTGATATGGTTGAAGATCAAAGAAAAGCCTCAGGGTCATTCTCCCATTATCTTGATGAATAGCTTCTGGTTTACTTTTGTACATATTATTCTGTTTCACAAATCATTGCTTAGCCACACCCTTGATATTCTCTCCCTAATATACCTTTTATATTGTGTTATAATGGGGTCAACTCAGTAATTTTCCAAATCTTTAAAGTATACTTTATTGTTGATCATAAATATCATCTTTAAGTAGTTTGTAAGAAATGAAGAGAAACCATGTAGCACATTTGAAATTTCCTTATTTCCTCCTCCAGCCTCTGACTTCCACCATTCATTGTTTTTCTTCTGATTTCTTCTAAATATACCTGACAATATAATGCATTCAGACATATCATTCATAGGTAGAGTATAATTTCTCATTCTTTTGGATGGATACCAGTTAGGAAGACATGGGTTATGTAGTCATACATGTACAGGGGTAATAATGTCAGATTCATTCTACAATCATTCCTATCACCATACCCTTCCCCTCCATTCACTTCCTCTAACTATTCCAATGTAGTTCTCTCCTTCCATAGCCTTAAAACTTATTGTGAATTAGCATCCACATATCATAGAAAACATACGGCCTTTGATTTTGTAGTCTTAAACATCCAACAATCCAGTTTTACCTGTCTTGAGTTAGAAGTACTGGGTGGTAATTTTAATTTCTTTGTAATTATCTTACCCCTTCTATTTAATCGGGGTCAGTGTTAGCACTGGCAGTGAGCATTACATCTTTTTTGTCTTGAATTTTTTTTGTAAATTAATTTTTTATTTGTTTTAATTAGTTGTACATTTTGATATGATTATGGCCTATTATCTCAAATTAACTCAGATTGTCATACTGAAAGGTCTACATTTTCACAGGTGAACAGAAAACTCTTACAAACTTTCAAGGAAAATATAAAATAATATTAGCAAGAGTAGGGCATATTGAGTTTGTAGAGTAGTTGTTATCCATAAATCTTATTTTTATAATTCCATATCTTTACACTTTAGTTTGAAGAACATGAACTTGGTGGCATACTCAGATTCCAGGATTTGGCATCCTCTGTGACTGAACTTTGGTGAGGGTCATCACAACATTGTGAATGGCATCATGGTGACTGAAATGCATGAGGTAGAGCTTGCATGGCCACACAACTGGGTTCAGACCAGTCTTGCTTTTTTATAACCACTGACTCTCACAGAAACAAATGAGGCCCAGGTAAAGTACATTACTCCCTTCCTATGGTCTCATCCCCTAGTGTGACTGAATTACCTCACACTAGGCTCCACCTCTTACAGGTCCTACCACCTCAACATTGCCACACTGAGGACCAAGCCTCCAGTCCTTGGGGGAAAAACCACATCCACATCATCACAAGCTCCAAATAGCCTACATTGTCAGAGTATCATGTAGGAGTCTACAACATGTGTGAGGTGGGGATGGGGGAAGGTTGCTGTCAGATGTCAGTGGAAGCAGCTGGAGCCCACATTCCAAAACCTCTGTGATGTTACACTTGCCACAGTCATGGCCCCAGGGTGTCAACCCAGAAGAGAGATCAGTGGTGCTCGTTTGTTTGAGAAAAGGCAGGTGTCACCATGTCAGACTCAAGTGTTTACAGGCCCCCACCCCAAACATGAATGAGATGTCTGTGACTTTTTGAAATCCTATGGGCTTCAATGAATATGGCTGCAGTCATCATGTTAAGTGGCCCGCATTTCATATATCCATGATTCTCCAGTGCAAGCTATCAGGTTTCTCCCAAAGGCATTGAGGGAAAAATTGACAACTGATAGTGCAGAGTCATTGAATGGCATGAACAGTAGAAGAGAAGACTGTGTATACACATCCTGACTCTGCACAAAATCAAACTCAAGTACTAACTTAGGATTTCTGTTCCTCAGTTATACTTGAGATAGTTGGAGTAGATTAGTGCTGGTGAGTACCTTGACAGTGCAACTGCACTTAGATATGTTTTTTCCTTCTAAGCTCTCTGCTAAATTGTATGCTTAGGAATTCTCTTTCTCTTTATTTTTTTCTAAAGAAGTTTCAGTGTCTTGACCTTTGTCTGATTCACTGCATTTTGGTTTGGTGTCGACCTTTGGTGATTTCCCACTCTGACTTTTTGGATCTCTTTCAGTTTTAATATAACTTTTTGGATAAAATACATTCTTCAGGATAAAAACTCTCCCAATAATTTGCAATCTATTGTAGGAAGAAAGAGCAAAAGTGGAAGTATTTAACATCATCAATATATTTTAATCCCAGCTTGGATTAGTTTAGGATTAAATTAAAAAAAAAAAAAACAATAAAAGCACCAAATAGTCAAAATGTAATTAGGTCACCTGAGCTGGGCTCTCTTATAAAACCATACCTAGAACGATTAACTCTAGATATTTCGTTTTTGTATCTTAGTCGACTTTGGCTTGTGTGCTCACATCACCCCTGAGCAGAATAAACGCACTTCTGTGCTTGGATCACCTTGCTGGATGGCACCAGAAGTGGTTAGAGGGAAAAGTTATGGCCCTAAAGTGGATATCTGGTCTCTGGGTATCATGGCTATTGAGATGGTCAAAGGAGAGCCACCATACCTCCGGGAAGGTCCCTCAAGGGTAAGACCATTTTAAAGCCAACTTTACTGTAAGAAAAATACTTTTCCTTAATATGTATGTAGAACTTCCTTCTGTTGTTCATTGGTCAAGAACACAGAATCAAAACTTTAGAAAACCTAATCTCTGCCCTTACTTTCAATCTACAAATCATACTACTTCTTAGTTACACAGCTAAAAGTATATGCTCAAGAGTGTAGATTTTGAGGGGATTCAAGATGGCGGACTAGAGGGTGGCTGCGTTTCGTGTTGCTCCAGGACTCAGGACTCAAGAAGAGGAGATATTGAGAGACTTGGGACCAACTCAAAGCAGCCGGGTGAGTGTCTCCCATTGGGCAGGCGTCCCAGATGGGGCAGTAGTCCCCGAACGCAGGGAACTTTGTGAAGTAGAGCTGCCGGCGAGACGCCCCTCCCCCCGCTGGAACAGTGAACGCGGACAACTGGGAGCATTGGAGATGTGGCTGCCCACCACAGCGCTTGGACTCGGTGCAACCCACCCGGGCTCGGGGAGGCTGCCCAAAGGAGAGGGTGCGCGGTGAGTTGTTTGGACTGAAAGCGACCACCCCTGAACACAGGGGGCTGCCCAGAGGAGAAGGAGAAATACGGGCTCAGCACGTCGCTTGGACTTGGAGCAGCTGCGCCAGGGCTCTGGGCGGCTATCCGGTGGAGCAGTGTGGTGAGTGGTTTGGACCCAGAGCATTCACTCCTGAACACAGGGGGGTTGTCTGGAGAAGGAGGAGGAGCGTGGCGGGGTGCTTGGGCTTGAAGTGACTGCACCAGTGCTACGGGTGGCAGTCAGGACAAGAAGGTGCACAGTGAGTTCCTGGGACTCGTGACGAACGCACCAGATCTCTGGGTGACTGCCTGGTGGAGAAGGAGGTACGTGGTGGGTCACTTGGACTTAGAGTGACCGCACGGAACACCAGGTGGCTGCTGGAGGAAAAGGCGTGTGGCGGGTCACTGGGACTCGGAGCGATTGTAAGGGGCTCCAGGTGGCTGCTCAGAGGAGGGGCCGCATAGCCAGGCGAAAAGTGCAGAGCAGGATCCCAGGGCCTAGGCGGCTTCTTGGTGGAAGAGCCCCACAGACAAACTGAGGGGCAGAGCGAAGGCTCCAGGACTGCAGGCAGCTTCTCTGAGGAGAGGAAGCCTAAGGAGATTTGTCTGCGAAGGGCGAGGCTTCCAGGCCTAGGAGGTAGGTCTGGGTCCCTGGGAACATTGCAGAAGAAGGCTGCCCAGCCCAGGCGGTAGTTGTGAATTGAACGGAACCTCTGGGAGGGAAACCGACCAGCGAGACCTCCCCACTGGGTGAGTCCTCCCTGTCGGGTGAGGTTCTCCCAAAAGGACTGTAAAACCAGAGACACAGGCCCAAACTGGCCTTGCATCAGCCCACATCCTACGTCCCCTTTGGATGACCATTCATCAGCAAGTGAAGGTACCTCTGCCCACTAGCAGAAAATATACGCCACCGGAAGGCCACCTCCCCTAGGGAGTCAGCTTCCTTGTGGAGCAGCACATTATCAACTTCCTCCAAGACTTCAGGCTACTGAAGGCTAAGAGGGGATATACTAGAAATCTTCAGGGATATTATAAGACAATGGAGGAAATCTGCAATATCACAGCAGTCAACTGATACCTGAACAATATGAGAAAACAAGGAAAGAAAATGCTGCAAACAAATCTAGATGTTACATCAATGAAACCCAACGACAGCATGGCAGAAGAAATGACAGAAAGGGAGTTCAGAATGTACATAATTAAAATGATCAGGGAAGCAAATGACGAGATGCAAGAGCAAATGCAGGCATTGAATGATCGCACCAATCGACAGTTAAAAGAGCAAATACAGGAAGCAAAAGATCATTTCAATAAAGAGTTAGAGATATTGAAAAAAAAACAAACAGAAATCCTTGAAATGAAAGAAACAATAAACCAAATTAAGAACTCCATAGAAAGCATAACCAATAGAATAGAACACCTGGAAGACAGAACATCAGACATTGAAGATAAAATATTTAACCTTGAAAACAAAGTTGAACAAACAGAGAAGATGGTAAGAAATCATGAACAGAATCTGCAAGAACTATGGGATATCATGAAAAGGCCAAATTTAAGAATTATTGGGATTGAGGAAGGCTTAGAGAAACAGACCAAAGGAATGAACAATCTATTCAATGAAATACTATCAGAAAATTTCCCAAATCTGAAGAATGAAATGGAAGATCAAGTACAAGAGGCTTACAGGACTCCAAATATACAAAATTACAACAGACCCACACCAAGGCACATTATAATGAAAATACCTAACATACAAAACAAAGACAGAATTTTAAAGGCTGCAAGAGAGAGGAATCAAATTACATTCAGGGGGAAACCAATACGGATATCAGCAGATTTTTCAATCCAGACCCTAAAAGCTAGAAGGGCCTGGAACAACATTTTTCAAGCCCTGAAAGAAAATGGATGCCAACCAAGAATCTTATACCCAGCAAAACTTACCTTCAAATTTGATGATGAAATAAAATCCTTCCATGATAAACAAGAGCTAAAAGAATTAACAAAAAGAAAGCCAGCATTACGGAACATTCTCAGCAAAATATTCCATGAGGAAGAGATGAAAAACAAAGAAACAAATCAGCAATGGGAGGAACTATCCTAAAGGAACTGTCAAATAAAGGAAGAACCAAGTCGTCTCAAAATAAATAAATAAATAAATAAAATGAACCAAATGACCAGGAATACTAATCATATCTCAATAATAACCCTGAATATTAATGGCCTGAACTCATCAATCAAAAGACATAGACTGGCAGATTGGATCAAAAAGAAAGATCCAACAATATGTTGCCTGCAAGAGACTCACCCCATAGAAAGAGATACCCATAGACTAAAGGTGAAAGGATGGGGAAAAACATACCATGCACATGGACTCAGCAAAAAAGCTGGGGTATCCATCCTCATTTCAGATAATGTGGACTTCAAGTGAAAACTAGTCAGAAGGGATAAAGAAGGACATTACATACTGCTTAAGGGAACCATAAATTAGCAAGACATAACAATCATAAACATCTATGCCCCAAACAGTGGCTCCACCATGTATGTCAAACAAATCCTTCTCAATTTCAGAAACCAAATAGACCATAACACAATAATACTAGGTGATTTTAACACGCCTCTGTCAACGCTGGACAGATCTTCCAAACAAAAATTGAACAAAGAAACCATAGATCTCAATAACACAATCAATAATTTAGACTTAACGGACATTTATAGAATATACCATCCAATCAAGAGGGAATACACTTTCTTCTCAGCAACACATGGATCCTTCTCTAAAATAGACCATATATTATGCCACAAAGCTAATGTAAGCAAATACAAGAAGATAGAGACACTACCTTGTATTCTATCAGATCATAATGGATTGAAGTTAGAAATAAATGAAAGAGTAAAAAACAGAAGCTACTCCAACACCTGGAGATTAAACAGTATGCTATTACATGATGAATGGATAACAGAAGATATTAGGAAGGAAATTAAAAAATTCTTAGAGGTAAATGAGAACAAAGAAACATCATATCAAAATCTTTGGGACACTATGAAAGCGGTACTTAGAGGACAATTTATTTCATGGAGCGCATTCAATAAAAGGAGTAAAAATCAACAAATAAACGACCTAACACTACAGCTCAAAGCCCTAGAAAAAGAAGAACAGACCAACCCCAAAAGTAGTAGAAGACAGGAAATAGTTAAACTCAGAGCTGAAATCAACGAAAAATTGAAACAAAAGAAACAATAGAGAAAATTGACAAAATAAATAGTTGGTTCTTTGAAAAAATAAACAAAATTGATAAACCCTTAGCGACTCTAACAAAGAGAAGACGAGAGAAAACCCAAATCACTAAAATTCGGAATGAACAAGGAAATATCACAACAGACATGATTGAAATACAAAACATAATTAGAAGCTATTTTGAAAATCTATATTCCAACAAAATAGAAAATTTCGAAGACATCAACAGGTTTCTAGTGACATATGAATTGCCTAAATTGAACGAGGAGGACATACACAATTTAAATAGAACAATTTCAAGTAATGAAGTAGAAGAGGTCATCAAAAGCCTACCAACAAAGAAAAGTCCAGGACCAGATGGGTTCTCAGCCGAGTTCTACAAAATCTTTAAAGAAGAGCTCATTCCAATACTTCTCAAAGTATTCCATGAAATAGAAGAGGAGGGTACCCTCCCAAACTCATTCTATGAAACCAATATTACCCTGATACCCAAGCCAGACACAGACAAATTGAAGAAAGAAAATTTCAGACCGATATCATTAATGAACATTGACGCAAAAATTCTCAATAAAATTTTAGCAAATCGCATACAAAAATATATTAAAAAGATAGTGCACCACGATCAAGTGGGTTTTATCCCAGGGATGCAAGGTTGGTTCAACATCTGGAAATCAATAAATGTAATTCACCATATCAATAGACTTAAAGTCAAGAATCACATGATTATTTCAATAGATGCAGAAAAAGCATTTGATAAAATACAACACCCCTTCATGCTCAAAACACTAGAAAAAATAGGGATATTGGGAACATTCCTTAACATTGTAAAGGCCATCTATGCTAAGCCCATGGCTAATATCATTCTAAACGGTGAAAAACTGAAAGCATTCCCCCTAAAAACTGGAACAAGACAGGGATGCCCTCTTTCACCACTCCTATTCATTATTGTTCTTGAGACTCTAGCCAGAGCAATTAGACAGACCAAGGAAATTAAAGGAATACGAATAGGAAAAGAAGAACTCAAACTATCCCTATTTGTGGATGATGTGATTATATACTTAGAGGTACCAGGAAATTCCACCAGAAAACTGTTAGAACTCATAAGTGAATTCAGTAAAGTGGCAGGTTACAAGATCAATGCTCATAAATCCAATGCATTTTTATACATAAGTGATGAATTCTCAGAAAGAGAAATTATGAAAATTACCCCATTCACGATAGCATCGAAAAAAATAAAATACTTGGGAATCAATCTCACAAAAGAGGTGAAAGACCTCTACAATGAGAACTACAGAACAGTAAAGAAAGATATTAAAGAAAACCTTAGAAGATGGAAAGATCTCCCATGTTCTTGGATAGGCCGAATTAATACTGTCAAAATGGCCATACTACCAAAAGTGCTATACAGATTCAAAGCAATCCCAATTAAAATCCCAATGACGTACCTTACAGAAATAGAGCAAGCAATCATGAAATTCATCTGGAAGAATAAGAAACCCAGAATAGCTAAGGCAATCCTTCACAGGAAAAATGAAGCAGGGGGTATCGCAATACCCGAACTTCAAATTTATTACAAAGCAATAGTAATAAAGATGGCATGGTACTGGTAGAAAATAGACAGGTAGATCAATGGTGCAGAATAGAGGACACGGACACAAACCCAAATAAATACAACTTTCTAATACTAGACAAAGGCGCCAAAAATATGCAATGGAGAAAAGATAGCCTCTTCAACAAATGGTGCTGGGAAAATTGGAAATCCATATGCAACAGAATGAAACTAAACCCATATCTCTCACCCTGCACAAAACTCAACTCAAAATGGATTAAGGACCTTGGAATCAGACCAGAGACTCTGCAGATTATAGAAGAAAAAGTAGGTCCCGATATTCAACATCTCGGCCTAGGACGAGACTTCCTCAACAGGACTCCCATAGCACAAGAAATAAAAGCAAGAATCAATAACTGGGATAGATTCAAACTAAAAAGCTTTCTCTCAGCAAAGGAAACTATCAGTAATGTGAAGAAAGAGCCTACAGAGTGGGAGAATATCTTTGCCACTCATACTTCAGATAGAGCACTAATCTCCAGAATCTATAAAGAACTCAAAAAACTCTACACTAACAATACAAATAATCCAATCTACAAATGGGCTAAGGAAATGAACAGACACTTCACAGAAGCAGATGTACAAGCAATCAACAAACATATGAAAAAATGTTCAACATCTCTAGTAATAAGAGAAATGCAAATCAAAACCACCCTAAGATTCCATCTCACCCCAATTAGAATGGCGATTATCAAAAATACAAGCAACAGGTGTTGGCGAGGATGTGGGTAGAAAGGTACACTCATACATTGCTGGTGGGGCTGCAAATTAGTGCAGCCACTCTGGAAAGCAGTGTGGAGATTCCTTAGAAAACTTGGAATGGAACCACCATTTGACCCAGCTATCCCACTCCTTGGTCTATACCCAAAGGACCTAAAATCAGCATACTACAGAGATACAGCCACATCAATGTTCATAGCTGCTCAATTCACAATAGCCAGATTGTGGAACCAACCTAGATGTCCTTCAATTGATGAGTGGATAAAGAAACTGTGGTATATATATACAATGGAATATTACTCTGCCATAAAGAACGATAAAATTATGGCATTTACAGGCAAATGGATGAAATTGGAGACCATCATGCTAAGTGAGATAAGCCAATCTCAAAAAATTAAAGGACGAATGATCTCGCTGATAAGTGGATGATGACACATAAGGGGGAGGGTGGGGGGAGTTAGTGTTAGGGTTAGGGTTAGAGTTAGGGAGGGGGAGAAGAATGGAGGAAGAAAGGACTGTTTAGAGGGAAAAGAAGGGTGGGGGGGAAGGGAAAAAATAATAGAATGAATCAAACAACATTATCATATGTAAATTTATGATTATACAAATGGTATGCCTTTACCCATGTTCAAACAGACAAACAACATGTATCCCATTTGTTTACAATAATAAAAAATGAAAAAAAATTTAAAAATAAAAAAAAAGTGTAGATTTTTATTAGTAAGTGGTGTGGTTCCTTGTTTGGAATATCAGTAAGAATAATCTCACCTTTGTTCATTGTTGATGTACCCTAGATGGATATATGTTTTTAAAATATTTGTCTTAGTTGTAAATAGATCGTTTATTTTATTCATTTATATGTGTTGCTGAGTATGGAACCCAGGGACTCGCACATGCCAGGCAAGTATCTACCAGTGATCCACACCTCCAGCCACAGATGCTTTCACTACAAAGTTAGAGGTACCTTTTCCTACATGTTTATGTACCCTGGATATGGAAATTATGTTATCAACTTTCATCTTCAGCCTCTGAACATCAAGGTCCAGGAAAGAGGAAAGCAAGATGACACCTCTGAGAAAGGTGTATAACTGACAATGTTCAAGTCCTTTCTCAGAGTAGACTTTAAGCAAATATAAATACTTTAGCTGTTGAGGTGAAGAACTTTGCCCATCGTCCCACCTTGTTGTGACCCCATATCATTAATTATTAAGGAAATATAAACCAAAACCAGAGAACACCACTTTACACCTCATGTCAGACAACAATCAATGCTGGTGAGAATGGGAATTGCTGACAAGTTTCAGTGGTACACACCTGTAATCCCAGGGAATCGGGAGGCTGAGGTAGGAGGATTGCAAGTTTTAAGACAGCCTGGGGGGCTTCACAAAACTCCTTCTCAAAAGAGAAAAGGCTGTGGATATAGCTTAGAGGTAGAACACTTCTGAGTACAAAACCTAGTACCACAAAAATAAAAATGAAAAAGCAAGATTGGAACTCTCATATATTTCTGGTGGAAATTTAAAATAACTGCTTTAGAAACAATTTGACAGTTCCTTTGAATGTTAATATTCAGTTACCACATGACCTAGCATTTTCACTACTAGGTATATATCCAAGAGAATGAAAAGCATATGTCCATCAAGTGGCAGAGAATGCTCAATGGTAGAGTGCCCAAGGCCCAGGGTTCAATTCACAACAGTGCCAAAAGGAAAAAGGCAGAAATAGCACATTTGCATACAAAACTTTCACCAACTATTCATGGCAATATTATGTAGAAGAGCAAAAAGTGTCGACCACTCAATTAGCTGTCATTTGATGAACAGTGGAATATTGTTTGGCCGTAACAGGGAAGGAGGTACTGAGGAGTGTGTAACATTGACAATTGAAAGTATTTTGCAAAGCAAAAAATGGCCAGACAACAGAGGAAATGGGATTTGGATATACTTTCCTCAATGTTTTTTGCCCCATTGCCAAAGATTCCACTTCAAGTAAGCAGTTATAATACTTTTCAGGTGATTTATTTAGAATAAGTTTCAGAACAATTTTTAAAAACCTATATATATATATATATATATATATTCATTAAGCCAATATTAAATTTTGTATCTTCCTATTGCCAGGCAGTGTTTAAGATGTTGCTAAGAAAACAAACAAAAATTCCT
The DNA here is from genome assembly GCF_902686455.1 of Sciurus vulgaris. NCBI lineage: Eukaryota > Metazoa > Chordata > Mammalia > Rodentia > Sciuridae > Sciurus > Sciurus vulgaris. The sequence goes on along the minus strand of NC_136470.1, from coordinate 57,169,053 downwards.
GCTGTTATAGAACCTATATTCTATTGGATGGAGAGAAACAATAAGGTAAATAAGTATAATTCGTTAGGAATTGACTCTTTTATGTTCGATATTTTAAAATTTGTTCTAATGAGTTATACATGAGGGTAAGCATGCATGCTCAATTCAAAATAGTTAAACTAAGGAACGAATCCAGATGCCTTTACACAGATGAATGGATAAAACAATGAATGCTTTATGTGCTCTTCCTGGTAAGAAGGGGGAGAGAGAGAGAGAGAGGGAGAGAGAGAGAGAGAGAGAGAGAGAGAGAGAGAGAGAGAGAGAGAGAAAGAGAGAGAGAGAGAGAGAGAGAGAGAGAGAGCACTCTTTAAAAGGGTCTATTTGATTTGGAGGGCTTCCCTGAGGTGACATGTGGACACAGGATGTTATACAGAGATGCTTATTTACCTAGAGAAGAGCATGCCAGGGAGAAGAAAGAACAATTACAAAACCCATGAAGCAGAAAAGTTCCAGGTGCACTCAAAGACCTTTAAGGATTTCAGCATATTTACAGTGCACTGAGCAAAAAATACACAATAAAGTGGTCAGGGAAATGAGGCACTGTGTGCTTTGTGAGTATTCTGACTTTTTATCTAAGATGGGAATTCTGAATTTTACTGTATATATGGGGAAACCATTGGAATGTTCTGAGAAGAGGCATAAAATGGTTTCACTTAAATTTAAGAGACACATACTGGTTACTTTGTTAAGTAGAATTTCTCAAGGAAGGCAAAGGGAGGAGCAGGAAGACCAATTAGGCAGCTGTTGCAATAAGTCAGGCCAGAAATAACAGTAATATAGATCAGGATGGAATCTTAGAGATGATAAAAAAAATCATTAGATTCTGGATGTACTTTTTAGGAGAGTCTATGTAAAAGTAGAGTAGCAATTGTTCCAAGAGTTTAACCTAAGCAAGGGGAAGGATGAAATGGAAGTTTCCTTAGTTGAGATGGGATGGACTGCAGAAGAGTGGAGATGTTTGGAGGTTAGTTGTGAGGTAAGAGGACAACATTTTAATGTATTTAGATATGTTATAGTTAGGACACCAAGTGAGACAGTCCAGTGGATACGTTGGTGAGGGTGTGGGGTATGCAGGTCTAGAATGCAGGTTAGATACTAACTTGAGGCTCCTTAGCTTCAGATGTTTTCTAAAGCTGGAAGGCAAGATGAGGACACAGGCCCAAGTGGGTATAGACAGACAAAAAGAGAGCAGGCACCCTGAAACAAGTCATATCTAAGAGTTGATGAAGCAGACCTGCAAGGAGACTACCAAGAAATGACAGGAAATATAAGAAAAACTAGATAAAGATATAACTTGAAATCCACAGACAAAAAGTAAGGCAGAGATCAGCTTGGCAGACACTACAGTTACTTCCATTACGATGAAGACTGAGCCTTGATGAATTTAGAGGTAATGTTGGTGAAAACTTGATGAATGGGGACATCTTCTTCCCATCTAAATAATGTAACAGAGACCAGATAAATCCCCCTTGCCTGAACTTCCCCTAGAACCAGATTATATAAATCAGTGGTTTTCTAGTCACTGCAACAGACAATGAACGAAGACAGTGATGTCTGAAAGTGAGAAACAACTGAAGTGAACCCTACAACTGCCCTAGTTTCCAGGCCATGTACAGATAGAGATAAGCCAGATGGGGCATTGGTGGAAAAGCTGTGATAGGAGGAAAGCTGAAACCTCCCAAGACCTGTGGAGGGCCCCCTAAAGCATTCAACAGAGAATGGTGTGAAGAACCAATTTTGAGAAGAACTGATGTGTAATTATCTGATCAGATTGGAAAGAACTGGGTTGAGGTATACTTCAGTGGCCGATTATGTCCTAGCACACACAGAAATCTCATTTCAAGCTCCATCACTGGAAGCAAACTCCAGGTCTGCGGGAGATGGGGCCCACCCATAGTCCCAGCTAGTTGGAAGGCTGAGCTCAAGTCTGGGCAACATAGTTAGACCGCCATCTCAGAAAAACTAGATAGGAAAGACAAGAACATGCCACAGGCCCTGGTGTAGTGCCTGTTCCTAGTAGCCACCATGGGAAACTTTGTCTTTCACAAGATTCTGAGTAGAAAACTCACGAAAGCCTTCTCTCAATGATGGGAGATTAATCACCCTTAAATTAAATACTGCTTCATTTCCACCTCACAAATATTAGAAATGAGACCCAAATAGCTTAGAAGTGCATCCAAGAAAAAACCTCAACAATATTTCTATGGCCATAACTACAGCCATGGTTATACTCAGGCCTCAGAAGAGGCTAGTCTTCAGCATGTTCTGCTGTCTCCAAGATAAGTCTAGTTGTACCCCAGTGAAATCAGTTAAATTCCATATGTCATCAACTATCAGTAGATCCAGAATCTGACCACAGATAGGATGGTCACGTATGAGCTTGACTGTGCATTCCCAGGCTCAATCTGCAAAAGCACCTTAGCTTTCAGGAAGGGCAGTTGTCCAGGCATCAGTGAGAAAGGAATGCTGGATGAGAAGGGTGAGTATTGTGCATCAGGTGCTCTCAAGATATCAGGAATCTAAAAAGATCCACATGTATCAGAGCCTGTCCAGAAGATAAAGGGACATGGCCCAAATCAAAGCAGATTCTCAAGGAACATACCCACAAGATGAAGGCAGATAAGACATGTGAGAATCTTCCCTGAACTGGCTGAGGCCCAATCATCTGAAACAGGGAAGAACACAAGATTTGTGAGGATTACCTCTAGGTGAAGAAATGAAAAGGAGATAATGAAGACTGTTCGAAGATGAAGAGAGCAAGAAAAAAAGCTCTACCTCCTGTATGGCCCCCATGTTTATCTAGGTCAGTCATTCAAATAAAAGAAGGCTTTATCTGCCTGGAATACATAGGAGAATATTTATAGGAATCCACAAGTGACCAGGACCACCAAGCACTGAGATATCCAAAGTTTTAACAGACAGGCAAAGGGGTAGGAAAACCAAGTTCATCATGAGGAGAAATATTCAGTTAAAGCCAATCTAGAAATGACACAGATAAGAGAATTAGCACACAAAGTCAGTAAAATAATTTTTATAATTATAATGCAGGTATTAAAGAGTCAAATATTTGGAAGACATATTTTGAAAAGACCCACATTTAACTTAATGTTGTGTTGTGGTTTGGATATGAAGTTTCCCTGAAGAGCTCCTGTGTTAATGCAGGACTATTTCTAAGTGAAATGAGAGCATTGGGAGAGTCATCACAGTCAGTCTCTCCTAGTTTGAAGGCACTGGGTGGTACCTGCAGGAGTGTGGCTGGATGAGATGGGACCCTGGAGGCTGCCCTCCAAGGGTTCATTTTCCCTGTTCTCTGTTTTCCGTTCTCCCACTCTGTGCTTTCTGGCACCTTGAGCAGAGCAGCACTCCTCCATCAAACCCTCTGTCATGATGTTCTGCTTCACCTTGAGCCCACAGCAGTGGAGTCTGTGCACCATGGACTTAACCTCTGATACTGTGAGCCAAATACCTGTTCCTCTAAGTTTTTCTCTTCAGGAATTTTTGTCCCATTGACACCACACTGAATAGCACATTATGGAAATGCTAATATTTGAGGATGGATTGGTGATAGAGTATCGTAGCCACAGAAACAAGCCATAGTGAAGCATAAAGATAGAGGTGAAAAATAATTTTAAATGCAATACAGTGAGCTGGGAGACAGTTTCAAGTGAATTAGTAAATGTGGAATGAAGTTTTGAAAGAAGAAAATGAACCCAGAAATCTACCTTTTCATAGCTAAATAACAGCTTTCTTAAACACATGAAAGTTGAATGTACTTCTAACTATATGGGTAAATACATGATTTTTTGTTATGTAAAATCTTTAAAAGTTAAAATTAGTTATATAAAAATAATTACAGTGGAGGATAGAGATATGCATTTGTGAAATAACAAAAGAGCTTCAGGGCCACGGGAAGAACCCTAGGGGTCTTGTCCTGTGTCACTGGGTGTATCAATTGAAGGTAGAAGGGCAGAGTATGATCATAGAAAGATTCAAACATTAAATAGCAAATGAGAGAGTTGTGACTCATAACTAAAATTAATTTAGGAGGGAATGCTGGGCAGGAAATGTCTCAGTGGTGGAGACTTGCCTATTATATTAGTGTGTGTAAGGCCCTGAGTTTAATCCTTGGCAACACAAAAATAATCATTAAATGAAAAAGTCATGTTGTAATGCATACAAATATCAAAATGTCACATTGTCTCCCATAAATAGATACAATTATTAGTGCTCAATTTAAAATAAACTTGTGAATTTTAAAAAGAGGAAGGTATATGATAGGGCAGAACTGAAAGAGCAACTTAACCAACACAGGGACAATTTGAACATCAATATACAGTTGCAAGGAATTGTAACTTGAAATTTAAAGTAAATATTTGTGAGTGCATGCTGACATAAATGACTGAATAAATACATTTGGGAGAACAGACAGGTCAATCACCCAAGCTGAAGAATTCTAAAAGTTTATGTGGATACTCCACCCTGCAGGAAGTAGAGGATTACTCAAGTATGGACTGCATAGAATGACTTCCTGTGAACACAGTATGGAAAGGGAAGAGATGATTCCCAGTGGAAACACTTAACAAAAGTTTGGTTATGTGATAAGGTCAACACCAGCAGTTGCTAGTATGTCCTCAAATATGATGCAATGAAAGCAGTAGTGTTGCCAGGCATGGTGGCCAAGCTATGTGAAGGGCAGAGGCAAGAGGGTCACAATTTGGAAGCTAAACTCCACAATGTAGTGATACCCTGTCTCAAAGTTTAAAATAAAAAGGACGTGGGCTGTAACTCAGTGGTAGAGCACTCCTGAGATCAATCCCCAGTACAGAAAGCGAAGAAAAAGAAAGTAAAGAAAGTGGCACTGTTAACTCGACACCTTCCTCTTAAAAACCATAATTTTGAGATAACCAAGAAGAAAAACAGATACATTGTATTGCAGGGGTATCCTACAAAGGATTACATATTACCTGACTGGTGCTCCTCAAAACTCTCTACAGTCACAAAAACAAGGGAAGTCTGAGAAATTTCAGGAGTCAAGAGGCAGCGAAGGAGACATGACAACTGAGTGCATATGACTTAGGACAGGAGTAGAGAGTAGCAGAGAGTGGAGTAGGGAGATGTAGTGTGACTGCTGAAGGCACCAAGAGCCCATGTGAGGTTAGTGGATGTCAATGGTAAGTGATGCCAGCCATTGCAGAAAAGTGGCGTTTATCCACTGCATTGAGCTGATGTATACAGGAAAGAAGTCCACACTTGTAAGCACATGTTAGCCAGATAAATGCTGTCAAGTGAGTGGAAGAGGGTCATGGAAGGGACATGTGAAAGGAACGATGAACACCGGGATTCTAGGTCCCAGTGGAGTCAGAGGATTGCTGACCTTGGAGTACTGGGTGTTCAAAAGATAGGAGGTAGTGGCAACAACAAGAGAAGTGTGGTGGTTGCTGGTGTATCTCCTGGTAGAGGGAAGGACATAGTGTATAAGGTGAGAAAGGCAAGCTCCTGAGAGCATGATAGCAGAGGACAAGGAACTGCAGCAGGCATCTGTGCAGCTATTGAAGTAGCCACCAGTCAGGACAGGAGTAATGTGAGAGGTAACAGTGCAAAGAGCTGTGATCTCAAAGGAGTGAGGAGGGAATGACCTGGGGTTTAGTAAGCATTGAAAATAAGGAAAGGTAGATTTGTTGTCAAAAGCCTGAATATTAATTAAAAAAACAAAACAAACAAGCAAACAAACAAACAAAAAAACTGTGAAGACTTCAGAGAGCAACGAGAAGCCAAAAGGACACTTGTTTAATTTCTAGAACTAGAGTTGCCTGAGAAGAAATGTTGCCCCTGAATGCACAGCTGGTGAAAGTAAGGAGCATGTTCAGAGCCACTTGGGCATTAGGGTAGAAATAGTGGGGGTGGACTGGGAGTCCTGGGCTGCTTATGATCATTAACATAAATGAAAGTAAAGAGTCAAATGAATGAGATATCAAGGTGGGGAGGAGATTGAGGGTAGTGGTGGAGGACTTTTTGAGGTTAGGGTGATAATACTGAGCTTGAGTATTTTATGGGCTCCCATCCTTATTCCTTGTGTATAGGGGTTTCCAACAGTCTTGAGATTTTAAACTGAAATTAATTGCTGTCTGAGACATGAGGTCTTAGAATAATATTAATGCAGGAGGAAATCTAGGTTACCTTGGGTTTCACAGTGGTTTTAGGTATAACACTTTTTAAAGGACCATCCATGAAAAAATACATTAGTCTTCTTAAAATTACATTCTTCTTAGTCTGGGGGTGCAGCTCAGTGGTAGAGTCTTTGCCTAGCATGCATGAGTCCCCAGCACTCAATCCCCAGGATCACACAAAAGCAACCAAATGTTTTTATATATACAAATATATATGCACATATGCATCATTTTTGATAAGCATTCTGTAGAGAAAAGAAGGATATTAATAATAAAATGAATGTCTAATATGGTAAAAGTATGGGATCCACATTATAAGGTCAGGGAGGCATTTGGAAAATACATTTACAAAGCTCTCTAGTTGTGTCTACAATATTAAAGGAGTTCAGTGAAATTTATTAAAGGGTTCCTCCTGTTTTACATGGCAACTCAGTGATGGTGTGTGTTGTCTGCTTCATTTCAAAACTTAAACTTCTACTATAAAATAGTCAATTAATAAGATATAATTTCATTTCCAGAAATTTAAAAATAAAATCAAAAGTGAAAGATTATGATCATTTTATGATTTTTTTTTTAATTGTGAAAACACATATAAGTCACTGTTCAATTTATCCATTTTATAATGTGTTATTAGGAATGATGAAGCTGGCATATAGCTAGTTAAGGAACAGAGTTTTAGTAAATCCAATTGTTTTGCAATGTGAGTTTTAAATAGTTTCCGAATGTTTACCAGGATTTTATACATTTATAGAAGGATTGACAACACTGTTCTTTATATTTTTATGTACCATAGGTGGCGTTTTTCATGTTGTTGCTGATTTTGTTCTTTAAGCAAGATGCATTGCATTCATAGTTGAACACCAAAAAGATGAATATTCCAGGCCTTGTGGCACACATCTGTAATCTCAGCTTCTGGAGAGGCTGAGGCAGGAAGATCTCAAGTTTGAAGCCTGCTTGAGCTACTTAGAGATACCCTGTCTCAAAATAAATTAAATAGAAGCCTGTGATAGAGCTCAGTGGTAGAACAAGTACTTACTTGCCTAGATATGCCTGGTTCAATCACTGCTGCACCCACTGAAAAGAGAGAAAGAGAGAAAAAGAGAGGAAGAGAGAGAGAGAGAGAGAGAGAGAGAGAGAGAGAGAGAGAGAGAGAGAGAGAGAGAGAGAGAGAGAAAATAAAGGAATTAAAGGAATTGAAGGAGAGTGGCTACAAAATTCAAAAAGGTAGAGATAATCAGGACCTCACTTTAGTATTTAGTGATTATCTCTGAAGAATTAAGATGGGCTGAACATGTTCACTTGTAGAGTGATTCCCCAGCATGCAAAAGGCCATGGATTTGATCCCAGCACCACACACACACACACACGCACACACACACACACACACTCACAGGAGAGTTCCATAAACTTTATAGAGTAAATTATAAATTTGTTGAGCTACATTAAGACTGTCAAGACTACCTTATGCAATGTTTGCACACCTGTAATCATGCTGACTGAGGAGGCCAAGAAGGAAGATCACAAGTTTGATGGATCCTCAACAATTTGGTGAGACCAAGTCTCAAAAATTTTTTAGAAAGTGTTAGGGATGTAGCTCACTGATAAAGCAAACCTGCAATCACCCCCTAACTTTCTCCTCCCCTGTCATTCCTCCCAAAAGAAGGTCACTGATCTTGTTCTATTTTTAGGCCTTAGAGCTGATGGCAAGAAATAGAACTCCAGAACTTCCAAACGCAGAGACACTTTCCCCAATATTTTGCGATTTCTTAAATGGATGTTTGGAAATGGATGTGGAGATAAGGGGATAAACCACAGAATTGTTGCAGGTAAATTTGGAAAAGATGTCATTTTGGAAAATGTTGACTCTTTTTGAATAACCAACAGTGATAACAACATTTCATTATTCATTGATCACTACCAATAAGACAGCAGCAACATTTTAGGGTTTCATCTGCCAGGAATGAAAGATTAGTGTTGTGGGCTGAGGTTGTGGGTTAGTGGTGGAGCTCTTGCCTAGCATATGTGAGACCCTTTGTTTGATCCTCAGCACCAAAAAAATAAAATAAGGTATTGTGTCCTCTTACAACTAAAATGTATACATACATACATATACATATATATATATATACATAAAAGTTTAATACAGTAAAAGTATGTTTTTGTATATTATGAAATACTATATCCATTCAATGTTGGCATGAGTGTATTACTGAGCTATTTCACTGTTGATGTTTGGAAATTGGGGAAATTAAACAACTCTGTGTACAACTATGGAACTGATTAGGAGTGTTTTGGGCAGGCATTGACACGTGATTTTTAAGAAAATTGTATTCATAAGTAGTCTTCAGGGCTTAGTAGAAAGGAAAAGTTTTATTTTTCTATTGGTAAACTTCATGCTCTTCTCTCTCCCCTTTTCCTGACAGCACCCTTTCCCGAAACTAGCCAAACCATTGTCCACATTGACAACACTGATCTGGGCAGCTAAGAAAGAAAGGAGTCACCATTAACATCACTGATGTGGTTCATGTCCTTTTTTCCATTTTCTAACATGAAAATGTTTCTTAAATTTAATGAAGTGTTTCTTGTTGTAAAAGACATGTGACATGAAAATTGTCATTTTAACCATGTAAAGTGGAGAACCCAGTGGCATTAATTACACTCAAAATATTATGCAAACTTCTCTTTCCAGAACAGTTTTGTTACTGTAAGCAGAAGCTCTGTCACCATAAAGTAAAAACTCCCATTCCTCCTCCTCCATTCCCTGGCTGCCACTAATTCTTATTCCTCTTATATTTGTTCTGTTTAGTTATATATGACAATACAATGCACTTCAACACATCATATGCAAATGGAGTATAACTTCTCATGTTTCTGGTTGTACATGATGTATATCATATCAGTCATTTGGTCTGATATGCATATAGGGAGGGAATCTCCAAAGCATTCAACTGTTCTTCCTCTCCCCATAAGCCTGCCCCTCCTTTCAATCTCCTTTGACACAACCGAAGAAACTCTATACTTTGATACCCACCCCTGTTTTTGCAAATTAGCATCCATATATTAGAGAAAGCATTCAGTTTTTTGTTGTGTGGATTGGCTTATTTCTCTTAGTATGATATTATCCAGCTCCATCCATTTACTGGTGAAAACATCATTTCATTCCTCTTTAAAGTTGAGTAATATTCCATTGTGTATATGTACATTTCTTTATGCATTCATGTCTTGAAGAACACTGAGGTTAGTTCCATAATGTAGTTATTGTGAGTTGAGCTGCTATAAGCATTGCTGTGGCTGCATCAATGTACTTTGCTCATTTTAAGCTCTTTGTGTAGAGACCAAGGAATGGGATATCTGGGAAAAATGGTGTTTCCATTCCAAGTTTTTGGAAGACTCTCCATACTGCTTTCCATAATGGTTGTACCAATTTGCAGTCCCACCAGCAATGTATGAGTGTCCCTTTTTCCCTACATCCTCCCCAACATTTATTCTTGCTTGTATTCTTCACAATTGTCAGTCTGAATGGAATGAGATGAATTCTTAGTTTTGATTGGCAATTTTCTAATTGCTACAGATGTTGAACATCTTTTCATTTATTTGTTGATGGATTGTTTTTCTTTTATGTGAAATACCTGTTCAGATCCTTAGCCCATTTATTGATTGGCTTATATATATATATATATATATTTTTTTAAGTTTTTTGAGTTCTCCATATATCCTGGAGTTTAATACTCTTTATCTGTGGTGCAGATGACAAAGATTTCCTTGCTTTCTGTCGGCTATCTCTTTACATTGTTGATTTTTTCCTTTGCTGAGAAGAAATTATTTAGTTAGAATCCTAACCATTTGTTGATACTTGATTTTATGTCTTGTGCTTTTGGAGACTTGTTAAGGAAATCCAATCCTAAGCCAATATGGTGAAGATTTGGGCCTGTTTTTTCTTTTATTAGAAGAAGGGCCTCTGTTCTATGCCTAAATCTTTGATCCACATTGAGTTGAGACTTGTGCATGGTGAGAGATAGTGTATAATTTTCAGTTTGTTACATATGGATTTTCAATTTTCCTAGCACCATTTATTGAATAGGCTATTTTCTCTAGTGAATATTTTATGAACTTTTGTCTAGTATGAGATGAGTGTATTTATGTGTGTATGTCTCTGTGTCTTCTATTCTGTACCACTGATTTTCATGTCTGTTTTATTGTCAGCACTATGCTGTTTTTGTTAGTATAGCTCTATATTGTAATATAAGGTCTGGTATTGTGATGCCTCCTGCTTCACCTATCTTGCTAAGTATGGCTTTGGCCATTCTGGGTATCTTATTTTTCTAGTAAATTTCACAACAGATTTAGATGTCAAAGACTCTCCTGTTTAAATTACCAGATTAAGCATGTAATGATCAGTTCTAAGTGGCTATAGAATTCAAAGTTCAAAGTGTACAGTGTAATTGCATATTATCAACACAGCAGAGGCATAATTGCCAATCAAAACCAGAAAGTACCTGGGAAATTAAAGAGAACATATTCTCCTGCAATTTAAATCCTCCAGCGTGGAATGAAGATCAAATCAGGAAAAGAAAGAATTAGGGAAACTTCCTAAAATATGGTTCAGAAAGCTAAGATTATTTAGAATACTTAATATGGTACTGAAGATAATATAAAAGTATATAAATCATGGTAGACAGATGTTATTAAAAGTACCAACTTCAAGCATGAGAAGATCATAGTGTAGAATAAGCACAGAGTTTCCAGTATGAATTAGGCAAGTATATTATAAAATTAAAGAACAATATCTTCAAGCTGAACTGATAAAATAATTCATAACTCAGCAAATCAAGTTGAAACTATATAGGAACTAAGAAAAAAATCTTAAAATCAACCAGACATTAAAAGAAGTATATTTCAAAGGACAGCAATAGGAGTTATCCCCATAAAAAATATCACTAATGGAAACCAGAAGGCAGTAGACTAATATATTTAAGTTATAAAGCATTAGTAACAGAAATATGAGATTCCTGTGTTTTTTTAAATTGTCTTGACATACAAGTATAATAATGAATAAGGTGGAATGCAGGAGTGTTTATGTTAGAGTGTGTGCCTAGTTCAACACCCAGCACCTCAAAGGAAAAACAAAGCAAAAAAATAAAGAGAAAAATCAAGCCATTTAAAAAAAAAAGTTAAAGAATATGTCACCAAAAATATGTCATTAAGGGATACCAGATCTGGATCTGCTTCAGGAAAATCTTTGTCTATCCTATACTTAAATGATAGTAGATTATCAAAAAAATAAAAAAAAAAATCTTTAAGAGACTTCGGAATATGTACTGTGAATAGAAGGAGGATGAAATTTCAAAGGCAAATTCACATATAAGAGGAAGATGTATCTGCATAACAGGTAAATATTTAAAGAATACTAATAATAGAATAGCAACATTTATTTTGGAGAGAAAAAAGGATAAAATGAAAATACTGTTTAACTATGCATAACTATAACATCATTATTGGTGATAAAGTCTTCTCAAATCTGTGGGGGAGTAGTATGGAAGTAACAAATGCTGTTATAATTTTAAGTGTATAAACTTAAACAGGTTAAAAGAAATAGAGAATATTTGAAAATCTAATAAAAATGAGAAATAGAGAAGCAGACAGTTTTCTTATTGTGACTTTTATAAGTTTGTTGTATATGTTGGGTAAAAGCAGTATCTTTCGAAAAATAATCTTAACCAGTGTATGACTGGTCTTTATCTCTACATTATCTTTTCTAGAGCACAAATTTTAAATTCCAATGAAATCTAGCTTAATAAATCTTTTACATGTGTACTTTTGTTGAATTACATAGAAAGTCATTGTCAAACCCAAGGTCATCTCATTTTTCTCTTAGGTTATCTTCTAAGAGTTTTATAATTTTGTACATATGCCTGGGATTCATTTTGAGTTGATTTTTGGGAAGGTCAAAAAATCTAAGTCTAGATTCATTTTTTAGCATATGAATGTCCAGTGGTTCCAGCACCATGTATTGAAAACATCTCTTTACTTCGTTGTGTTGCATTGCTCCTGTGTCAATGACTAGGTAACTACATATATATAGGTATACTTCTGAAGCACCTCTCCATTTCATGGATTCATTTGTGTCTTGATTTTCCAGTGCTCTGTTCTCTTGATGATGTGGCTGGATCGTAAGACTCGAAGTCAAGTACTATCAGTCCTCCAACTTTGTTCTTCTCAATATTTCATGGTTTATTATGAGTATTTTGTGTTTTCATAAAGACTTTAGAATCACTTTGTCAGTATCCACAATATGACTTACTAAGAACATATTTGGGATTGCACTGAGTCTATAGATTAAATTGGGAAGAAATAAGATCTTGAAAGAATGAGTCTTCCTCTCCATAAAGATGGAATATCTTCCTAGTTATTTAGTACTTCTTTGATTTTGTTGATCAGATTTTGTTATTTTATTGTCGATCTTATATAGACTTTGTTAGGTTTATACCTGTTTCATTTTGAAGGTGTTAATATAAAGGGAATTGTGTTTTAATTTTTATTTGAAGTTCAGAGTGAGAAAGAATGTGAGCACAGATGCTGTGGAATGAGGGATAGAATGGATGACTGGGTCTTAAAACTAGCTTCACTCTTTTCTCTGCCATTGCCCATGACCAGGTTGTTTTGAAATCTTGGCATGTTTGAGAAGAAAACAGGATCAAAGTGTGGGAAAAGGCTTTAGATTTTGGTATAATAATATGATGATGAAAAATGCCATGGTTTTGGTGACTGTTGTTTTGAACTATTCATTGTAATGGTTTAACTTTCCATCTAATATACCCATAAAACTAAGGTTGCCTTATTCATTTATGTGTCATCTTTATTACACTAATGTAAATTATACATGTGATTATTCTCTCACTCCCTAGTTCGTATGCTGTATACTGCTAGGTCAGTGAATTTGTGGACTTGAGGAGTAGATCGACTCCATCAAATGCTCTTGAGGCATTGAGAACAGAAATTGACCATTTGATTTGTCAGTAGGAAAGCCACATCTTACCTTGTCAATGCAGTTTTGAAGGAGTAGGCGGTGGATTCAGGAAGTGAAACTGAAAAAGTGTTGAAAGGTAACCTTTGTTCAAGGAAAAGATACATAAAAGCCACTTAGCTGTGAAGACCACAATATAATACAAGCTTGTAGCAGGTGGACCATGAGGGATTCCAGGAGGTGATTTTATTTATTTATTTTGGCTCTATGGATTAAACCCAGAGGCACTTAAACACTGAGCTACATCACCAGACCTTTTGTTATTTTTATTTAGAGACGGTGTCTGGCTAAATTGCTTATAGCCTCACCAAATTGCTGAGGTTGGTTTTGAACTTGTGATCTTCCTGCCTCATCCCCACGTTGTTGGGATTATAGGCATATGCCACCATGCCCTGCTACTTGTTGTTATTTTAATGGAAAGCAAAAGAACACAATTCTTTTACTGATCCTGTAGAGAGAGAAAATTTTGTTTCATGGATATTCAGATTCCATCTTTTGCAATTCTGAACTCATCATAACACCACATCATTCTCCTCCCTGGAGAACATCCTACCTGTACTCCTATGTCTACCTATCTTGATACCATCCTCAAATCAATTTTTAGAACATTCAACCTGGTTTCCTAAACCAAAAGGCACCTAGATATAGTGTATTATGTTGCCTCCAGGTGTTAGTGTAGCTTCTATTTTTTTTATTTTATCACTGATATCTAAATTAATTTCATTATGATCTGATAGAATTCAAGGTAATATCTCCACTCCTTTGGTTTTACTAAGAGTTGCTTTGTGGCTGGAGCAGTGAACGCGGACAACTGGGAGCACTGGAGACGTGGCTGCCCACCACAGCGCTTGGACTTGGTGCAACCCACCCGGGCTCGGGGAGGCTGCCCAAAGGAGAGGGTGCGCGGTGAGTTGTTTGGACTGAAAGCGACCACCCCTGAACACAGGGGGCTGCCCAGAGGAGAAGGAGAAATACAGGCTCAGCACGTCGCTTGGACTTGGAGCAGCTGCACCAGGGCTCCGGGCGGCTATCCGGAGGAGCAGCGTGGACTCAGGACTCAAGAAGAGGAGATATTGAGAGACTTGGGACCAACTCAAAGCAGCCGGGTGAGTGTCTCCCATGGGCAGGCTTCCCAGATGGGGCAGTAGTCCCCGAACGCAGGGAACTTTGTGAAGTAGAGCTGCCGGTGAGACGCCCCTCCCCCCGCTGGAGCAGTGAACGCAGACAACTGGGAGCATTGGAGAGGTGGCTGCCCACCACAGCGCTTGGACTCGGCGCAACCCACCCGGATTCTGGGAGGCTGCCCAAAGGAGAAGGTGCTTGGTGAGCTGTGTGGACTGAAAGCGACCACCCCTGAACACAGGGGGCTGCCCAGAGGAGAAGGAGAAATACGGGCTCAGCACGTCGCTTGGACTTGGAGCAGCTGCGCCAGGGCTCTGGGCGGCTATCCGGTGGAGCAGCGTGGTTTGTGGTTTGGTCCCAGAGCATCCGCTCCTGAACACAGGGGGGTTGTCTGGAGAAGGAGGAGGAGCGGCGGGGTGCTTGGGCTCGAAGTGACTGCACCAGGGCTACCGGTGGCAGTCGGGACGAGAAGGTGCACAGTGAGTTCCTGGGACTCATGACAAATGCACCAGATCTCTGGGTGACTGCCTGGTGGAGAAGGAGGTGCGTGGTGGGTCACTTGGACTTACAGCGACCGCACAGGAACACCAGGTGGCTGCTGGAGGAAAAGGCGTGTGGCGGGTCACTGGGACTCAGAGCAATCCTAAGGGGCTCCAGGTGGCTGCTCAGAGGAGGGGCTGCATAGCCAGGTGAAAAGTGCAGAGCAGGGTCCCAGGGCCTAGGCGGGTTCTTGGTGGAAGAGCCCCACAGACAAACTGAGGGGCGGAGCGAAGGCTCCAGGACTGCAGGCAGCTTCTCTGAGGAGAGGCAGCCTAAGGAGATTCGTCTGTGAAGGGCGAGGCTTCCAGGCCCAGGAGGTAGGGCTGGGTCCCTGGGAACATTGCAGAAGAAGGCTGCCAAGCCCAGGTTGTAGATGTGAACTGAAGGGAACCTCTGGGAAAGAAACTGACCAGCGAGAACTCCCCATCGGGTGAGTCCTCCCTGTCGGGTGAGGTTCTCCCAAAAGGACTGTAAAATCAGAGACACAGGTCCAAACTGGCCTTGCATCAGCCCACATCCTACTTCCCCTTTGGAGGACCATTCATCAGCAAGTGAAGGTACCTCTGCCCACTAGCAGGGAATATACCTCACAGGAAGGCCACCACCCCTAGGGAGTCAGCTCCCTTGTGGAGCACTGCATTATCAACTTCCTCCAAGACTTCAGGCTACTGAAGGCTAAGAGGGGATATACTAGAACTCTTCAGGGATATTATAAGACAATAGAGGAAATCTGCAATATCACAGCGGTCCACTGATACCTGAACAATATGAGAAAACAAGAAAAGAAAATGCTGCAAACAAATCTAGATGTTAAATCAATGAAACCCAATGACAGCATGGCAGAAGAAATGACAGAAAGGGAGTTCAGAATGTACATAATTAAAATGATCAGGGAAGCAAATGACGAGATGCAAGAGCAAATGCAGGCACTGAATGATCGCACCAATCGACACTTAAAAGAGCAAATACAGGAAGCAAAAGATCATTTCAATAAAGATTTAGAGATATTGAAAAAAAAACAAACAGAAATCCTTGAAATGAAGGAAACAATAAACCAAATTAAGAACTCCATAGAAAGCATAACCAATAGGATAGAACACCTGGAAGACAGAACATCAGACATTGAAGATAAAATATTTAACCTTGAAAACAAAGTTGAACAAACAGAGAAGATGGTAAGAAATCATGAACCGAATCTACAAGAACTATGGGATATCATGAAAAGGCCAAATTTAAGAATTATTGGGATTGAGGAAGGCTTAGAGAAACAGACCAAAGGAATGAACAATCTATTCAATGAAATACTATCAGAAAATTTCCCAAATCTGAAGAATGAAATGGAAGATCAAGTACAAGAGGCTTATAGGACTCCAAATATACAAAATTACAACAGACCCACACCAAGGCACATTATAATGAAAATACCTAACATACAAAATAAAGTCAGAATTTTAAATGCCGCAAGAGAGAGGAATCAAATTACATTCAGGGGGAAACCAATACGGATATCAGCAGATTTTTCAATCCAGACCCTAAAAGCTAGAAGGGCCTGGAACAACATTTTTCAAGCCCTGAAAGAAAATGGATGCCAACCAAGAATCTTATACCCAGCAAAACTTACCTTCAAATTTGATGATGAAATAAAATCCTTCCATGATAAACAAAAGATAAAAGAATTTACAAAAAGAAAGCCAGCATTACAGAACATTCTCAGCAAAATATTCCATGAGGAAGAGATGAAAAACAAAGAAACAAATCAGCAATGGGAGGAACCATCCTAAAGGAATTGTCAAATAAAGGAAGAACCAAGTCGTGTCAAAATAAATAAATAAATAAATAAAATGAACTAAATGACCGGGAATACTAATCATATCTCAATAATAACCCTGAATATTAATGGCCTGAACTCATCAATCAAAAGACATAGACTGGCAGATTGGATCAAAAAGAAAGATCCAACAATATGTTGCCTGCAAGAGACTCACCTCGTAGAAAGAGATACACATAGACTAAAGGTGAAAGGATGGGGGAAAACATATCATGCACATGGACTCAGCAAAAAAGCTGGGGTATCCATCCTCATTTCAGATAAGGTGGACTTCAAGTGAAAACTAGTCAGAAGGGATAAAGAAGGACATTACATACTGCTTAAGGGAACCATAAATCAGCAAGACATAACAATCATAAACATCTATGCCCCAAACAGTGGCTCATCCATGTATGTCAAACAAATCCTTCTCAATTTCAGAAACCAAATAGACCGTAACACAATAATACTAGGTGATATTAACACACCTCTCTCACCACTGGACAGATCTTCCAAACAAAAATTGAACAAAGAAACCATAGATCTCAATAACACAATCAATAATTTAGACTTAACAGACATTTATAGAATATACCATCCAACCAAGAGCGAATACACTTTCTTCTCAGCAACACATGGATCCTTCTCTAAAATAGACCATATATTATGCCACAAAGCTAATGTTAGCAAATACAAGAAGATAGAGACACTACCTTGTATTCTAACAGATCATAATGGATTGAAATTAGAAATAAATGAAAGAGTAAAAAACAGAAGCTACTCTAACACCTGGAGATTAAACAATATGCTATTACATGATGCATAGATAACAGAAGATATTAGGAAGGAAATTAAAAAATTCTTAGAGGTAAATGAGAACAAAGAAACATCATATCAAAATCTTTGGGACACTATGAAAGCAGTACTTAGAGGACAATTTATTTCATGGAGCGCATTCAATAAAAAAAGTAAAAATCAACAAATAAACAACCTAACACTACAGCTCAAAGCCCTAGAAAAAGAAGAACAGACCAATAACAAAAGTAGTAGAAGACAGAAAATAGTTAAACTCAGAGCTGAAATCAACGAAATTGAAACAAAAGAAACAATAGAAAAAATTGACAAAATAAATAGTTGGTTCTTTGAAAAAATAAACAAAATTGATAAACCCTTAGCGACTCTAACAAAGAGAAGACGAGAGAAAACCCAAATCACTAAAATTCGGAATGAACAAGGAAATATCACAACAGACACAAGTGAAATACAAAACATAATTAGAAGCTATTATGAAAATCTATATTCTAACAAAATAGAAAATTTCGAAGACATCAACAGGTTTCTAGAGACATATGAATTGCCTAAATTGAACGAGGAGGACATACACAATTTAAATAGAACAATTTCAAGTAATGAAGTAGAAGAGGTCATCAAAAGCCTGCCAACAAAGAAAAGTCCAGGACCAGATGGGTTCTCAGCCGAGTTCTACAAAATCTTTAAAGAAGAGCTCATTCCAATACTTCTCAAAGTATTCCATGAAATAGAAGAGGAGGGTACCCTCCCAAACTCATTCTATGAAACCAATATTACCCTGATACCCAAGCCAGACAGAGACAAAACGAGGAAAGAAAATTTCAGACCGATATCATTAATGAACATTGACGCAAAAATTCTCAATAAAATTTTAGCAAATCGCATACAAAAATATATTAAAAAGATTGTGCACCACGATCAAGTGGGTTTTATTCCAGGGATGCAAGGTTGGTTCAACATCCGGAAATCAATAAATGTAATTTACCATATCAATAGACTTAAAGTCAAGAATCACATGATTATTTCAATAGATGCAGAAAAAGCATTTGATAAAATACAACACCCCTTCATGCTCAAAACACTAGAAAAAATAGGGATATTGGGAACATTCCTTAACATTGTAAAGGCCATTTATGCTAAGCCCATTGCTAATATCATTCTAAATGGTGAAAAACTGAAAGCATTCCCCCTAAAAACTGGAACAAGACAAGGATGCCCTCTTTCACCACTCCTATTCAATATCGTTCTTGAGACTCTAGCCAGAGCAATTAGACAGACCAAGGAAATTAAAGGAATACGAATAGGAAAAGAAGAACTCAAACTATCCCTATTTGCAGATGATATGATTATATACTTAGAGGAACCAGGAAATTCCACCAGAAAACTGTTAGAACTCATAAGTGAATTCAGTAAAGTAGCAGGTTACAAGATCAATGCTCATAAATCCAATGCATTTTTATACATAAGTGATGAATCCTCAGAAAGAGAAATTATGAAATCTACCCCATTCACGATAGCATCGAAAAAAATAAAATACTTGGGAATCAATCTCACAAAAGAAGTGAAAGACCTCTACAATGAGAACTACAGAACAGTAAAGAAAGATATTAAAGAAAACCTTAGAAGATGGAAAGATCTCCCATGTTCTTGGATAGGCTGAATTAATATTGTCAAAATGGCCATACTACCAAAAGTGCTATACAGATTCAATGCAATCCCAATTAAAATCCCAATGACGTACCTTACAGAAATAGAGCAAGCAATCATGAGATTCATCTGGAAGAATAAGAAACCCAGAATAGCTAAAGCAATCCTTCCCAGGAAAAACGAAGCAGGGGGTATCGCAATACCCGAACTTCAACTTTATTACAAAGCAATAGTAACAAAGACAGCATGGTATTGGTACCAAAATAGACAGGTAGATCAATGGTACAGAATAGAGGACAAGGACACAAACCCAAATAAATACAACTTTCTAATACTAGACAAAGGCGCCAAAAATATGCAATGGAGAAAAGATAGCCTCTTCAACAAATGGTGCTGGGAAAATTGGAAATCCATATGCAACAGAATGAAACTAAACCCATATCTCTCACCCTGCACAAAACTCAACTCAAAATGGATTAAGGACCTTGGAATCAGACCAGAGACTCTGCAGATTATAGAAGAAAAAGTAGGTCCCGATCTTCAACATGTGGGCCTAGGACCAGACTTCCTCAACAGGACTCCCATAGCACAAGAAATAAAAGCAAGAATCAATAACTGGGATAGATTCAAACTAAAAAGCTTTCTCTCAGCAAAGGAAACTATCAGTAATGTGAAGAAATAGCCTACAGAGTGGGAGAATATCTTTGCCACTCATACTTCAGATAGAGCACTAATCTCCAGAATCTATAAAGAACTCAAAAAACTCTACACCAACAATACAAATAATCCAATCGACAAATGGGCTAAGGAAATGAACAGACACTTCACAGAAGATGTACAAGCAATCAACAAACATATGAAAAAATGTTCAACATCTCTAGTAATAAGAGAAATGCAAATCAAAACCACCCTAAGATTCCATCTCACCCCAATTAGAATGGTGATTATCAAAAATACAAGCAACAGGTGTTGACGAGGATGTGGGGAGAAAGGTACACTCATATGTTGCTGGTGGGGCTGCAAATTAGTGCAGCCACTCTGGAAAGCAGTGTGCAGATTCCTTAGAAAACTTGGAATGGAACCACCATTTGACCCAGCTATCCCACTCCTTGGTCTATACCCAAGGGACTTAAAATCAGCATACTACAGAGATACAGCCACATCAATGTTCATAGCTGCTCAATTCACAATAGCCAGTTTGTGGAACCAACCTAGATGTCCTTCAATTGATGAGTGGATAAAGAAACTGTGGTATATATACACAATGGAACATTACTCTGCCATAAAGAACAATAAAATTATGGCATTTACAGGCAAATGGATGAAATTGGAGACCATCATGCTAAGTGAGATAAGCCAATCTCAAAAAATTAAAGGATGAATGATCTGGCTGATAAGTGGATGATGACACATAAGGGGGAGGGTGGGGGGAGTTAGTGTTAGGGTTAGGGTTAGGGTTAGAGTTAGGGAGGGGGAGAAGAATGGAGGAAGAACGGACTGTTTAGAGGGAAAAGAAGGGTGGGAGGGGTGGGGGGAAGGGAAAAATAATAGAATGAATCAAACAACATTATCATATGTAAATTTATGGTTATACAAATGGTATGCCTTTAACCCACGTACAAACAGACAAACAACATGTATCCCATTTGTTTACAATAAATAAAAAAAGAAAAAAAAGCAGTTTTGACAAATTGCAAGATCTGATCCTTCAAGTCTTGAGATAATAAAAGAGGAAATATTTTCTGTTTTGTCTTTGACCAACAAAAAAAAAAAAAAAAAAAGAGTTTCTTTGTGGCACAAGATATGGTCTATGTTAGGGAAGGATCCATAGGTTGCCAAGAAGAAAGTGTATTTGCTCATTGATGGATGAAATATTCTATATATATCTGTTAACTCTCAATTTTTGATTTTATTATATATTTCTATACTTTCTGCATTTAGCTTTTGTTTGGAAGATCAATGCAGTAGTAAGAGAGATATGTTAAATCCATCTCGTTTTACTGTTTGTTGTCTATTTGACTCTTGAAACTCAGAAAGTTTTGTTTGATGTATATAGAGGATGCCTTATGCAATATGGAATGTCCTTTTTTGTCCCTTTTGATTGACTTTGACTTAAAGTCCACTCTATCTGATATGAAGATAGAAACCCCTGTTTCTTTACACAATGCAGTTGAGTGATACAATTTTTCCCATGCTCTTACCTTCACTCTGTGGATGTATTTGCTTATGAAGTGAGTGACTTTGAGACATCATATTGTTGAGTCTTGTTTTTCATCCAATCTGTCATTCAATGTCTTTTGACTCATGAGTTTAGGTCATGTACATTCAAGGTTATTATTGAGATATAAGTTGTATTTCTTGTCATTTTGGTTTATTTCTAGTTTTTAATTTGACTTATTTTCTCTTTCCTTGATAATTCCTTTGGTATAGTTTTTTCTTTGTTGGTTTTCACTTTTTTCCCATTTGATCTTCATGGAATATTTTGTTGGGAACGTTCTATAGTGCACGCTTTCTAGTTCTGAATTCTCCTAACATTTTTTTAATCATGGAAGATTTTCATTTCATCTTCAAATCTGAAGGTTAATTTTGCTGGAAACAAAATTCTTGGTTGTCGTCCATTTCTTTTTTTTTTTCTTTTTTTTCATATCAGGACCTCCTACCTTTGTGTGTCTGGGTAGAAAAATGACCTGAGGTTTGATTTTGTTTCCCCTTATATGTAATATGATTTTTTCTCTCTCATAATCTTTAAGGTTCTATCCTTATATTCTATGTCAGGCTTTCTCCTTATACTGTGCTTTGAGTGGGTCTGCTGTAGTTTTGTACAGTTGGCATTCTACAAGCCTTGTGTATTTCATTTTCCATTTCCTTCTTTAGGTTTCAGAACTTTTCTGATATAATTTCATTGAAACATTTGTGTAGTTTGTGTATTCCTTTGGTTTCAACCTCTATGCCCTCATTTATCCTGCTAAATCTTAAGTTTTGTATTTTCAGGTTTTCCAATATTTCTTGGAAGTTCTGTTCATGGTCTCTCAACATCTTCTCTCCATGATCAACTTGATTTGTAAGTTAAGTTTTGTCTTCATTGCCTAAGAATCTGTCTTCTAAGTCGTCTAGTCTGTTGGTCATGCTTTCCAGTGCATTTTTAATTTGGTTTATTGATTGCATCATTCCAGTGTTATGGCTTGTTTTTCAGAATCTCTATCTCTTTATTGAAGTCATTGGAAGGAAATTGCTTAAAATATGGCATGACCGTTTAATGGACCGCTAGGTCATTTTGAATGGATTTAGGGGGAAGCCCATAATGTATCGCTGAGCATAGTGGAACAGACTGTGAATATCTATTTCTTGTTTTGGAGATGGCATAGCATAGAACTTAACAGCTGGTCCTCTAGTCATGTAAACTCCCTAAGAACCTTAGTTCTAATCTGTGCTGTTTAGGTGTCTCTAAGCTTCATTTGTAGAGAAGAGATACTATCTTGTGTTGTTGTTGTTAGTTCTGGGGATTGAACGCAGGGCCTCCACGTGCTAGGCAAGTCAATTTCATTGTAGGATTATAATACATAGAAACATTGATTTGGGGCTGGATATATAGTTCATTGTGGAGTATTTTTCTAGGATATGTGAGATCCTGTGTTCAAGACATGACATTTCAAAAAGATAAACAAAGCAAAGCAAAACCCCATGCATTTAGCTGGGCATGGTGGAATACACCTGTATCTCAGCAAGTCAGGAGGCTGAGTTAGGAGAATTGCAAGTTTTCAGGCAGGCTCAGCAATTTAGTTTAGATCCTTAAATCAAAGGGACTGGGGAGTTAGGTCAGTGGTAAGGTGCCTCTTGGTTCAACCCCCTGTATTCAAAAAACAAATACATATATAAAGTGTTTTTGAATCATATGATTATCATCTTTGAATCTGTCTGATTTTGCTCCACAATTTCTTTTTAAAGTACACTAACAATGCTATTTCCTATATTGCTTGAGATCAAATGAACATCTTGAACTTTTAAAGTTACTAAGATCTATAAAATGTTCTGTAAATTTAGAAAGAATTAGTGGAATTTAGAAGAAGAAGTTTTTGAAATTTCTGATGAATTTCATTTTAACAACTAAAACAAGTTCAAAATGGATTGAATAAGAATAAAAAATTGAAAATTACATTAATATTTTGAACATGGTAATAGATGTTATATATTAAATGATTAAAAATGAATGAATTATACCTACATATAGATGTAAGTATCACAAATCCAGGTGAATTGATTAATTCATTAATTCATTCATTTATTTGATTATTTATGATACTGGGGACTGAACCAAGAGGCACCTTATCCCTGTGATGGTTCCTCAGACAGTTTACAGGCATGTGCCACCATGCTTAGCCAGGTATATTGCAAATTAATAAAGTAAATTGCAGAGAAATACAGAAACTTCATCGCTACAACTATACAAAAGTGCGTGTAAAGGATGCACATGAAACACAGGACGAACACCAGATACAGGTTACCATGGGTGGAGGAAGAATGCCATAGGAAAGGGTGTACCCTGAATCCTTGGGCTTATTTGCAGTTCTGTTTCTTCAGCAGGGCTCTGTATTCCTTAGTGTATGTTATTCTTTCTTTTATCTTTTCTCCCAATATTTTTGTAGGTTTGAAATAGCAAGTAAAAGTTTTAGCCACAAGAATATCCTCCTCTTTTCCTTTCCTTGTTTTGTTTTTATGAATCTAAATTCTGGGGATCTGTCTCTTGTGGAAACCCTACTTCCTCTCTGTTCAAAGAAAGAAATAAACTGTCATTTTACTCTTCAAAAAAAGATTCTAAATCTTAAGTGTTATTTGATCCTTTTTCAGTTATTAGACGGGTAAAGTCTTTAGATATTATAAACGACAGTGATTTATTAATTTTAACTCTGATTGTGTCTTTTCTCCCTAGGCTTTCTGGTAGAGTTTTTGCTGCTATTTATGGGTCTCTGGGAAAGAAGGTAGCAACATTTTTGTATATCTAGACATTATAGTTACTTTCAGTTAGGAGAAAACCTAGATAAAGCTAACCATGACCAATAGAAATATATTTTTAAAGTTGTATATGTTATAGGAATTCATCTATATAATTTTATAGCCATTCTAACTTTTGGGTGAACAAGAAGGAATTATGTCATGAAAGAGCAAATATTAAAAAAAAAAATATATTTTCCCATGATGCTGTAAAAGGAGGATGAGTTCCTGGCAGTGGACTGATCCTAGAATGGTAAATCCACTTCAAATCAATCTAAAATATACTTAGGGTGTGTGTGGTGTAAAAATAGTGCGTATGTAAAAATACTTCTTTTTTGTCAGTCATGCTCTCACTACATATAACATATGTTACTATAAATTATTAACTGGTCGGTGTTGGTTATTCTCTAAGAGAATGAGCAAAACCATTATTTATATTCAATTCTATTTGCATTATAGGTTGCCATCAAATGGATGAACTTACAGAGAGAGCCATGGAAGGAACTGATCGTTAATGAGATCTGGGTGATGAAGGAATTAAGGAATCCAAATAGAGTAAATTTCATAGACAGGTAAATATGTTTGAGGTTCTTTTAAACACTGGGATAAAAATGTGGATATTTGTAATCTCATAGTTTGATCGAGGTTGGCTACTTCAAAGTGCTAATATTGAGAAGTAAACTTAAGGGAGAAAGAGAAGAGGTAAAAATAGCATATTCCAGGTGAGATGGTGCTTTTGTGACAAGGACATTACTTGGTAAGTGAGAGAAGGTAGGTAAATGAAGGACATTGCTGATGGTGTGAATATTCATTTCAAATGATCAGAAGCAGAAACATTAAGGAATGGTCAACTGGGATTCATGTCTTAACCCAGAGAGGTGACTAGCACACAATTCTGAAACATTTAGGTCAGTTTTATCTCAAATGCTGTTCTTCATGGGCAAATTGTATATGTCTATCAAAAGATCCTGTAGGCTGAGTTCAGTGATCCATACCTGTAATCCCAGTGGCTGGGAAAGCTGAGGCAACAGGATCATGAATTCAAAGCGGGCTTCAATAAGAAAGCAAGGTGCTAAGCATATCAGGAAGATCCTGTCTCTAAATGAAATTCAAAATGGAGCTGGGGATATTTCTCAGTGTTCCAGTTCCCCCGAGTTCAATCTCTGGTATGCGCCCTGCTCAAACAAAACTCATGTAGCTTAGAAATTGATATTTACAAACAATAAAAGACAGAAGGAAAATAAGTATATTATTCAATGTTTTTAAAAAGTGTTCATATTTATGAACAAAAGTTGACCAGTAAATAATGATACTAGTGGTTGTATTAAAGGGTGATACATTATTTTCTTCCACTTATCAAATTGTTTAGGATGGAGAAATAATAAAATATTTTGAGACTTTAGCTCTAAATATAGGGACTGCATTCATAGAAATAAACTTCTCAGGTACACTTTTCTTTTTTTCAAATAATATTTTATGTCAGCTAGGAATGCTGGGTAAGATCAGCCATATTTTTGGAATACACAGAACTTGACTTCAGATGCTGATTCTTTCACTTATGTGACCTTAGATGAGCTATTTAACTTTCAAGTCTCTATCTCTGTATCTGCAAAAGAAGACCAATAATTACTATATGATAGGGTAATTGTGGTTGGGAACCTCCTATGTATACACCTTAACAATTTTTGTGGGCAAACTATGATGTAAAAATCATAATGAATATCACAATGAACCCTGAGTACTTGTTTGTGCTGTTATATAATAACTTTCTAGTTTTCTTCTTTGGTCTCCAACTATCAGTTCTCTAGTGTTCTTATGGTGCTTAACATTTGAACTCTTGAAGATAGAGAGTGTCAGATATGTAGGAAAATAAACATTTGAATATGTTTTTCATGGTCTATTTTTAGTTACCTGTTAGGAGCTGATTTGTCTGTAGTCATGGAGTCCCTCTCTGGTGGGCCACTTATTTTTGTTGTCACAGAAACACATATGGAGGAAGCACAGATTTCTGCTGTGTGCAGAGAGGTACATTTTCTTTATTTTGGATAAGGTAGGGTGATGTGTGGTTAGCAAGGGATGAATAAACAAAAGTTTTGTGCACAGGCCATTTTTATTGTACACATTCTCTGCAAGGTATCTCATATTGTCTTATCTCAAATGAGAGTTTGAGTGTTTTATGTGTAGGATACCTTGGACATGAGGAATAGGCCCTTATTTATTTTTTTGTGGTCCTGGGAATTGGAAGTAGAGGCTCTCTACCACTGAGCTACATCCCCAGCCCTTTTTATCTTTTTCTATTTGAGACAGACTCTGAAGTTGCCTAGGCTGGTGTGGAACTTGTAATCCTCCTACCTCTACCTGTGTTGGAGCTGGGATTACAAGCATGCCTGTTTAAGGCCTTTGAAGAACTAATTTCACAGGCCAATCTCATTGTAGACACCACAATAGTTTACCATCCAGACAGGGCAAATTGAGAATAAATGGGGGTGCTATTAATAATATGCCACACAGTCAGGTGTGGTGGTATATGTGTAATCCCAGTGACTCAGGAGACTGAGGCAGGAGGATCACAAGTTCAAGACCCACCTCAGCAACATAGCAAAGCCCTAAGCAACTTAGTGAGACTCTATCTAAAAGCAAAAAGTAAAAATTGTTTTTGGTGTAAGTTTGTGGTAAAATCTCTCTGCAATACATTCCCAGTATCCCTTCCTTCACCTCCCCTTCCCTCCCCCTTCAATATTGGAAACAAGAACTATCATAAACAATATAAGACACACGTTTTAATTTGATAGCATTGTGTCTGCTTCTGCCTCTATTGAGCTCACAGAAGGTGAAGAAATTGTTGTTTCCTTATATTTTTTAATGAATATCTCCATGTACTGTTTGCTTATGTTAGAATTTTCCGAATTGCCCAAGTCTTAGCCAGTGTTTCATCTGTCTGTCTAA
The DNA here is from genome assembly GCF_902686455.1 of Sciurus vulgaris. Classification (NCBI taxonomy): domain Eukaryota; kingdom Metazoa; phylum Chordata; class Mammalia; order Rodentia; family Sciuridae; genus Sciurus; species Sciurus vulgaris. The sequence continues at coordinate 57,141,962 of NC_136470.1, read as the reverse complement.
CTTTTTTCTATATAGAAGACTCAGGTTAATGGTTTGCTTATTGTCATGAAACGTGATAGGACTTGTCTTATGTCACAGGGATCACTGTCATAAGTGACAAAATTAGAAAATTTATGAGAGTCTATTGTATAATACATATTGAATTATAAAATTTGTGTAATACCTAGTGAATTATTTTTATTAAGGTAATATTCTTTGATAATATGATTCTGAATTGTGTTCCACCTAATGTTTAAAGGAAGAAATCAGAACTCTTTCTTAGTTCTGAATATTATGACCCTTAACAAAATACATTTGATCCCTTAAAACCCAATCAAAATTTTACAAGAATTTTTCTGTTTATTCTTAATTTGTTTTCCTCATTTTTTTTCATAGTTGATAAAAATCAATTTAGGAGTTGTTCTAATGGCATTTACTTGTGTCTTCTTGGATGTGCCAAAATATTTACATTGTGACAAGTTTATTTCTACTTCTTGGACCAGCAGTTTCCTGTGGCTTTATTCGTTTCAAGAATCTGATTAAATGCCTGGTAAAATTAATGTGATGATATCATTTATATCTTTTCTCTTTGTATTACAGTAGAATATTTTGAATGAGATTTTTAGTAGTTAGAAATAATGTGCACTTTGTTGTTCTACTCAGATGGTAATAAGAATAAAAATACAGGTACCTTATCCCAAATATATCATTTATCCTTTAGTTTATATACAAAAACTGTAGAACAAAGAAAAATGTAAAATCTCATCTTACTTTCATATTTAAGGGAGGGAAAAATTTATTCCTACTTTTTAAAAAAAATTTACTTGTAAATAGACATAATTACATCATTCCATCTATTTATCTTTAATTGTGGATTTTTTTTTTTTTTTTTTGTTAGCTTCAGTTCTGGGCATCAGACCTAGGGTCTCAAACATGCGAGGCAAGTGCTCTACCACTGAGCTCTACCCCTAGCATATACTTTCATTAATGGTGTCAGTTTGTGAATATAGGTTGACATAAAATCTGAATGCAACCAGACCATCCTCATTAATACCTGCTTCTCTCAGGAGTTCACATTGGTTAGACTTCTTAGTCCCTCAGATTTCATGAGCAAATAACTGCAAATTTATTTTCTAGTGTAGAAGTAATTTCTAAAGAATTTATTTTTATTTACCATGTACTGTGTAATATTAGGCATCTAAACCTGAAAAGGCCTAGAAGTTATATGGACTCATCCATCATTTTACAAGAGACCACTGAAGACTAAGTTTTAAAAATCCATGGCACAGCCTGGGGCTGTAATTCAGTGTTAGACTATTTCCCTAGCATATACAATGTTGGGTTTGAGAATCAGCATTGAAAACAATAGAAAGAAAGAAAGAAAGAAAGAAAGAAAGAAAGAAAGAAAGAAAGAAAGAAAGAATCAGTGATGATGTGATTGAGCCGGGCAACTGGCAGATATATGCAGACTTACACAGAAAGGTCACGCCTAAAAAAAAAAAAAAAAAAAAAAAAAAAAAAAAAAAAAAAAAAAAAAAAAAATCAGTGGTAAAAAAAGGACTAAGAAAGAGATTATCTAACAATTCCTCTAGATTGTTCAGCCTCTGAATATCAAGATCCAGAAAAGAGGAAAGCAAGTTCACAATTCTGAGAAAGGTGCATAACAGGTAGTATTTAAGTCAGTAGACATTGAACAAGTAAATACTCTAGCAGTAGAGGTGAAGAACTTCACCCATCATCCCATGTCTGTTGTGACCCCACATAATTAGTCAATAAGGAAATATAAACCAAAACCAGAAAACACCACTTACACCTTATGTCAGACAATAATCAGTGCTAATAAGAATGTGGGAAAATTGGAATTCTAGGCCCGGCTCAGTGGTGCACACCTGTAATCCCAGGGACTTGGGAGACTGAGGTAGGAGGATTGTAAGATTGAAGTGAAGGAAAGAAGGCTGTGGATGTAGCTTAGAGGTAGAACACTCCTGAGATCAATTCCTAGTACTACAAAAATAAAAATGATAAAAAAATAAAACAAGATTGGAACCCTAATATATTGCTGGTGGGAATTTGAAATATTGCACTGCTTTAGAAACAATGACAGTTCCTTAGAAAGTTAACATTCAGTTACCACATGACCTAGCAATTTCACTCCTAGATATATATCCAAGAGAATGAAAAGCATATGTCCATGGAGTAGGAGAGGTAGCTCAATGGTAGAGTACCCAGCATGCACAAGGCCCTGGGTTCAATCCACAATACTGCAAAAGGAAAAAGGCAGCAATAGTATATGTGCACACAAAACTTGCACGAAGTGTCCATAGCAATGTTATGTAGAAGAGCAAAAGGTGGCAACCATCCAATTTGCTGTCATTTGATAAAGAGCGGAATATTATTTGGCTGTAAAAGGGATGGAGATACCGATGAGTGTACAACATTGATGCTTGAACAAAAAGAAGCCAGACAACAAAGGAAATGGGATTAGGATATTGTTTCCTGAATGCTTTTTGCCCCATTGCCAAAGATTCTGGTTCAAGTAAGCAGTTATAATACTTTTCAGGTAATTAATTTAGAATACTTCTCAGAACAATTTTCCAAAGCCTCTAGTTTCTTACATTCATTAGCAAATATAAAATTTTGTACATGACTTGTGTTAGGCAGTTTTAAATTGCTGACTAGAGAACCAAGAAAACTTTCTACTGTTGTAGGACATACATTCTACTGGAAGGAGAGAAAGAATAAGAAAAATACAAATAATTCTTTAGGAATGGATGCTTGTTTAACTTTGATTGTTTTAAATTTGTTCTAATGAGTTATACATGAGGATAGAAAGCATGCTCAATTCAGCATTGTTAAAAGAAAGAAGCCAGCTGAGATGCCCTTACACAGAGGACTGGATAAAGCAATGGATGTTTTAAATGCTCTTCCTGGTAAGGAGAGAGAGAGTGAGAGAGAGAAAGTCAGTCAGGGGTTTGCTTTTAAAAGGTTGCTTTTGGAGGGCTTCACTAAGGCAACACATGGACCCAGGATGTAAGAGAGTGATGCTCATTTACCTAGAGAAGAGCATTTCCTGGTGCATTCAAAGATCTTTAAGGATTTCAGCAGAGTTACAGTGCATTTAGCAAAAAAATGTGCAATAAGTTCGTCAGGGAAATGAGGCACTGTGTAGTGCTTTGTGAGGATTCTGACTTTGTATCTGAGATTGGAATTCAGACTTTTACTCTAATATGGGGAAACCATAGGAAAGTTCTTAGAAGAGGCATAAAATGGTCTCACTTCAATTTTAAGAGGCACACACTGGTCACATTGTTCAGAAAAGATTCTCAGGGAAGGCAAAGGCAGAAGCAGGAAGACCAATTAGGCAGCTGTTGCAATAAAAGTCAGGCAAGAAATGACAGTGATGTAGACCTGGATGGAATCAAGGACGTGATAAAAAAAATCATTAGATTCTGGATGTATTTTGAAAGGAAAGTCTATGTAAAAGAAGCATTGTGGATAGTTCCAGGAGATTACCCTAAGCAAGGTGAAAGATGAAATTGAAGTTTGCCTTAGTTGATACTGGAAGGACTGCAGGAGGAGTGGAGGGGTTGGGAGGTTAGTTGTGAGGTCAGTGGTCAACATGTTAATGTACTTAGATATGTGAAGATTGGGATACCTAGTGAGATGGTCAAGTGGATATGTTGAGGAGAGTGTGGGGTATGCAGATCCAGGGTCCAGGGTAGAGGTACTAACTTGAAGCTCCTGAGCTACAGATATTTTCTTAAGTTGTAAGACAAGATGAGGACACAAGGTCAAGTGGGTGTAGACAGACAAAAAGATAGCTGGCACCCTGACACAGGTTCATATCTAAGAGTCAAAGCAGACCAGCAAGGAGACTAAGAAGGAATAACTGGAAATAGAAGTAAAACTAGATTAAGACATACCTTGAAATCCATAGGCAAAAATGAGGGAGAGATCAACTTGAGAGAAACTACAGTTATTTCAGTTAAGATGAGGACTGAGCCTTTATCTATTTAGATGTAAACTTGAGGAATGAGGATATCTGCTTTCTATCAAAATAACATGGACCAGATTAATCCTCCTTGCCTGAACATCCCATAGAAATCAGATTATATGAATCAGTGGTTTTCTAGACACTGAGTCAGACAATGAATGAAGGACAATGAATGAAGTGATGTTTGAAAGTGAGTAACAACTGAAGTGAACCCTATGACAGTTTCCAGGCCATGTAGAGATTGTGATTATTTCTAAATGGTTATAGATTTCAAAGTTCAAAATATACAATGTAATTACATATTATCAGAACAGAAAAGGCATCATCACAAACAGAAAGTGCCTGAGAAATTAAAGAGATCCATATGCTGCTGCAATTTATATCCTGCAGTGTGGAATGAAGATTAAATCAGAAACAGGGAAGGAAAGAATTAGTAAATGAATTGAAGACCAAACTAAGGAAACTCCATAAAATATGGTTCAGAAAGACAAAATTATTCAGAAAGCCTTATATGGTGCTAATGATCATACAAAAGAGTATACAACTTGGTAGACAGATGCTATTAAAAGTACCAAATTGAAGACTGAGAAGATCATAAAATAGAATAAGCAGAGCTTCCAGTATGAATTAGGCAACAGGATTATAAAATGAAAGTACAATATCTTCAAGCTGAACTGATAAAATAATTCATAATTTAGCAAATGAAGTTGAAAGTAAATTAGAAGTAAGAAAAAGAATCTTAAAAATAGCTAGACATAAAAAGCGGACTATTTCAAAGGACAGCAATAGGAGTACTCACCAAAAAATACCATTAATGGAAACCTGATGGCAGTAGAGGAATATTTTTAAGTTATAAAGCATTAGTGCCAGAAATATGAGATTACTGTTTTTTTTAATAGTCTTGACATATAAGTATAATAAAGAATAAGGTGGACTTCAGGAGTGTTTATGTTAAAGTGTGTGCATAGATCAACACCCAGCACCTCAAGGAAAATCAAAGAAACCTAAAGGACATGAACAAAATCAAGCCATTTCAAAAAACATGTTAAAGAAAGTGACACCAAAAATTTGTCAGGAATTCCACCTCTGGATCTGTTCTCCCTTGGGAGAAGTCTGAGTCTATCCTATCCTTTAAATCAAACTGTGTTTCCAGAGAAGAAATTCATTAAGAGACTTCAGAGAATGTGCTGTAGATAAAAATAAAATGAAATTTCAAAGGAAAATTCACATATAAGAAGAAGATGTATCTATAGAACAAGTAAATACTTAATAGTTAGCTAAAAATAGTAATATTTTATTTGGATCTAAAAAAAGATAAAACAAAATACTCTTTAACTATGCATCAAAGATGATAACATCATTATTGGAGATGAAGTTCCCTTAAATCTTTGGAGGAGGAGTATGGAAATAACAAATGCATTATAATTTAAGGGGATAAACACAAACAGATTAGTTGAATACAGAATATTTGAAACTCTAATAGGAGAACTGGAGAAGAAGAAGACAGTTTTGTTATTGTGATTTTTACAAATTTGTTGTATATTTTGGGTCAAACTTGTGTCATTTGAAAACAATGTCACCTAGTCTATGATTTATCCTTATCTCTATATTATCTTTTTCTGCTCTCTCTTGATGATGTGGCTGGATAGTAATTCTTAAAGTCAAGTGATATCAGTCTTCCAAACTTGTTCTTGTCAATGTTGCATTGTTTATTATGAGTCTTTTGTGTTTTCATGCAGACTTTAGAATCACTTTGTCAGTATCCACAATGTAACTTAACTAAGAACTTATTTAGATTGCATCGTCTATAAGTTACATTGAGAAGAACTAAGATCTTGAAAAATTTGAGTCTTCCTCTCCATGAAGATGGAACATCTCCCCATTTCTTTAGTTCTTGTTTGATTTTGTTGATCAGATTTTGTTCTTCTATTGTAGATCTTATAGAGACTTTGATAAATTTATACCTAAGTATTTCATTTTGAGTGTGCTAATATGAATGGAATTGTGTTTTAATTTTCATATGGAGTTCAGGGTGTGAAAAAATGTAAGCATAAATGCTGTGGAATGATGGAAATAATGGGTGACTTAGTCTTAAAACCAGCTTCATTCTCTTTTCTGCCATTGCCCTTGAGCAGTTTTTTTGATATCTTGGCATGTTTGAGAAGACAACAGAATCAAAGTAAAGGCAAAGGCTTTAGTTTTTGGTATAATAATAATATGAAAAATGCCATGGCTTTGGTGACTGTGGTTTTGAACTATCCATTGTAATAGTTTAACTTTCCATTTAAAATGCCCATAAATGCATGGTTGCATTATTCATTAAAGTGTTCTCTTTATTACACTAATGTAAATTACATGTCATATTATGCTCTGCTTTCTAGTTCTTATGCTGTATACTGCTCAGTCAGTGAATTTGTGGACTTACAGAGTAGATCGACTCCATCAAATGCTCTTGAGGCATTGAGAACAGAAACTGACCTTTTGATTTGTCAGTAGGACAGCCACATTTGACCCTTGTCAAAGCAGTTTTGAAGGAGTGGGTGGTGAAGTCAGGAAGTGAAACTGAAGAAGTGTTAAATAGTAGTTTGTGCAAGTAGAAGATACATAAAAGCCACTTAGCTTTAAAGACCACAATAAAATAGAAGCCTGTATCAGGTGCACCGTGAGGGATTCCGGGAGGTGATTTTATTTATTTATTTTGGTACTCGGGATTAAACCGAGGTGCACTTAACCACTGAGTTACATCGCCAGACTTTTCATTATTTATTTAGAGATGGGATCTGGCTAAGTTGTTTAAAGCCTCACCAAATTGCTGAGGCTGACTTTGAACTTGTGATTTTCCTGCCTCACCTTCTAAATTAGTGGGATTACAGGCATATGCCACCATGCCCTGCTACTTGTATTGTTGTTTGCTTTAGTAGAAATGAAAAGAACACAATTTTTTTACTGATCCTGTAGAGAGAGAAAATTTGGTCATGTGGATATTCAGATTCAATCTTCTGCAATTCTGAACTCATATTAATCCCACATCATTCCCCTCCCTGGAGAACATCCTCCCAGTACTCTTGAATCTGCCTGTCTTTATAAAATCATCAAATTAATTTCTGGAACTTTTACCTTGGTTACTTAAATCAAAATCATCCTAGATTTACTGTATTATGTTGCCTCCTGGTGTTAGTGTAGCTTCTATTTTTATTTTATCATTGATACCTAAATTAACTTCAGTATGATCTGATAGAATTCAGGGTAATATCTTCATTCCTTTTGTTTTCACTGAGTTGCTTTGTGGCATAATATGTGTTCTATTTTAGAGAAGGATCCCTGTGATGCCAAGAAGAAAGTGTATTTGCTCAATGATGGATGGAATATTCTATATATGTCTGTTAATTCTAAATTATTGATTGTATTATTTAGTTCTGTACTTTCTGCATTTAGCATTTGTTTGTAAGATCTGTCCAGTAATGAGAGGGATATGTGAAATCCACCCATTGTTCTTGTTTGTCATCTATTTGATACTTGAAACTGAGAATGTGTTTTTGATATAAATAGATGATCCCTTTTGCAATATTGAATGTCCTCTTTTGTCCATTTTGATTAAAGTTCACTCTTTCTTACATGAGGATAGAAACCCCTGCTCATTTACACAATCTGTATGAATATACATTTTTTTCCCTTGATCTTACCTTCAGTCTATGGATGTATTTGCCTATGAAGTGAGTCGCATGGAGACAATATATTGTTGGGTCTATTTTTTTCATCCAATCTGTCATTCATTGTTTTTTATTGATGAGTTTAGGCCATTAACATTGAAGGTTACTATTGAGATACAAGTTGTATTTTTGCTCATTTTGGTTTATTTCTTTCTTTTAATTTAACTTAATTTTTCCTTTTCTTGATAATTCCTTTGGTGTCGTTCTTTACTTTGCTGGTTTTCACTTTTTTCTTTTTCATTTCATCTTTATGGAATATTTTTTGAGGACATATTATAGTGCATTATTTCTAGTAGTAAATTCTAACTTTTTTTAAATCATGGAAGATTTTTATTTCATCTCCAAATCTAAAAGTTTAAATTTGCTGGATACAAAATTCTTGCTTACCATCCATTTCTTTTTTTTCAGAGCTTGAAATATATCATTCCAAGACCTCCAAGAAATGAGTGTTTGAGTTGAGATATTAGTTGAGGTTAGAAGTGGTTTCCCACAATATGTAATTTGATTATTTTCTCATGGCCTCTAAGATTCTATGCTTATTCTATATATTACTCACTCTCATTATAATGTGACTTGATGTGGGTCAGTTATAATTTAGTACTTTTGGTGTCCTGCAAGCCTCCTCTATTTAATGTTCCTTTTAATTTTTTAGTTTTCAGTAGTGTTCTGATATAATTTCATTGAAAAATTTGTGCATTCCTTTGATTTTAATCTCTATGCCCTCATCTATCCTGTTAAATACTAAAATGGTCTTTTCATTTATGTCATATTTCTTGGAAGTTCTGTTCATGGTCTCTCAACATCTTCTCTCCATGGTCAACTTGTTTTCAAGATGATAAGTTTTGTCTTCATTGCCTAAAAATCTGTATTCCCAGTGGTGTAGTCTGTTGTTCATTCTTTCCATTGAATTTGTAATTTGGTTTATTGATTGCATCATTTCAAGTGTTACTGCTTGATTGTTTTTCAGAATCTCTATGTCTTTATTGATGTGATTGTTCTTTTCCTGGGATCTCTGTCTAATGTCACTCCTTAAGTTGTCCTTTTCCTTGCAGATCAGTTTTAGTAAGTACATTCTTAACTCCTTCTATGATAGAGCTTCCACTGTGGTATTAATGGTTCTATTATTGAAGAATCTTGTTTTTTTAGGACAATTTGTTTCTTATTTTCTTGTTGTTTGGGTGTCTACACCCAAACAACAATATGGATCTGAGGGAGTAGAATTTTCACCTTGAGACACATATTCCTCACCACAAAGGGAGAGACAAAAAATAAACTCATATAGTGCAAACAATATACAACCTGCTTGCTTTTTTCCTGGTCATTTAGGCCCACTCTCTCTCATGCAGCATGGGTTTGCCAGGCTGGTTTTTTGGGCCTGACTCAGGTCCATGAGAAATTCGCTTCCTCAACTGCTGTGGGGGCCATGCTCACGCTGCAAAATGGTTCCTTCCTTTGCCCTCTGCACAGAATTGGGAGAGATGCAGTTTTTTGTTTGATATTGTACAATGGCCCAGGCAGTGTCTTTGTTCTCTAAATTCTCCAATCACAGACATGCCACAGTCCTCCCCAATATGCAGTTTTCTTTGAAGCCTTTATCAATTTCCCCTGTCATGGAGTAACGATTCCAGCTTGTGCCAAGGGTTGCTGCTGTAGCTTTCATAGCTGTGACACTGGGAATTCCTTCCCTAATATATTTGATCGACTGAGTTTCCAATTTCTTTGAGTGTACGGTATTAAATTCCAGCAAAGACCATCCAATGTTTTATCCATTCAACCCCCTAACAGAAGAGCTCTGCTTTTCTTGATTTAATATCACGTATCATTAGTAAATAGTACCCTGTCCATAATTATACTAAGTGGAAAATAATTAGACATCCAATCCAAATACTTAGAGTGGATGACTGGAAAAAATAAGAAAAACAAGATTCCTCAAAATAATATCTACAGGAAATTCAATTTATAATTATGAACTCACAGAATGTAAGGATGGGAAAATATTTCATGTACATAGTAACCATAAGCAAGCAGGGTGGTCACATGTACATCTGACAAAATAGAATAAATCAACAAATGTGAAAAGAGTCAAAGAAGGACATTATATAATGATAAATGGATCAATTAATTGGGCACAAAGAAAAAACTTATCAATATGCATGCACTCAATAACAGAGCATCAGAATACATAAACCATTGAAGGAACTGAAGGGATAAATAGTAACACATTTGCAATTTTATTTACATGGACTTTAATACCCCACTTTCAATAGGGAGACAACATAGAGATAGAACATCTTTAAAGATACAGAGGGCTAGAATAACACTGCGAATTAAATGACCCTAAGGTCCCCAGCACCACACACACACAAAAAAAATGACCCTAAGGTACATACGTGGTGTTTTCCAAACAGCAACATTTGAATACATTCTTCTCAAGGGCTCATAAAACATTCTATAGGACAGACTAACTATATATCTATTAGAGTCTCTGAATAAGAATAAATGTAGAAGAATGACATCACACCAAGTATATATTTTTCAATTCTAATGCAATTAAACTTGAAAGTAATGGTAGAAGGAAAACTGGAAAATTTTCCAATAGGCAAAAATGAAACCACACAGTTAAACAAGCAATGGATCAAAAAGAAATCAAAGGGGAAATGAGAAAATACAATCAGGTGGACAAAATTGAAAATACAAAATACCCAATGTGATTGGTTGAAGCAAAAGGGGTACAAAAATGGAAGCTTATAGTGACTAATACTTGTACTTCAAAAGAAGAAAGATCTTAAATAACCAGCCTGTCTTTAGACCTTGATGTAATTTAGATACTTCGTGTTTCCCCAAGGTCTATATGGTAAAAGCAGGGTTTCAAGTCTGATACTACTGGGGGATATGGGAACCTGTAATGGGTGTGTCTTAGTGGGGGGGCTGACTTGAATGTGGAGGGTGGTGGGACTCCAGACCCTGCCTCTTCCTTCACTCCCAGCTATTAGGTGAGCAGTTTTGCTCTTGCAGGCATTTCCATCATGAATTCTTTCTCACCACAGGTTAAAGTAACATGATCAACAGGAACCTCCAAAACTGAGTCACAATAAGCCTCCTCTCAGTACAAGTTGAGTCATCTCAGATTGTTATTATAGAAAAGAAAATATGACTCAAACATTCCTTCAGGAAGCTGAGAAACAAACAAAAAGAACAACAAAAAGAAACAGAAAAACAGACAATTAAAAAAAAAACCCAAAGTTAAAAGAATGAAGTAAAAAAAAATAAAATAAAATTAGATTTGGGAATAAGTAAAATAGATAATAGAAACAAATTATTGATATTGTTTGTTTCTTTAAAAAGATCATCATAATTGAATGAAAACTTTTAGCTGGATTAACTAAGTGCCTCAGTTGGTGTTGTTATAACAACATGTTTCAGGATAGGTAATTTATACACCATAGTGAGTAGTAGATTGAGAAGAGAAATTAATATCTTACAGTTCTGGAGGAATCAAGATCAAGGTGCCAACACTGGTGTCAAGTGAGTGCTGCTTTTTGCTTCCAAAGTGGCATCTTGCTCGGTCCTCATGAGGTGCAAGGCAGATAAACAAGAGAGTGCTTTCTTCAGCCTTGAAGCCTTTTATAAGGGTGTTCATCCCAGAAGCCACAGTGCTGCATTTCCCCACTAGTTTTTATTGGTGCTTTGCAGTTCAACCTGACGATGGGATTTGTTGTTCCATTTGTACGTGCATACAATATAACAATATAATCTGGACAAGTCACTGCACATCACATCACTTTACCCTCCTTTGCTCTTTTCCATCCCCTGGTCTCTTTCCTCCATTCTGCTCATCACCCTTTGATTATTAGTTGTTTCTCTGCTCTCCCTACACTTTTCTTTGCCTTTTTTCATGTTAGTTTCCAGTGTGAGAGCAAACACATGAACTTTGACCTTCTGGGTTTGGCTTATTTTGCAAAATATGATTTTAAGTTCCATCCATATTTACTGGAAAAGACATAAACTTCATTTTTTAATTTTCTTTATGGATGAATAAAACCCTAATGTGTATATACCACATTTTCCTTATCCATTCCTCTGTTTATGGACACCTGAGCTGGTTTCATTGTTTGGCTATGATGAATTGTGCTGCCATAAACATGGATATGCATTTATCCCTATAGTATGATGACTGTAATCTTTTAGGATATATCCCAAGAGGAAATATATAGCTGGATCATATGATGTTTCTATGGCTAAACTTTTGAGGAAGCTCCATACTGATTTCCATAGTGGTCCTACTCATTACAGTCGCACCAAGAGTGTAAAAGTGTTCTTTTCTTCTCCAGATTCTCTCTACATTTTATTATGATTTGCATTCTTGATGACTGCTGTTCTGACTATGTGAGGTAAAATCTCACTGAAGTTTTGGTTTGCATATCCCTTATTGCTAATGACATTGAATATTTTTTCAAATATTTGAGGGCTATTTGTATTTCTTCTTTTAAAAAAATCTGTTTTATTCATTTGTTCATTTATTATTTGGATGATTTCTTTTTTGATGTTGTGTTTTGTTGTTTTAGTTCTTTATCTATATTAGTCCTAGAAAGGGGATAGCTAGAAATGACTTTCTGTAGGCTTTCTCTTCAATTTTCTAATTACTTCCTTCGTTCTGAAGATTTTTAACTTGATGACATCTTCTTGAATAACTCTTGACATTATTTTCTGAGCTTTCATCTTGTATTGAGCAAGTTTTTGACCCATTTCTAAATATTGCTGCATAGGAGATTACGTTTCAATATGAATTCTTAAGGGAACACCATCATGTGAGCTATATAGCATCCCACCCTTTATCCCCAACTTTCATATCCTTATGTGAAATGCATTCATTTTATCCCAGTACCCCAAAAACTTTTGACACCTTTCACCATAAAAAGTCTGACTCTAAAGTCATATCATCTGCATCTTATGTGAATGAAACTCAATATGTGATTCTTCCTGAGGACAATATCCCTTCAGGTATGAGGCTATGAAATCAAGCTTTATGTGCTTAAAAAGCACAATGGTAGTACAGGCATGTGATAGACATTTTCTTTTCAATAGGAAGATAGAGACAAGAAAAAAGTATCCAATTCAATGATCCAAAACCTGACAGGAAAATCAGCATTAAAGTTTCAGGCTTGAGAATAACTATTTGGACTCTGTAACCAACCTTCCAGACACTGGGATGGGGGTTGGTTGCTCCAAATTTCAGGACATCATGTCCTCATGTCTTTGCTGGGTAGAGTACAGACTCTACCTATCCTATGTTGAAATCATGTGCCTTGGGCTCTCCCAGGATGGGGTTACATGCTGGTGACTCTATAGTTCGGGACCTCTGGATAAGCCCAATTCCATGGTTCCACTAAGCTTTGTCCTGATGGAATATTATTGTGGTGTTTTTAAACCCATAACCACCCAGGTCATTAGCCTAGTGGGGACTCTGTCTACATCCTAGCCTCTGTGGAAATTCTCTGACCAAGTTGAAGAGTCTATGAGATTTTTTTTTTTTTAATATCCACAATGGGGTGTCCTTGTCTCTACACCTCTTCCATGCTTGTGCCTGCAAATTTAGCACTATACATATGTTTCTCAGGATTACAACCTATATATTTGATAGCAGTGTACTGAATAATACCTAAGACTGCTTGGGTAACGGCAGGGCTGGCATAGTAGCATTGCATTAGAAAACAGAGAGAAGAGAGCTGAGGCAGTGCTAATCGGAGAGACCCTAAACACCAAGAAATTGTGGATCTTCTAGGACCCTCCCTCGAACCTGTTCTTGCCTTAAATTTCTGGGAATGTGGTGGAGTTGATATCCTTAAAGATCTCAGAATAGCCTTCAGGGTCTTGTCCCATTATCTTGATGAATAGCTTCTGCTTTCTTTCTGTCCATAAGAATCTGCTTATCAAATCATTGCTTAGCCACATCGTTGATATTCTCTCCCAAATACCTTTTTTTTTTCTTTATAATGACTCCATGCTGATACTATTCCAAATCTTTAAAGACTGCTTCACTGTTTGTTATAAATTCCAACTTTAATTTAAGTTCCCTTGTAAGAAATTAAGAAAAATCTTGCAGCACATTTGAAATTTGCTTAGTTAACCTCTTTGAGCCCCTAGCTTCCACCATTCATTGTTTTTTTCTGATTTGTTCTAAATAGTTATACATGACCATAGAATGCATTTTGACATGTCATTCATAGTTAGAGTATAATTTCTCATTTTCTGGTTGGACTTCATGTTGCATGACATGGTAATATAGTCACTCGTGTACAAAGGTAATAATGTCAGATTCATTCTATAATCATTCCTATCACTATAACCCTCCCCTAACTTCACTCCCTCTACCTATTCCAATGTAGCTCTATCCTTTCAAAGACTTCACCCTTATTGTGAATTAGCATCCACATATCAGAGAAAACATATGGCATTTTGTTTTCTGGTCTTGAATATGCAATAATCCAGTTTTACCTGCTTGAGGTAGAAATAATGCTTTGTAACTTTAATGTCTAACTTTATACTTATCTTACCCCTTCTATTTAATTGAGATCAGTTTAGTACTGAGAGTGAGCCTTACATGTTTTTTTTTCCCCCCTTGGCTTTTCAAAAACAAATTTTATTTGTTTAAAGTATTTGTACATGAAACTAGAATGCATTTATACATTTTGATATTGATTATGGCCTATATCTCAAATTAACTCAGATTGTCATACTGAAAGTTCTAATTTTTCAGGGAGTAACAGAAAACTGATATAAAGTTTCAAGGAAAATATAAAATGATATTAGTAAGATTAAAACATATTGAGATTGTACAGTAGTTGTTATCCATGAAACATAAGTTTTATAATTCCATATTTTTACATTACACTTCAGTTTGAAGGATATCAGCATGATGGAATGTTCTTCTCAACCTTGTGTAAAAGATTTATGTACTTAAAACCTGAATACGTCTATACCCTGAATCCAGTAATAGCACCACGATTACACTGATGTTCTTTTCTTCAACAATATTAGCTTTGAAAGAAAAATTCAGAATCTAGTGTAGTATAATATTCCCATACACAGTGGTTCTTTACCAGAGTTGTACATACCACTTTCCTTAAGACTAGTTTCTCAAAATGATAAAATTTAGGACTGGGGTGTTGGATCAGTGCTAGAGCACATCCCTAGCATGGGTGTGGCCCTGGTTTGATCCTCAGCACTACAAAAATAAATAAAAAAGGAATAAATAATGATATAATGGTATCTTGTCCATCTTCAACAAAAAAATTTAAAAAATTTACCAACACAAGAAGTTATCTTGATAGTTAAAAGCAGATTAATGTATTAGGAAATTGTTACTTCAACAAATTGAATCAAATTGTTTTATATCAATATATTAATAATTGAGCATAAGAAACATCCGTAAATAGCTTTAACTGATTGTTATAAATTTATATAACCAAGTTGATTATATGAATTTTTTTTGAAAATTAAGTTCCACAAAACTTCTGCAAATTAAAACTATTCTCTTTACCAGGAAAAAGATTTCTAATCCAGAAACACTTCTTTTTTCTTCTCCTTTCACTACTAAAACAAATTACCATACATAGAGCCTTTTTTTGTTGTCCCATTTAAACATTCATACTCCAAACAATATTTATGAATTTTCTGAATTTTTATAAATTATCTTAAGGACTTTAAGAAGTGAAATGTATTTGATATTCTATTTAGCATTTGATGATTTACCATTATAACTTTCAATCTACTCAGATCTCTTGGGTAAAAAACACATTTATGATTAATCCCATTGATGTTAAACCTAAATCCGTTTTAACTATAAACACCAAGATACCAGACAAGTGTAGTTAACAGTATTAACCTTCTCTCCCTATTGATAAAAAATTCTAGAACAATGGATATTACATTGTAGACATTTTATACAAACCAACACTCTCATACTGGTCTAACTACTTAGAAAAACTTATGAGTTAGTAATTTTAAAGACATCTCTCTTATCATCTGCTTACACAATATAAAGTGAACTTTTACTTTTAGTCAGGTGAACTGAAATATATTTGGATTCTTTTTCTTCTAACACGTGATCCATGAGCACTTCATTATTTATAGGGCAATTTTGATATATGTACATGATACAGGGAGAAGGGCATATATGTACATTCCACATTCTAATAGACAGGTGTGTACAGCTAAATAAAACAGCCAGGAAACAGAGATTTTGTAGTTTTTGTAGAAGAGCACCAGAAGTAGGAGGCAATGCAACAGATGTTTACTCAAACTTCTATAAGATTTAACCTGTTAGAAAGTGCAAGCCTATCAGATTTTTATATTATGATTTAAATTTTCAGCAGGCCTGTTTAGTTGCAAAGGCCAGGTATAAAGTCTGAGGGCCATGGGGGACACTGAAATCAAGGATTCAGATACCCATTTGTTCCCAATGGCTATCAGATAATTAAATCCTAACCTCACTATGTCTATGTTCTTCTTAGGATTTTGTGAAGGAGAGTTTGCAACGTATTTGAGAGCCAATTCTTGAAAAATTGATCTCTGAACAAAGAAACTGAGTCAAAACCCCACAGTTGAAGAAAGTAAGATTGATGAGAAAAATGTTTTAATTTAGGGACACAGGATCAAAAGTGAATTCACCAAACAAGCATGAGCTCAAACACAAACAACAACAAAAACAAACAAACAAACAAACAAAAAAACGGGGGAAAAAAAAAAAAGGAAACCCAAAAACTGACACAACCATAGTTACCAGAGAAAGGGAGCATGAAGAACATCTTCATCAGATCAGAGTGCACATTTGATTCAGAATAGAGTCGGCCCATCTATCTGAAACTGTGAGAGTCCTGAAATCCTTAGGTAAAGATTCCCAAGGTAAAGAGGCTTATATATATGAGATCATTCCATTTTTCCTTCTTCTACAGTAGTGTTTAGAGAGGAACATTTTACAAATCTAGGGTAGTAGGGCATAGGAGCAGATAAGATAGCCAGCAATTTACGTCCTACAATGACTTGAATTTTAAAGGGACACCTTTTTGTCTCCTTAGGTCTCACAGCTGTCCTCTGCAAGCCTTGTATGTTTTGCCTGCTCTTAAAGTTCTGTTAACCTTGGAGAGATAGAATTCTGCAAGAAGGTAAGAAGTAAGAGAACCTATGGTCCAGAG
The DNA here is from genome assembly GCF_902686455.1 of Sciurus vulgaris. Classification (NCBI taxonomy): domain Eukaryota; kingdom Metazoa; phylum Chordata; class Mammalia; order Rodentia; family Sciuridae; genus Sciurus; species Sciurus vulgaris. The sequence goes on along the minus strand of NC_136470.1, from coordinate 57,125,085 downwards.
CTTGAGAGATAAATGCCTCCTACATAGGGCACTTTTAACCATTTGTTTTTCTGTTGTAAAATCAGTCCCTTAATGTATGGTTCTTTGGTTTATGTCTGCCCAGGAGACCAGTTTTCATTCCCCAGTTGGAAATCAGGCCAGATAGGATGCAGAAAATTATGAAAGTTCACCTTTTCCCAACTAAAATAAGGTCATTTTCCAGGCCTGGCAGGAGAAGAAAATGAGGCATTTTTGAGAATCTAGCTCCCAGAGCCTGTAGTGGTCAGCAGTTGACACCCCTCTTTATGAGGAAAAGGATCCCTTCTGAACAACATGAAAATCTCAATTGATTTTTTGTACATATGTATAGGCTAGTGTTGGAACATAACTGTTGAGAAAGAACTTACCATCTGAGTATAAGAAAACATAACTCAAGCATCCATGCCAAAGAAAACTCCATTTTTTTCCTTCAGGGACCTCTCCCTATAAGCTTCTGATGGCCAGCAAACCTGTCTGTCATCACATGGTTCTGCCATGTATATTGGTGGCACCATTGGCAGAATGAATATATGGCAAAGAACCTGGAGAATTCAGACTTAGAGAGGTGACTGACCTCTCCTGCCACTATGAACTTCCAAGTGTGATAACCCACGGGGAAATAGAGACCTACTTGTGTTATATTTCTCTGCTCTGTGGGCCCAAGGAATCTCTGGAGGGTAAGGAGGGGATCTATGGTTTTAAATGCTTAACACCCTTTTCCTGGAGGAGTTTACAGAAGGGGAGAATTGAAAATGCCTCCCTTTTGTAGTCAAAGATACTCAGGGAGCACACAAATAGCAATGAGGAGATATCTTAAAGCTTCTAAAGACTTACTGTTTGATGAAAGGGAACCAAGCATTTCTTCATGAACCACTCCATGTAAAAAGTCCCTGTCTCAATGACTTCATGGGAGAGGTGAGGGGACTGCTTGGGAGGAATGGCTTTGGGAGAATGCAGTTCGGCTCTTTAGGAGGTGTGGATCACTTGGGTTTTGCACAGAGCCTTATCACAGACCAGACATGACAAGATACATGATAAGGTCAGTCAGGGCAGGAGTCATGGGTGAAACCTGTAAGGTTCACTGTGGAATGGCCCTATCCAAAACACTGTGGCTTCCAGTGCCCACCTTGCACCTTCCACTGCTCTTCCTGTAACGTCTGTGTGGAAGTGAGTACTCCTCCCACCTGTCCTCTTACCAACCCATCAGGGGCACCTGGCCAGGACTTGGAACCTCACATCAAAAATGGGCCAGGAGTGGGTGAGTCCATGTTCCTGGACTGCTAAATGTGCCTCTCAGCCACTCTTTGTCCCTTACATATGCCATGGCCTCTGTGTCTGCATCTGTCCCCAGAGGTTGGCCTTGCTTGCTTAGGTGCTGACATTCAAAGGGCATCACAGTGTGCTGGGCCTGGTGGACTCAGGGATAGGAGATCAGTGACCATGCTATCCCCTTGCTTTCTGATACTACATACCTAGACCTTTAGACTGGTTGCTGCCCTGTTCTGTGTCTCTTTGCACGTCCACCTCTTGGAGTCCAAGTAGGAGGATTTCCTGTGTTCTGAGTGCTCTTCTCTCCTGTGCACACGCCACTTGCATTTACAAGTGCACAAGGCAGCTGGGTAAAGGTGTTCTTTTTATTTTATCCAGTACCTGAGCAAAAAGTCCCAGAGATACACTGTATGATGCTCAGAGTGACACCCAGCAGGTCTTGTCTCAGAGAGTTTGCTAATGACAGGTGACCTGAGGAGACATGAAGTCCTAACTGTGCTTTAACTATGTAAATGCCAGTTTATCCCTACAGGTGGGAGCCCTTGTTTTGGGACGAGGGCAGGCAGCCCAGAGGACAGGTTTGGGGAGGCCTCAATATTTCGGGGTGACAGAGTCCTCAGCAGATAGACCCTCAGTCTGCTTCCTCTCCCCTAGGAGTTTTACCAGCATGCAGGTGACTGAACAACGAGGTGATCAGGAACATCAGGAGTTTCCTGCTCCTCTTTCTCTCTTTGAGTTTGTACATGGGAACCCTGCTGGCAGGTTGTGTGGTTTTCCTGGTCCGTAGGAGACTCACACCTTTCTCTCTGGACAAGGCCATGGAGTATCCAAACACTCCCAAGTGCACACACTCTAAGAGCAGGGGTGGTGGGAGGGTAGAGCAGGGTAACCGAGGGCGGGGCTGATGGAGTGGGAATTGAGCAGTCACGTGGTAGGACCTGTGAAGGACATGTTGAAGGCCAGAAGGGTCCAGGTGAGAGGCAGGGTAGGATGGACTCTAGAGTAAAGAATAGAGCAGGGAGATGGAGAGTGATAATGAATCTTGAATAGGAACAGGCGCCAGGACAGTGCAGTGGATTGAGGTCACCCTGGGTGCACTGGACTAACAGTACAGTCCATGGAGGAAATGGGTGGGCGGGGCCAGGTGGGGTGGGAGCAGAGGGAGGGGTATAGACAAAAGGCGGGGCCAGGGCGAAACTGTCCAGTGCCTTGGCTCCTTAACCCTAGTATAGCTTCGTAGTGGCTGAACCCACCTTTGGCCTCCTGCTGCCACTCATCATGCAGCTGTTCATGCAGGTCATGGCAGTGAGCACCGCCAGGCACCCTATGAAGGCCAGGTAAGCCAAACCAAATCTTGTGCTGTGAGGAGGCATCTTTTACCCCTGCCACTAGGCACTTTCTGTGATTTCTCCACTGCCCTTGGCCCTCAGGGTGCTCAGGAGTCCTTCCAGACCCACGTCTTAAGATGCAGCTCAGATCTTTTCTCCCCCTGGATCTCTGAGGCCATTCTCCTTCCTGGCTACACTGCATGGAGAGCCTAGTGTGTGCTAGTCTGCATGTTATTTGAGGGATGGATATAGAGGTACATCCATCTTGCACCTGTGTTGATAAGCAACTTTCAATCAGAAATCGCTGGGAAACACCCAGGAACTTGCTGAGATTGGTGGCACAGACTGGAAGGAACTGAGTTTAATGATGACTGAGCTGTAGGGTTCGACATGACACTCTGTGTATCCTAGGTGTGATTTTGGAGAGAAAGAAGCCAGGAAGGCTTTGTTTGTGAGAAGCACAGTTTGCAAACATGCACAGAAACAAGAAAGTAGGGTGTTAGGAGAACGATGAGGAAAGGGCTGTAATTCAAGCACTGGGTGGCATGGGCAATGAGGTTGAACCTGTGAGGGTCGAGATTAGAAAGGCTCAGAAATTCAAGCATGCATTTACTTGGGAAGAAGTGGAAACCTGGGAGCCACGGTAGAACTGTTTGATGAAGTCATTTATTGAGGAATAATTTACAAACAGTAAGATTCACCCGATTTAGGGAATATGACATATGGATACTCTTGTGTATTCTCCATCATGATCAAGGTGAAACCACTTTCTCTAACCCAGAAAAGCCTTTGATCATTTGTTGTCATTTTCTCTCCCTAAGTCCTTGTGGTTGTTCACTTTGTGGAACCTTGTAGGAATGAGAACAGTCTGTGTGTATGTATGTATGAAAACTGTGAATGGTACCAGAAAGTGGCTGCTTCTATTACTACCATTCCTTGTTTTGGTCCTCTACACATGTTTGTGTCTCATCTTAAATCCATGAGACCCCCACCCTTAATGTGCGAGGTGTGCACTCCACCTATTGTACCCTCTATGCCTTATTCCCTGGTGGAGCTGATCCTGCTCACCAGATCCATCCTTCATTCCCTGGCCCACATCAGCCCAGACTCTGCCCTGGCTGTCATGGAGGTGCTCTCATCATTGGGCAAAGCCAGCAGACATCCTCCAGACTGCTCTTTCTGCCCAGGACACAGCCTCTGCATCCAGAAGTAGCTGAAATAGTCCTCTTGCATGTCTTAGGGCTTAAAGCTCAGGGCTTCTCTTCTGCTTGTACCTGGGTGCTGTGGGTGGGTTTCCTGCATGGTTCCCATGATCCCCTCTCTCTGCACATTCCTGAGCACTCCATGGTGCTCAGGGTCTAGTTGTAGAGTTGTTGACACCACATAAAACGTAGGCCAGCCCTGCTGTTTGCAGTGTGCTTCCACCTCCAGTGCAGTGACTGGGCTTTATTTCTTTGCTACTGGGTATGGAACCCAGAGCACTTTACCTCTGAGCTACATCCCCAGGCCCTTCAGGTTCTTATTTTGAAACAGGGTCTCACTATGTTGCTGAAGCTGGTCTTGAAATTGTGATCCTCATTCCTCAGTGTCCCGAGTTGCTGGAAATACACATGGGTGCCACCATGACCCATTGACTGAGGCGATTTTCATGCCCTGAACTATTTCTGGCTGGGGTGTATCTGAGTGGTCAGGCATGTGCTTCGCATGTGCCAGGCCCCAAGGTTCTTCAATCCCTAGCACTCAAAGAAAATAAATCTGAATAAATGAGTCAACCATAAAACAAAAGAATCATCATTTCTGATAGAAGAAAAGTGATAAAGGAACAGAGAGAATCCTGATGCCCGGATTTCCCCAAGATAAGAGGAAGAAGCAGAGGCAGCAGGAAGTTGGGTAGAAGATGGGGCAAGAAGAAGATGCCACTTGATTTTGGTCCTGTGCAGTATGAGGGCATTTGAGGCACAGAATTAGAGCAGGAGTCCGAGGAGAGGAGCCATGGAGAGAGGCTGGTGTGGGTGATTCTGTGCTGTTGGATTCTACTCATGCCTGATAGGACTCCTTGTGTGGAGAGGAGGGAATTCAAATTTAGTGCTCAGTTTTCAAAAAGTTATTAATTATCATTCCTTTGAGCCTTTTTATACCTTCTGTCCAACCAATTTTTTTATACTATATACACATCTAATAAAAATTATGTCTATAAAGTTAACAGTTTTTTAACTTTTTAAAAATATTCTGCTTGATTAGTTTATTTTTTCTTTAGTAAGGATTGAACCCACGGGTGCTTCACACTGACGCTGCATCCCCATTCCTTATGATATTTGGTTTTGAGATAGGGACTGACTAAGTTATCCATGGCCTTTCTAAATTGTTAAGGCTGTCCTTGAACTTGTGATACTCCTCCCTCAGCCGCCCAAGTCACTGAGATTAAAGGTGTGGAAGTATAGTAGTTTCTTCTTTTTTTTAAGTTTTTATTTGTATATTTTGATTCATTGTACACAAGTGGGGTACTGATTTTCATTTCTCTGATTGTACATGATGTAGACTCACACCATTCTTGTAATCATACCAAGACATAGGGTTACCATATGTCTATCTCAGTCTACTATCGTTCCTTCCCCACCCCTCCTGCCCCATTTTCCTCTTCACCATCCAAATTTACTCCATACTTCTCTTGCCCCCAACACTCCACCCCCCCATTATGTATCATCATCCACCTATCAAAGAAAACATTTGGCCTTTGGGTTTTGGGACTTGGCTTATACTCTTAGCATGATATTCTCCAACCCCATCCATTTACCAGTAAAGGTCATCATTTATTCTTCTTTATGTCTAAGTAATATTCCACTGTGTATATATACCATGGGTTCATTATTCATTCATCAATTAAAGGGCTTCTACTTTGTTAGCATAATCTAGCTATTGTGATTTGAGCAGCTATGAACTTTGATGTGGTTGCATCTTGGTAGCTAAAATTTTAGGATGGGGCAAGACTCATCCTGCTCTGAGAGGAGGAGAGGTCAAGGCTGAAGAATAACACAGAGAAAAGAGAATGTGGAATATGGGAGAGAAGAAGCAAGTTAGCGTCCAGGGGAGGACTTGACTTTGAGTGTGACTTTTCCTACTTTGTGTATTGAAGGCGTTCAGTCCAGATTTCCCTGGGCCATGTGATTTTTGAGACTGAAAATACAATCAGGCATCCCTGCTGCCACATCCCTCCCTGATAGTGAAATTCAATGAAGGGACACTTTAGAAAAAAAAGACAGGTAAGAAACTGAAGTGGGAGCAGGTGGAGACACCATCTTTGGGTCTGTTTAGCAGCATAAGGAAGATTTTAAAAGATATCTGGAAGGACGAGGAAGGAGGACAGGTGTGGTCAGTGGAGACACAGAAGCATGTGGCAGAGGGAGGTAAAAGGTGATGAGAGAGCCCTGAGGAGGCAGGAGAGGTGTGCTCTGTGAGCACTCATCTGGGGAGAGCTGCTCACAAGTGGGTCCTAGGAATGCTGGAAGGCAGGAGGCCCTGGGTCTCTCTTGGGCTCTCCTGTCCTTGTAGTCTTGCCACACGCCTGTGCTAAGGCCCAGGCTAAACTGACCTGCTTAGGAGGGTCCCTTGGAGATGGCCTTGCCCTGTCCTACTGGTTCTAAGCTCCTCATCCCATCCCCATCTCCTTCTAGCATGACAACCTGTTTGACTAGGGCTGTGCCAGGAACTGGTATACCACCCTCTGTGCACCACTCAGACCCATGTGAGTTGGTAAACCAGGGGCTTAAGTGGGTACCCTGGGGCTGGTTGGGAGGGCTGAAGCTGGGTCTTCTTCCCTGGTCCCTGCCCCAGCTCTCAGGCCCTGACACACATTCATCCTTTCCTTTGGAGTTTTCTCCATGGAAATCTGGGTGTCTCTGGGAATTTCACTGTTTCTTGTTTTTCTAGATTCTTGCCCCACGATGTGGGGAACAGGAAACTGTAGACTGGATGAGAGTCCTGAGTTGTCTGCTTTCCAATCTGAGCTGTGCATCAAAAAGTACGACAACTCTAGAAGCCAGGCAGCATGGCTCACACCTGTAATCACAGAGACTCCAGAAGCTCAGGTAGGACGATCTCAAAGTTGAGACAGGCATTGGGATCCAGCAAGATGGTTTTCTCCTATTTTGTCAAGAATGGGCCTGGCACTGGTGATGCAACTCAGGAAACCGAGGCAGGAGGATCACAAGTTTCAGGCCAGTCTTGGCATTTTAGCAAGACTGTCTCTCAAAATAAATAGGGCTGGGTCTGGGGATAGAGCTGAGTGGTAGAATGTCTTGGGTTCATCCCCAAGTTCTGATAAAAAATGTAAGTACATTCCATTACATCAATGAATTTGCACATTAATTTAGATTTCTGCTGTGGAGTAATATGAATAAGAAAGAGAGCTTATGGCCTTGAAGCTGTTAGCTAAGAGCTGTAGCACTGAGGCATGCCTGCAGCCCTATATTCAATTTTGGGTCATTTTCTCGCTCTGAGTTATTGGAACACATCACTTTGATCTCTTTTCCTTTCTTTCTTTGGGTGTGTGGTGGGGATTCCTGTGATGTTCAGAATTGTCTCAAATTACTGGGCTCAAGTGATTCCCCTGCTTCTGCCTTCTGAGCAGGTGGGACTACAGGCACTTGCCACCAGGCTTGGCAGTATTATCTTATATTGACAAGACACTTTACACATGATAGGAAATGCAATATATCAAACAGCAATTTAAGATGACTGAGCATAGTGCATATACCTATAATCTCCACAGCACAGGAGTCTGAGGCAGGAGGATCATGAATTGGAGAGCGACACAGGAAGTTTAGTAAGACCCTGTCTCAAAATAAAAAGCTCCAGGAAGGTAGGTCAGTGGCATAATGTCCTAGGTTTCAATCCCCAGTACTGCAAAAAATGAAAAAAATAAAATAAAAAGATAAAACTGTGCTTGGTGTCACATGCCTTTAATTCCAGCTACTCTGCACATTGAGGCACAAGGATCTCTTGAGTCCATGAGTTAGAGACAAGCCTGCATTAAATGGTGTCACCTTATGTCTCAAAAATCAGAACTAGAAAAGAAAAAACAAAAAACAAAAACACAACTTGTAAAGCCAATGAGCATGACTCACACCTGTAATCCCAGCGACACCAGAGCTTTAGGTAGGAGGACAACAAATTTGAGGCAGGAATTGGGATCTTAGCAAGACTCTTTTCACTAAATTTGTAAAAAAAAAGAAGGGGAGAGGGTTGGTGTTGGGCACTGGTGATGGAGCTCAGTGGTGAAGCACCCTTGGATTCGATCCCCAGAACAGCGGATGGAGGAGGAAACAAAGCCATTTGACTCCATAATATTAAAACGTTGGGATTTGAAGTGTACATTGTTGTAGTGCTTAGCATGTGCTTAGCAAGCTGGAGGTCCTGGGTTCATTCCCCAGCACCAAGATAAGAATAATAACAAAAAATTAAAAAAACTCTTTATGTATATGTACCAAACGCAAATGCTGTTTGCGTTTGACTTGTAGTGATGATTTCAAAACCCCTAGTAAAAGATATTTTAGTATGACAAAATTAATTTAAGATTAAATTAAGATTTTTACCTGGAGAGTACTCAATGATACATTTTGGAAAATTAAAAATCTAATGACTTCTTTAAAAATGAGAATTCTTAATTCACTGGGATTTTTCTTTCTATATTTCACCCTCATTTCCAGAGAATTCATCTATTTCTCTGTTCTTTTGTTTCACATTGTGCAAAACTATTATGTTTAAAACTTGGCTCCTCTCTCTTCTCCTGACTTTGTATTTCATTTCTCATATTTTTATTTTTCTCGAAGCCTTGATATCACTTAAAAGGCACTTGAGGGTGACCTGCCTCACCAACTGAGGGTTAACTTTAATTGTAATCACCTCAGATGGAGCCAGGGAGAGAACTCCTGAGGGCACTTGCTGTGGACTGTGATGTGGTGGACACAGTGCAGAGCTCAGCAAGTGCTCCCAGGACAGCCAGGGGACCCTGATGACAGCACACAGGACTGTGCTTTTTTATTCCTTACAAATCCCTCTTTGTAGTTGTGAAAAATCTATTTTGGTAATCAGTAATGTTTATTTAATATCTAGGTTTTGCCTCATTTGCATTTTATCTTCCTTATTAAAAATAATTTTAAACTCTGCTGCTTCTTTATTACTTTGTCATAGTCTATTTTTCTTCTTTTCAATTTTAAGAATAGTTTTAGTTGTTGATAGACACAATACCTTTATTTTATTATTATTTTTTATGTGGTACTGAGGATTGACCCCAGTACCTCACAGGTGCCACATAAGCAGTCTACCACTAAGCCACCAGCCTAGCCACTGTGACATTATTTTAGATCTGAGCACACATACATTTTATTCATAGGCTAGCTATTTTTCCTAATTATAATTTTTGTGTTTTAGGGGGCACCATGGATTGAACCCAGTGGCACTAAAGCACTAAACCACATTCCCAGCCACTTTTTTATTTTTTATTTTGAGACTAGATCTTCCAAAATTGCTTAGTACCTCAGTAATTTGCTGAGGCTGTCTTTCAACTTGGAATTCTCCTGTCTCAGCCTCTCAAGTCCTTGGGATTGCAGGCATGTACCACTGTACCCTGCTGCTAGTTCTACTTTTAAATACATTCATGCTATGGCAAAGAAAAATGTTTCACATTTTTTTTCAAAACATGTTGTCTGTACTCTGAAATTATTGCATTCTTTAGAACAATAAGAGAGACAATTAGTTTTGGTTAAAAATTAAGGAACTGAATAGAGTGCCAGTAAGATGATCTGAAAACCATTTTTCTTAAAACTCAATAATGAACAATGTGTCTGCAGATTTCTATAGGGTATGTTAAGGACCCTATTCCTGCACCTGTTGACAGTGGGGACAAACTGAAACAGAAGACAAATTTGAGAGATGAAGAGATTATGAAGAAACTAAGTAAGATACATACATTTCACATTTTTCATGAATTCACATTTCTTAATACATTGGATTCAAGTCTGGGTATACAATTCATTAGGAGAGCAGTTCCTTGGTGTGCAAAGCCCTGGTTTCTATCCACAGCCCAAAAAAAAAAAAAAAAAAAAAAAAAAAAAAAAAAAAAAAGGCACCATTGAATTGCTATATGCTTTTATTTTGCCTTATGACAGAAAGAAAAATTTATATCTTGTAGGAATATTTGCTTCAATTAACATGTAGTGAGCTGGGCATGGTGGCACATGTATATAATCACAGCAATATAGGAGATTCAGGCAGAGAATTTCAAGTTGAAGGTCAGTCTGGGTAACTGATTGAGACCCTTCTCAAAATAAAATGTAAACATGGTTGGGGAGACAGTTCAGGGGTAGAGTGCCCGGGACTCAACCTGCAGTACTACCCAAAACCAGAAAGGGTAATTAACATTCATCTTGTTTGTCATGGCAGTGGGAACATATTTATTATGTATTGATAGGGACGTCAGTTCCTTTGGGAGCCCTTCTTTCCTATAAGCCAAATCTAAAAGCAGATGAACATGGAGATAGTTTGAAACCTCATCAAAGGAGGTTGGTACATATTTGTCCAAACCTATAGCTTTTTAAAATAGAAACGTTTAGTCATAAAATATATTGCAAGGAAAAACACTTTTTCTTCTGCCTTTGATTTCATTAAGTATTGGTAGGCTGAATCAATCTTTATAAATAATTTCAATGGTACCAAGAAGGTGGTAAAAATAGTGTCTGATTAGAAGGCTACAGTAAGTATACTTATAAAGAACAATATGACCAGAGACCTCATAGAAAAAATACATTTTAGATGGTTTGTCCCAAGCATTTACATGTTCTACATTGATTTGTTCTTGATTCCTTAGTACTGTGAAATATAAAACTGCTTTGACTGTGGTATCCTATAGATGTTTATATGAAATATCCTTATCTTAGGAGGCCTGCTGCTTTCAAAATAACAAGTAGGATAGGATTAGTGATTATTCATTTGTGAACTTATTTATCACATCCCATATCTTTGCTCCTTAGTATCTTGACTTGAACCTTAGTAGCTAAGTTGAGATTATGTACCTATATAAGTTTATCTGAGTTTCCTTCATATGTTCTATCTTCTTTTCTCATTAGTAAGTGCAAATTTAATGTGATTTTCTGATGTTTGGACTTAGTGGTCATAAACATTTAAGTTCTAATTTTAAATCCAACCTCCTAATTTCCATTTCTTGGTGATAGGTTTGAACATTCAAAAATAAATATTTGATTAGCTCTTATTAGAGTCATCTATATAGTAGTAAGTGGTTTCCTAAATATATTAAAAGAAGATACAGTGGAATAGCCAGAAAAGCCCTTTAGGATCAGTCATTTGGATACCATTCATTTATTATTACTAATTGTAAGTAGTTTCATAACTTAGCACTAGTGTGTAACACATGCAGTGGAGTAGAAAAGTAGAGTGAACAGTTTTCCAGGAGTTTCCAAGTTCCTGTATATTTTTGGTACTGACAAAGGAACCCAGGGGTGCTTTTCCACTGAGCTATCCCCCAGCCCTTTGTCTTTTTTGTTTTTAGACAGGGTCTCACTGCGTTTCCAAGACTAGTGTCAAGCTTGTGATTCTTTGGCTTCAGCTCTTGAACAATTGGGATTACAGGCATGTGCCACCTACCCTGGTGGAATTGTCATTAAGAAATCCCTGAAGTCGCAGGCTGACTAGAAGAACTGTTTGCTCTGAAATGTCATGATATTTGAGAAAATGAGTAATTAGGTGTCCTAACTTCATGGAGAGTATGTGTCTTCTTGTTTCTGATATCGTTTGCTTTTGAAAAGTTTCTTCAGTGTTTTCTTTGAAACAAATTATTATTGAAACTTGATAAGTTTGAAAACCACTGTTTTCAAATCAGTAGAGTTTACTAAAAAGGAATTATGATAGCAAAATTAATTTTTTAGAAATGTTTGACTGTGCTTTCAAAGTTATATTTTGTTCAAAATAGGAACTATTGTGACCATAGGTGACCCTGTGAGAAAATATACAGGATTTGAAAGAATTGGAAAAGGGTAAGTATTTATACTCATATTCCTAATATTCACTACTTATGGGTATTCAGCATTATCTCTCTTTTCCCCTGAGATTGAGCACTCACTGTAATCTGTGAGTGGTACCCTGGGGGGGTTTGTGTAAATATATAAAGCAATTATTAAATATCCATACTTGTGAACAGTGACTGTTCATCATTGTTTATTCTTCAACCTTTTTTTAATCATAGATTGTAAGGGATTCTTAGATGGAAAAATTGCCCATAACATATTTAAAAGTCAACTTCATTGTAGTATTATAATCCTTAAAAACATTGATTTGTGGCTGGGTATATTGTTGAGTGTGGAGCACTTGCCTAGGATATGTGAGGTCCTATGTTCCATCCCTGACATTTCACAAAGAAAAGCAAAGCGAAGCAGAACCCCTTGCAGTTAGCTGGGCATGGCAGAACACACCTGTAATCCCAGCAAGTCAGGAGGCTGAGTTAGGAGAATTGCAAGTTTTCAGGCAGCCTCAGTAATTTAGTTTAGATCCTTAAATCAAAAGGGACTGGAGGGTTATGTCAGTGGGATGGTGCCCAGGGGTTCAATCCACACTACAAAAAAAATATATATATACATATAATGTTTTTGAATCATATCATTGAGTATGATCTTTGAGTCTGTCTGTCTGATTTTGCTCCATAATTTGATTTCAAAGTTCACTGACTTATCTCTTTCCTCTATTCCTTGAAATCAAATGAGTATCTTGATCTCTTAATGTTACTAATCCCTGGAAAATGTTCTATGGATTTAGAAAGTATTAGTAAAGAAAGTATTAGTGGATTTTAGAATGAGAATTTCTGAAACTTCCTAATGAGTTTCATTTTGACAAATTCATTTGAGTGCAGACTGAATAATAATAATAAATTGAAACTTACCTGAATATTTTGAACATGGTAATAGATGTTATATATTGAATAATTTAGACTGAATGAACAATACCTACACAGAGAGACAGGTATTACAAATCCAGGTGAATTCCTTTATTTCTTTATGAATTTATTGTTTATTTATTTCATTATTTATGTTACAGGAGATTGAACCCTGAGGCACTTGAGCACTGAGCTACTTCCTCAGATCTCCTACAGGCTTATTCCACCATCCCCAGGCAGGCATATAGCCAATTCACAAAGGAAATTGCAGAATAAATAGCGAAACTGAAACTTCATAGTTCAAAGTAGAGAACAGTGCAAGTAAAGGAAGCACATGAAACACAGGACAAACGCCAGATACAGGTTACCCTTCAGTGGAGGAAGAATGTATTCATGAGCATATGTTACTCTTTCTTTTATCTTTTTTCCCTATAATTTTTTAGGCCTGAAATATTTTCAGTAAAGGTTTTGGCCACAAGGATTGCCTCCTGTTTTTCTTTCCTGGTTTTGTTTTGAAGACTCTAAATGCTGGGGATCCCTCTCTTGTGGAAGCCCTACTTCCTCTCTGTCTAAAGAAAGAAAGAAACTGTAATTTTTGTCTTCAAACAAAGACTCTACATCTGAAGTGTTATTTGATCCTTTTTTCAGATGTGAGAAGTGTAAAGTCTCTGGATAGTATAAATGGTAGTGATTTATAAACATTAACTCTGATTGTGTCTTTCCCCCATAGGCTTTCTGGTACAGTTTTCGCTGCTGTCGATATGTCTTTGGGAAAGAAGGTAGCAACTTTTGTATACTTCCAGTTATTAGATTAGCTTTCTCTTTAGGAGAAAAACTAGATAAAGCTAACCAAGAGCAATAGAAATGTATTTTTAAAGTTGGATATGATGTAGGAATTCATTTAAATAATTTGATAGCCATCATCACCTTAGGGGGAACAAAGAAGGAATTATGCAATTATCATGAATCAGCAAGTATTAAAAAATATTTTCCCAGGTTGCTTAGTTCCTGGCACTGGACTGAAGCTAGATTGGTTAATCCACTGCAGATCAATCTGAAAATAGTTAGGGTGTTTGTAGTGTAAAAATAGTCAGTGTGTATGTAAAAGTACTCCTTTTTTGTCGGTTATGGTCTCACCACATATAACGTGTTACTATTAATTATTAACTAGTTGGTGTTGGTTACCTTTTAAAAGAATGAGGGAAACCATTGTTTTTATTCAATTCTATTTCCATTATAGGTTGCCATAAAGTGGTTACAATTAAATAAGGAGCCAAGAAAGGATCTGGTCCTTAATGAATTATTCATAATGAAGAACCTGAGACATCGAAATACAGTACAATACATAGACAGGTAAATATGTGGGAGGTTCTTTCAAGCACAGGGATAAAAATGTGGAAATTCGTAATCGCTTGGTTCGATGGAGGCTGTCTACTTCACAATGTCAATTTTGAGAAGTAAACTTAAGGGAGAAAGAGGAGAGGTGAAAACAGAATATTCCAAGTGAGATGGTGCTTTTGTGAGGAGGACATTACTTGGTAAGTGAGAAGGCACCTAAATGCAGGACATCGCTGACGGTGTGAATATTCATTTCAAATGATCAGAAGCAGAAACATTAAGGAATGGTCAACTGGGATTTATGTCTTAACCAGAGAGGGGACTGGCACACAATTCTGAACCTTTTATGAGAGTTTTTATTTCAATGCTGTTCTTCATGGGAGAATTGTACATGTGTATCAAAAGCTCATGTAGGCTGAGTGCAGTGGCTCATACCTGTAATCACAGTGGCAGGAAAACCTGAGGCAAGAGGATCATGAATTCAAAGCTTTTTTGGCAAAAAAGCAAGGTGCTAAGCAAGTCAGGGAGACTCTGTCTCTTAATACAATTCAAAATAGAGCTGGGGATGTTTCTCAGTGTTCAAATGCCCCCTAGTCAGTCGCCAGTATGTGCCCCTCCTCAAAGAAAAATTCAAGTAATTTAGAAATTGATCTTTACAATCAACAAAACACAGAATAGAAAACTAAGTATGTTATTCCATTCTTTAAAAAACTTCATATTTATGAATGAATGTTGAGTAGTAAAAAATGATACTAGTGGTTTTATTAGGGGATTACAGGAGATTTTCTTCTACAAATAAATTTTTTTAGGATGGAGAAATGATAAACTATTTTGATACTTTAGCCCTAATTCTGGGAACTGCATTCATAGCAATAACTTTTCAAGTATATTTTTCTTCCTTTCAAATAATATTTCAAGTCAGCATAGAATGGTGGTTAAGGTAAGTCATAGGATTTGGAATCCACAGAACTTGACTTCAGATGCTGATTCTTTCACTTATTATGTGACCTCATATGAGCTAGCTGACATCTCCAGCCTCTGTCAGCATATCTGCAAAAGAAGACCAATAATTCCCATGTGATAGGGTTATTTTGGATGGGAAAGTCTTATTTCTACACATTGACAATTATTATGGGAAAACAGTGACATAAAAATCATAATGAATATCCGAATGACCCCTGAGTACTTGCTTGTGCTGTTACATAGAAACTTTCCAGTTTTCTTCTTAGGTCTCCAGCTATCAGTTCTCCAGTGTTCTTCTTATGGTGCTTAACATTTGAACTCTTGAACATAGAGTGCCACATATTTAGAAAACTTAAAATGTGAATATCTTTTTCATGGTCTATTTTTAGTTACCTGTTAGGACATGATTTATTTGTCGTCATGGAGTACCTTTCTGGTGGGCCACTTACTGATGTCATCATAGAAACATGTATGGATGAAGCACAGGTTGCTGCTGTGTGCAGAGAGGTACATTTGCTCTATTTTGGATAAAGCAGGGTAATGTGTGAGGAAGAGACGAATGGAGGAAAGGTTTTCTGAAGAGGCAATATTTATCATACACATTTTCTGCAAGAAGTTCCATATTGTTTTATCTTAAATGCCATTTTTAGCGTTTCATGTGTAGGATAACTTGGGAATGAAGAATAGGCCCTTTTTTATTTTTTTGTGGTCCTGGGAATTGAAACCAGGTGCTCTCTCTGCCACTGAGCTACATCCCTAGTCCTTTTGATCTTCTTCTTGTTTTTTTTTTTTTTTTTTTTTTTTTTTTTTTTTTATTCTAATGCAATCTCTGAAGTTGCCTAGGCTGACCTGGAATTTTTAATCCTCCTACCCCCATGTCAGTTGGGACTGGGATTACAAGCATGCCTGGTTAAGGTCTTTGAAGAAATAAATTCACAGGTAAATCTCATTGTAGACATCACCATAGTTTACCATCCAGACAGGGCAAATTGAGAATAAATGGGGATGCTATTAAAAACAAGCCCCTCACCAGGTGTGGTGGTACATGCCTATAATCCCAGTGACTCAGGAAGCTCAGGAAGGAGGATCCCCAACTCAAGTCCAGCCTCAGCAACTTAGCAAGGGCCTACGGAACTTAGTAAGACCCTGTCTCCAAAGAAAAATAAAAAGGGCTGGAGGTGTAGTGAGTGGTAAAATCTCTCTTAGATATATCCCCAGGACCCCACCTCTCACCCCCCATCCTCTCCCACTCCCCAAACTGGAAACTAGAACTAAAATGGACAATCTAAGACATATGTTTAACTTTAATATGATTATATCTGATTCTGGCTTCATTGAACTCACAGAAGTTGAAAAAATTGGTTGTTTCTTTATATTCTTTAATGAATTCTTGATGTATTGTTTGCTTATGTTACTAGAATTTTCCTAATTGCTCAAGTCTTAACCAATAACAAGTGTTTCATCTGTGTGTCTTTAACTTTTCTACAAAGAAGATTTTTTATGGTCTGCTTATTGTCATGGAAACTGACATGACATTTCCTGAAGTCACAGGGATCATTGTCATGAATGACAAATGTAGAAAAGGTTATGAGAGACAGTTCTATAGTACATAGTGAATTATAAAATTTGTGTAATATGTAGTGAATTATTTTTATTAATGGCAACGTTCTGAAAAAATACAATTATGAGGTGTGTTCCACCGAATGGTTAAAGAAGAAATCATGACTCTTTCATCGTTCTGAATATTATATCCCTTAACAAATGTTGTTTGACACCCTAAAAACTAATCAAAATTTTACAAGAATTTATCTATTTACTCTTTTTTGTTTGTTTTTTTGTTTTTTATTATAAACAAATGGGATACATGTTGTTTCTCTGTACATGGCGTAAAGGCATACCATTTGTATAATCATAAATTTACATAGGGTAAAGTTGTTTGATTCATTCTGTTATATTTCCATTCCCCCCACCCCTCCCACCCCTCTTTTCCTCTGTACAGTCCTTTCTTCCTCCATTCTTGCTCCCCTCCCTAACCCTAACACTAACCTCTCCCACCCCCCATTATGTGTCATCATCCACTTATTAGTGATATCATTTGTCCTTTGGTTTTAGAGATTGGTTTATCTCACTTAGCATGATATTCTCCAATTTCATCCATTTGCCTGCAAATGCCATAATATTATCATTCTTTATGGGAGAGTAATATTCCACTGTATATATATATATGCCACAGTTTCTTTATCCATTCATCAATTGAAGGACATCTAGGTTGGTTCCACAATCTGGCTATGGTGAATTGAGCAGCTATGAACATTGATGTGGCTGTATCTCTGTAGTATGCTGATTTTAAGTCCTTTGAGTATAGGCCAAGGAGTGGGAGATCTGGGTCAAATGGTGGTTCCATTCCAAGCTTTCTGAGGAATCTCCATACTGCTTTCCAGAGTGGCTGCACTAATTTGTAACCCCACCAACAATGTATGAGTGTACCTTTTTCCCCACATCCTCGCCAACACCAATTGTTGCTTGTGTTCTTGATAATCGCCATTCTAATTGGGGTAAGATGAAATCTTAGGGGGGTTTTGATTTGCATTTCTCTTATTACTAGAGATGTTGAACATTTTTCCATATGTTTGTTGATTGCTTGTAGATCTTCTTCTGTGAAGTGTCTATTCATTTCCTTAGCCCATTTTTCGATTGGATTATTTGCATTTTTTGTAGAGTTTTTTGTGTTCTTTATATATTCTGGAGATTAGTGCTCTATCTGAAGTATGATTGGCAAAGATTTTCTCCCACACTGTAGGCTCTCTCTTCCCATTCCTGATAGTTTCCTTTGCTGAGAGAAAGCTTTTTAGTTTGACTCTATCCCAGTTATTGATTCTTGATTTTATTTCTTGTGCTATGGGAGTGCTGTTGAGGAAGTCTGGTCCTAAGTCGACATGTTGAGGATCTGGACCTACATTTTCTTCTATAATCTGCAGGGTCTCTGGTCTGATTCCGAGGTCGAGGTCCTTAATCCATTTTGAGTGTAGTTTCATGCATGGTGAGAGATATGGGTTTAATTTCATTCTCTTGCATTTGATTTCTAATTCTCCCAGCACCATTTGTTGAAGAGGCTATCTTTTCTCCATTGCATATTTTTGGAACCTTTGTCTAGTATGAGAAAATTGTATTTATTTGGGTTTTTGTCCATGTCCTCTATTCTGTACGATTGATCTACCTGTCTCTTTCGGTGCCAATACCATGGCACATTTGTTACTATTGATTTGTAGTACAGTTGAATTTCTGGTATTGCGATACTCCCTGCTTCACCCTTCCTGCTAAGGATTGCTTTAGCTATTCTGGGTTTCTTATTCTTCCAAATGAATTTCATGATTGCTTGCTCTATTTCTGTAAGGTACATCCTTGGGATTATAATAGGAATTGCATTGAATCTGTATAGCACTTTTGGTAATATGGCCATTTTGACAATATTAATTATGACTATCCAAGAACATGGGAGATCTTTCTATCTTCTAAGGTTTTCTTTATTTCTTTACTGTTTGTAGTTCTCATTGTAGAGATTTTCTACCTCTTTTGTTAGATTGATTCCTAAGTATTTTCTTTCTTTTGAAGCTATTGTGGATGGGGTGCTTTTCCTAACATCTCTTTCTGAAGATTCATCACTTATGTATAAAAATCATTACATTTGTGAGCATTGATCTTATATCCTGCTACATTACTGAATTCACTTATGAGTTCTAAAAGTTTTCTGGTGGAATTTTCTGGTTCCTCTAAGTATATAATCATGTCATCAGCAAACAGGTATAGTTTGAGTTCTTCTTTTCCTATTCATATCCCTTTAATTTCTTTGGTCTGTCTAATTGTTCTGGCTAGAGTTTCAAAGACAATGTGGGGTAGAAGTGGTGAAAGAGGGCATCCCTGCCTTGTTCCAGTTTTTAGGGGGAATGCTTTCAGTTTTTCACCATTTAGAATGATATTAGCCATGGGCTTAGCGTAGATGGTCTTTACAATGTTAAGGAATGTTCCCACTATCCCTATTTTTTCTAGTGTTTTGAGCATGAAGGGGTGCTGTATTTTATCAAATGCTTTTTCTGCATCCATTGAAATAATCAGGTGATTCTTGAATTTAAGTCTATTGATATGGTGAATTACATTTATTGATTTCCAGATGTTGAACCAACCTTGCATCCCTGGGATGAAACCCACTTGATCATGGTGCACTACCTTTTTAGTATGTTTTTGTATGCGATTTGCTAAGATTTTGTTGAGAATTTTTGCATCGATGTTCATTGAGTATATTCGACTAAAATTTTCTTTCCTTGATGAGTCTCTGTCTGGTTTAGGTATCAGGGTAATATTGGCTTCATAGAATGAGTTTGGGAGGGTTCCCTCCTCTTCTATTTTATGGAATACTTTTAGAAATATTGGAATGAGCTCTTCTTTAAAGGTTTTGTAGATCTCGCCTGAGAACCCATCTGGTCCTGGACTTTTCTTTGTTGGCAGGCTTTTGATGACTTCATCTATTTCATTGCTTGAAATTGTTCTATTTAAATTGTGTATGTCCTCCTCGTTCAGTTTAGGCAATTCATATGTCTTTAGAAACCTGTTGATGTCTTAGAAATTTTCTATTTTTTTGGAGTATAGATTTTCAAAATAGCTTCTGAATATGTTTTGTATTTCACTCGTGTCTGTTGTGATATTTCCTTGTTCATTCCGAATTTTAGTGATTTGGGTTTTCTCTCGTCTTCTCTTTGTTAGTGTGGCTAAAGGTTTATCAATTTGTTTATTTTTAAGAACCAACTATTTATTTTGTCAATTTTTTCTATTGTTTCTTTTGTTTCAATTTCGTTGATTTCAGCTCTGAGTTTAACTATTTCCTGTCTTCTTCTACTTTTGGTGTGGTCTGTTCTTCTTTTTCTAGGGCTTTGAGCTGTAGTGTTAGGTTGTTTATTTGTTGAGTTTTACTTCTTTTATTAAATGTGCTCCATGAAATAAATTTTCCTCTAAGTACTGCTTTCATAGTGGCCCAGAGATTTTGATAGGATGTTTCTTTGTTCTCCTTTACCTCTAAGAATTTTTTAATTTCCTTCCTCATATCTTCTGTTATCTATGCATCATGTAATAGCATATTGTTTAATCTCCATGTGTTGGAGTAGTTTCTGTTTTTTACTACTTCATTTATTTCTAATTTCAATCCATTATGATCTGTTAGAATACAAGGTAGTGTCTCTATCTTCTTGTATTTGCTAACATTAGCTTTGTGGCATAA
The DNA here is from genome assembly GCF_902686455.1 of Sciurus vulgaris. NCBI lineage: Eukaryota > Metazoa > Chordata > Mammalia > Rodentia > Sciuridae > Sciurus > Sciurus vulgaris. The sequence continues at coordinate 57,104,960 of NC_136470.1, read as the reverse complement.
TATATGGTCTATTTTAGAGAAGGATCAATGTGCTGCTGAGAAGAAAGTGTATTCGCTCATGGTTGGATGGTATATTCTATAAATGTCTGTTAAGTCTAAATTATTGATTGTGTTATTGAGATCTATGGTTTCTTTGTTCAATTTTTGTTTTGGAAGATCTGTCCAGTGGTGAGAGAGGTGTGTTAAAATCACATATTATTATTGTGTTATGGTTTATTTGGTTTCTGAAATTGAGAAGGATTTGTTTGACATATATGGATGACCCACTCCTTGGGGCATAGATGTTTATGGTTGTTATATCTTGCTGATTTATGCTTCCCTTAAGCAGTATGAAATGTCCTTCTTTATCCCTTCTGACTACCTTTGGCTTGAAGTCCACAAAATCTGAAATGAGGATGGATACTCTCGCTCTTGCTGAGTCCATGTTCATGGTATGTTTTTCCCCATCCTTCCACCTTTAGTCCATGGGTATCTTTTCTATGAGGTGAGTCTCTTGCAGGCAACATATTGTTGGATCTTTCGTTTTCATCCAATCTGCCAGTCTATGTCTTTTGTTTGATGAATTCAGGCCATTAACATTCAGGGTTATTATTGAGATATGATTTGTATTCCGGGTCATTTGGTTCATTTTTAAAATTTTATTTATTCATTTATTTTTTGACACGACTTGGTTCCTCCTTTATTTGACCATTTAGGATAATTCCTCCCTTTGCTGATTTGCTTCTTTGTTTTTCATCTCTTCCTCATGGAATATTTTGCTGAGAATGTTCTGTAATGCTGGCTTTCTTTTTGTAAAATGTTTTAGCTTTTTTTATCATGGAATGATTTTATTTCATCATCAAATTTGAAGGTACGTTTTGCTGGGTATAAGATTCTTGGTTGACATCCATTTTCTTTCAGGGCTTGAAAAATGCTGTTCCAGGCCCTTCTAGCTTTTAGGGTCTGGAATGAAAATTCTGCTGATATCTGTATTGGTTTCCCCCTGAATGTAATTTGGTTCTATTCTCTCACAGACTTTAAAATTCTGTCTTTATTTTGTATGTTAGGTATTTTCATTATAATGTGCCTTGGGCTGGGTCTGTTGTCCTTTTGTGTTTTTGAAGTCCTATAAGCCTCTTGAACTTGATTTTCCATTTCATTCTTCAGATTTGGGAAATTTTCTGATATTATTTCATTGAATAGGTTGTTCACTCCTTTTGTTTGTTTCTCTAAGCCTTCCTCAATCCCAATAATTCTTAAATTTGGCCTTTTCATGGAATCCCATAGTTCTTGAAGATTCTGTTCATGACTTCTTACCGTCTTCTCTGTTTGGTCAACTTTGTTTTCAAGGTTAAATATTTTGTCTTCAATGTCTGAGGTTCTGTCTTCCAGGTGTGTCTGAGGTTCTGTCTTCCAGGTGTTCTATCCTATTGATGCTTTCTATGGAGTTCTTAATTTGGTTTATTGTTTTCTTCATTTCTAGGATTTCTGTTTGATTTTTTTTCAATATCTCTAACTCTTTATTGAAATGATCTTTTGCTTCCTGTATTTGCTCTTTTAAGTGTTGATTAGTGCGATCATTCAATGCCTGCATTTCCTCTTTCATTGCATCATTCAGTGCCTGCATTTGCTCTTGCATCTCGTCATTTGCTTCCCTGATCATTTTAATTATGTACATTCTGAACTCCCTTTCTGTCATTTCTTCTGCCATGCTGTCATTGGATTTTATTGATGTAACATCTAGATTTGTTTGGGGCATTTTCTTCCCTTGTTTTCTCATATTGTTCACGTATCAGTGGACCACTAAGATATTGCAGATTTCCTCTATTGCCTTATAATGTCCCTGAAGGTTTCTAGTATATCCCCTCTTAGCCTTCAGTAGCCTGAAGTCTTGGAGGAAGTTGATAATGCGGTGCTCCACAAGGAAGCTGCCTCTCTAGGGGTGGTCGTCTTCAGGTGGGGTATATTCCCTGCTAGAGGGCACAGGTGCCTCCAGTTGTTGACCAATGGTCACCCAAAGGAGATCTAGGCTGCAGCCTGAGGCAAAGCCTGTTTGGGCCTGTGTCTCTGGTTTTACCATCCTTGTGGGAAAACCTCACCTGGCAGCTGATGGAGTTCTCGCTGGTCAGTTCCCCTCCTAGAGGTTCCCCTCAATCTATAACTACTGCCTGGGCTGGGCTGCCTTCCTCTGCAACGTTCCCAGGGGCTCAGAACTATGTCCTGGGCCAGGGAGCCTCACTCTTCGCAGACGAGTCTCCTTAGACTGCACCTCCTCAGAGAATCTGCTCGCAGTCCTGGAACCTTTGCTCTGCCCCAAGCGTGTCTCTGTGCGGCTCTTCCACCAAGAAGCCTCCTAGGTCCTGGGACCCTGCTCTGCACCTAATCGCCTGGCTCTGCAGCCCCTCCTCTGAGCAGCCACCTGGAGGCTCATACAGTCACTCAGAGTCCCAGCGACCTGCCGCACGCCTCTTCCTCCGACAGCTGCCCAGTGTTCAGGTGTGATCACTAGGAGTCCAAGCAACTCACTGCACGCCTCCTCCTCCTGCCAACTGCCCCTAGCCCTGGGCAATCACTCTGAGTCCATGTGACCCACCCTTTTCCTCTACCTCCTTGGGTAGCCCCCCGGGTGTTCAGGAACAGTCGTTCTGAGTCCAAGCGACCTGCCGCACGCCTCCTCCGGGCAGCTGCTTGGAGCTCTGGTGAGGCCGCACCGAGACCAAGCGACCCACTGCGCTCCTCCTCCAGGCAGCCCCCCCTGTGTTCAGGAGCGATTACTTTGAGTCCACACAACTCACCACTCCCCTCTTCCTCTGAGCAGCTGCCCAGAGCTCTGATGCAGTCACTCCAAGTCCAAGTGACCCGCTGTGCTCGTCCTCTTCCTCTGGGCAGCCCCCCCGGTGTTCAGAAGCGGTCTCTCTGAGTCCAAACAGCTCGCCATGCAGCTCCTCCTCTGGCAACCACCTGTAGCTCTGGTACAGTCACTCCGAGTCCTATCTATTTATTCTTAATTTGTTTCTCTCAAATTTTTCATTGTTGATATGAAATCAGTTTAATTGTTCTAATGACATTTACTTGTGTCTTCTTTGAAGTTCCAAAATATTTAAATGGTGACAAGTTTATTTCTACTTTTTGTACCAGTGATTTTCTGTGACTTTATTCTTTTCAAGAATCTTAATAAACGACAGGTAAAAATGATATGATGATACCTTTTATATCTTTTTTTTCCTTGTATTACAGTAGAATATTTTGAATAAGATTTTTAGGAGTTAGAAATAATAAGCAGAGTTTATTGTTCTACGCTGATATTAATAATAATAAAAATACAGCTAACTTTTCCCAAATTTATCATTTGTCCTTTTAGTTTATTCAGAGACCATAGGGGACAGAAAAATTTAAAACTCATCTTATATTTGTATTTAAGGAAGGGAAGAATTTTTCTTACATTTTTTATTTTTACAGAGTGCATATTGATTGATTGTACACAAATGGTGTACATCATTTCGTGTCTATGTTTGTGCATGATGTAGGTTCATACCATTTGTGTAATCATAGATGTGCATAGGGTAATGACTTCTGTCTGATTGCACCATTTTACATACCCACTCCCTCTCGTTTCCCACTGCATAAAGTTCCTCCATTCTTCTCCACCTCCCAATCCCCTACCCCCAATATATATTATCTTCCACTTATCATGGAAGACATTTGGCTTTTGGTTTTTTGGGATTGGCTTATTTCATTTAGCATGATATTTTCCAATTCCATCTATTTGTCTGCAAATGCCATAATATTACTGGTCTTTATGGATGAATAATATTCCACTGTGTATATACACCACAGGTTCTTTATCCATTCATATCTTGACGGACATCTAGGTTGGTTACACAATGTACCTCTTATGAACTGAGCTGCTAAAACCATTGATGTGGCTGGGTTACTGTAGTATGCTAATGACAAGTCCTTTGGGTAAAAACCTAGGATTTAAATAAATCAGTTCAAAGGTGGGTCCATCCCAAGTTTCCTGAGGATTCTCCAAAGTGCTTTCCAGAGTGGGTGCACCAATTTGCAACTCCACCAGCAATATAAAAGTGTGTCTTTTCCCACACATCCATGAAAATATCTAATATTGTTTATGTTCTTGATAATAACCATGGTAATTGGAGTAAGATAAAATCTTAGACTTCTTTCAATTTTTATTTCTCTAATTACTAGGGATGTTGAACACTTTTTCATGTTTATTAATTGCCTGTATATATTCTTCCGTAAATATCTGTCAAGTTCCTTGACCATTTATTGATTGGGTTCTTTGTATTTTTGGTGTAAAGTTTTGTAAGTTCTTTATAAGTTTTGGAGATTAGTGGTGTATCTGAAGCGCACGTGGAAAAGATTTTCACCCACTCCATAGCCTCTCTTTTCACGTCTTTGATTGAATCCCCTGCTGAGAAAAAGCTTTTCAGTTTAAATCCATCCCATTTATAGATTCTTGCTTTGATATCTTGTGCATTGGGAGTCTTGTTAAGGAAGTCTGATCCTAAGGCAACATGATGAATATTAAGTTTGTTTCTATTTGGTGCATGGTCTCTGGTGTAATTGCTAAGTCCTTGATCCATTTTCAGTTGAGTTTGTGCAGGGTGAGAAGTAGAGTTTTAATTTCATTTTACTGTATATGGATTTCCAGTTTTCCCAGCACCATTTGTTGAACCAGGCTATCTTTTCTACATTGTATGTTTTTGATATCTTTGTCTAGTATGAAGTAACTGTATTCATGTGGTTTGTCTCTGTGTCTTCCCTGCTGTACCATTGAACCTCCTGTCTATTTTGGTGTCAATAAAATTCAATTTATGTTTATTGCTCTGTAGTGTAGTTTAAGTTCTGGTATTGTGATACGTCCTGTTTCATTGTTCCAGCTGAGGATTGTTTTGGCTATTGAAAATTTCTTATTCTTCCAGATGAAGTTTGTGATTGCTTTCTACTTCTATGAGGAATATCATTGTGATTTTAATTGGAATTTTATTGAATCCCCATAGCAACTTTGATAGAATGGCCATTTTGACGAGATTAAGTATGCCTATCCAGGAATATGGGAGATATTTAATCTTCTAAGGTTTTCTTCAAACTCTTCCTTTAGTGTTCTATAGATTTCATTGTAGAGCTCTTTCACCTCTTTTGTTAGATTGATTGTCAAGCATTTTTTTCTGTCGCTATTGTGATACATCTTTGTCTGGTTTTAGTACTAGAGTGACACTAGCTTCATAGAATGAGTTTGGAAGGGTACCCTCTATTGTATTCTCTGCAATACTTTAAGGAGTACTGGTATTAGTTCTTCTTTAAAGGTCTTGTAGAATTCGGCTGAGAATCCATCTGCGCCTAGCCTTTACTTGGTTGGTAGTCTTTTGATGAATTCTTCTAATTCAGTGCTTGTAATTGATGTGTTTAAATTGTGTACGTCTTCGTGATTCAGTTTGGGAGGATCATATATCTCTAAAAATTTGTCAGTGTCTTTGATATTTTCTATTTTACATTATAATATTTTGAATGAGATTCTTATTAGTTAGAAATAGTGTGCAGACTTTGTTGTTCAACCGTAATGGTAATAAGAATAAAATACAACTAACTATTCCCAAATGTACCATCATCCTTTTAGTTCTTATTCAGAAACCACTGGGCAAAGAAAATTGTAAAATCTCATCTTCTTTTTGTTGTTAAGGAAGGGAAGAATTTATTTTTACTTTCGTTAAGAAAATGTTTTCTGTTGTAAATGGACACAGTGACATCATCCCATGTATTTACTTTTAATTGTGGTGTTTTCTTTATGTGTCTGTTTCTTTTGTTCATTTCAGGTCTGGGGATCAGGCCTAGAATCTTACTTATGCTAGGCAAGTTCTTTACTAATGAGCACTACCACTAACATACTATTTCATTAGTGATGCCAGGTTGTGCATATAGGTTAACATTAAGTCTACCAGAGAAGAAATGAAGAGCACGTTGGTTCATCACCTTGACAATTCCTTGAATGCAACCAGACCACCCTCATTAATACCTGCTTCTCTCAGGGGCTCATATGTTTAGACTTCTGAGTACCTTAGGGTTCAAGTGCAAATAACTGCAAGCTTATTCTCAACTGTTGACGTAATTTCTAAAGAATTTATGCTTATTAATGAAGTACTGGGTGCTCTTAGGCATTTAAACCTGAAAAGCCTACAAGTTGTATGGACTCATCCATCATTTTATAAGAGACCACTGAAGACTAAGTTTAAAAATCCATGGCACAGACTGGGCCTGTAACTCAGTTGTAGACCATTTGTGTAGCATACACATTGCCCTGGATTTGATCCCCAGCTTGGAATTGGCAGATGTCTGCAGTCTCAGCCATTATGGCCAAAACAGAAAGGCCTCACCTAAAACAAAAAAAGAAAAAAGTCACTAGGAAATAAAGTCCTGATGGGAGATTATCTAATAAGGTCTCCAGATGAGATCAGAGTATGGCAGGAATATCGCTACTAATTAAGATATTGTATTTTCAGCACTTTGCATTTTAGAGATTTTTCTTTACAAATGTTCAGTGTTGCAGGGGTTTGGGTGAGGGCTAGAGGTAGTGCTCAAGCCATAGGTACTACTCTAACTACTGTGTGAACTAGATATTGGGACATTTCAGGAATGTTCATTGATATGTGTTTTCTTTTGTTCAGTGCTTACAGGCATTGGAGTTTTTACATGCTAATCATGTCATTCATAGAGACATCAAAAGTGACAATGTCCTTTTGGGAATGGATGGATCAGTGAAACTTAGTGAGTAACAAGTGGAGAAAAGCATTTACTTTTTGCACTTTCCTCACTTTTTAATGTAAAATCTCTTCTGTTAATATTTTTCAAAATCAATATAAAGAAAGGGAAAGAATCAAGTGGTAAAGGCCATGAACTGGGAACTAGACTGGGTTTAAATAGCAGATTTGCTACTCTTTGCTGAATAATAGTGAGCAAGTTAATCTCTTTGTGTCTCTTTTCCCATTTATTCATTGAGGAGGATAGTAGTACCAACTTCAGAATATTTAAAGAGTTTAAAGATGAAAATGTCAAAAAACAATGCCTGAGACTCTCATAGCATTGATGCTATTTCGAAGAGACAAAGTTGAATTTGTTTCTGCCATCTGTTAGACTAGTTTTTCTGATTGTACTCTTCATCAAAATCTGAGATTTGTACAGTATAGCCTCATCAAGGAGAAGGCTATATGGCCATGATGTCAGAGATGACAAGGAACATATCTCACTTTTCAAAGTTTTTTCTCCTTCAGACACAGTAGAGTCATGAAAATCATCCTGAGTTTCTTTGCTGTGTTCATAATCTCTGAATTCCTGCCCTGCCCTCTGTAGGTCTCAAGTAGAACTATGAAACTACAACCTCTAAAGGTTATTCAATAAGGTCCTCAAAATATAATATTGTATCTTTGAATTATCTTAGTGGGAAAGTTGTAAGTAGATAATCACATGCATTTTTGGATAAAGTTTTTTGATGACTTGGACGTTTACTATATAAATGATCTTTGGTGAATTAACTAAAACTATATATGCCTTGTTTTCCTGTAATTGACAATGAGAATAATTGTAATAGTAAGCAGGGCCTGGAATTGTCACTCAGTGGTAGAGAGCTTGCCTGGCATGGGTGAGGCCGTGGGTTCAATCCTCAGACCTCCATATAAAAAAAAAAAAAAACAAAATAAAAGATCATTTGACAACTAAAGATATTTAAAAAAAATAGGGAGCATAATTTGAGCTGGGCACAGTGTGGCATGCCTATAATCCCAGTGATTTTGGAGGCTGAGGCAGGAGGATCACAAGTTCAAAGCCAGCCTCAGCAACTTAGTGAGGCCCTAAGCAACGTAGTGAGACCCTATCTGAAAACATATAAAAAGCACTGGAGATGTTGGTCAGTGGTCAAGCAATCATGGATTTCATCCCTGGAAAATTGCCCCCGTTCCAAAAAAAAAAAACTAAAACCATATGTGAGGTTGAGGTAAAGCATTTACCTAGTATGCAGAACACTCTGCAATTAATTCACCTCCAACACACACACACACATACACACAAACACACACACACACACACACACACACACACACACACCCATCCACACACACAGAAATGAATATATTCAAAGGAAATCACCCATGTTTGGTTTGCTGGCACACCCCTATAATTTCAGCAACTCTGGAGGATGAGGCAGGGGATTGAAAGTTCAAAGCCAGCTTCAGCAACATAAGAAGGTCCTAAATCAGCTTTCTCAGACCCTTTCTAAAAATAAAATATTTTAAAAAGTCTGTAGATGTGGTTCAATGATTAAGTGTCAATTCAAAGAAACTGTAAATTTCCCACAACTTGTAGGAAAAAAATTACCTATTTCTCTTATTTATTTATTTTTTTTGCAGAGCTGGGGAAAACCTATTTCTTATAGTTATTATGAGGATTAGATATTTTAACAAGGTACTTGGAATGGTACTGGGCTTTTATAAACATGCATTTCATTAAAATCCTTATTTTTCCTTACATTAGTCTTCTCATATTCACCCCTATAAATTACACCATTTATGCAACATAATTAGTAAAAGTATAATCTCTGCAACATGGTACAGAAAAACTAAAACTATCTTAAATGTCAAACAGTAAAGGAATGGTACTTTGGTATATTTATACACTCTAATATCGTTTTTAAATGAGGCACATAAATGTACTAATATGGAAGGATCTCTGAAAAAAATACCTTACAAAATATCCTAGTTAGGTAAAAGCAATCAAGCAGATCATAGCTATTATTCATTTGTATTTAAATACAAAAGAGGCTGAAGGTTAAGGACCTGATGTCAATAGTTCATAGTGATTGAATGACTTCAACAGTAGAAGGGAAGACTGGAAATACACATCCTGATACTGCACAAAATCAATCTCTATACTAATGTAGGTTTTCTATTCCTCAGTTATACTTGAGATAGTTGGAGTAGATTAATGCTGGTAAGTACCTTGACAGTGCAACTGCACTTAAATATGGTTTTTTTCTTCTATGTTCTCTGCTATAATTGTATGCTTAATCATACTAGTTCCTCTTTATTTTCTTCTAAAGAAGTTTCAGTGTCTTGATCTTTGCCTGATTCAGAGCATTTTGGTTTGGTGTCCACCTTTGGTGATTTTTCCCTGATTTTTGAATCTCTTTCACTTTTAATATAACATTTTGAATAAAATATATTCTTCAGGATTAAAACCCTCCTAATAATTTGCTCTTTATTGAAGGAAGGAAAAGCAAAATTGGAAGTATATAACATCGTCAATATATTTTAATCCCAGTTTGGAATTGTTTATTATTAAAATCTTTAAAAAAAAAACAATAAAAGCACCAAATAGTCAAAATGTAATTATGTCACCTGAGCTGGGCTCTCTTATAAAACCATACCTAGAACTATTAACTCTCGATATTTTGTTTTTGTATCTTAGCCGACTTTGGCTTCTGTGCTTACATCACCCCTGAGCAGAATAAACGCACTTCTGTGCTTGGAACACCTTGCTGGATGGCACCAGAAGTGGTTAGAGGGAAAAGTTATGGCCCTAAAGTGGATATCTGGTCTCTGGGTATCATGGCTATTGAGATGGTTGAAGGAGAACCTCCATACCTCCGGGAAGGCCCCTCAAGGGTAAGACCAATTTAATGCCAACTTTTCCTTAAGACGTTGGTAGAACTTCCTTCTGTTATTCATTGATCAAGAATTTAGAATCAAAACTTAAGTAAACCTAATCTGCCCTTATTTTGAATCTACACATCAAATTAATTTTGATTTACAAAGCTGAATATATAGGCTAAAGAGCGTAGATTTTTATTAGTAAGCAGTACGGTTTCTTGGTAGGAATAAATGGAAGAATAGTCTCAACTTTGTACATAGTTGGTGTACCCTAGTTGGATACCTTTGTTTTAAAATAAGTTGTTTAGTTGTCAATGGATCTTTCATTTTATTTATTTATATGTGTGGCTGAGTATGGAACCCAGGGCCTGGCACATGCCATGTAAGCATGTCCCAGTCCTCCACACCTCCAGCCATACATGCTTTTACTACAAAGTTAGAGGGACCTACCCTACACATCTTTGTGCCTTGTATATAAAACTCACATTATCAACTTTCATCTTCAGCCTCTGAAAATTAATGTCCAGAACAGAGGAAAGCAAGACGACACCTCTAAGAAAGGTATATAACTGATACATTTCATGTCCATTCTCAAGCAGAGTAGACTTTAAACAAATCTAAATACTCTAGCTGTTGAGGTGAAGAACTTTGCCCATCATCCCACCTGTGTTGTGACCCCACATCATTAATTATTAAGGAAATATAAACCAAAACCAGAGAACACCACTTTACACCTCATGTCAGACAACAATCAGTGCTGGTGAGAATGTGGGACAATTGGAATTGTTGGCCAGGTTCAGTGGTGCACACCTGTAATCCCAGGTACTTGGCAGACTGAGGTAGGAGGATTGCAAGTTTTAAGGCAGCCTGGGGAGCCTCCCAAAACTCCTCAAAATAAAAAAAAAAGCAGGCTGTGTATATAGTTTTTAGATGAACACTTCTGAGTACAACCCCTAGTATTACAAAAATAAAATTAAAAAAAGCAAGTTGGAACTCACATATACTGCTGGAGGGAATTTAAATAAGTGCTTTAGAAACAATTTGACAGTCCTTATGAGGTTAATATTCAGTTACAATATGACATAGCAATTTCACTAACAGGGTATTATTTAAGAGAATGAAAAGCATATGTCCATGGAGTTGGAGAAGTAGCTCAATGGTTCAGTGCCGAGCATGCACATGGCCCTGGGTTCAATCCACAACACTGCAAAAAGGAAAAAAGTAGCAATAGCATATGTGCACACAAAACTTGCACCAACTGTTCATAGCAGTATTATATAGAAGAGCAAAATGTGTCAACCACCCAATTAGAAGTCACTTGATGAACAGTGGAATATTATTTGGCCGTGGCAGGGAAGGAGGTACTGATGAGTGTGTAACATTGACTCTTGAAAGTATTAGGCTCAGCAAAAAAAGGCCAGACAACAGAGGAAATGGATTTGGATATTCTTTCCTGAATGCTTTTTGCCCCACTGCCAAAGATTCCAGTTCATGTAAGCAACTATAATACTTTTCAAGTGATTGCAGAACAATTTTCAAAAATCTCTAGATTCATATATTCATTAAGTCAATATTAAATTTTGTACCAGCCTTGTGCTAGGCAGTATTTAATTTGCTGTCTAGAGAACCAACAAAAATTCCTGCTGTTGCAGTACTTATATTCTATTGGAAGGAGAGAATCAATAAGGTAAATGAGAATAATTCATTAAGAATCAAGTCTTTCTTTTACCTTTGATATTTAATTTGTTCTAATGAGTTATACATGAGGGTACAAAGCATGCTTGATACACATTAGTAAACTGAGGAACCAATGTAGATGCCCTTACACAGATGAATGGATAAAGCAGTGGACACTTTAAGTGCTCTCCCAGGTAAGTGGGGAGAGAGAGAGTGTCAGGCATGGGTTTACTTGTAAAAGTGTGCATTTCGAGGGCTTCACTGTGGAGAAATGTGAACAGAGGATGTAAGAGAGTGATGCTTATTTACCTAGAGAAGATCATGCCAAGGAAAAGAAAGAACAATTACCAAACCCCTGAAACAGGAATGTTCCAGTTGCAGTAAACATTTTTAAGGATTTCAGCATAGTTACAGTGCACTGAGCAAACAATACACATAAGGTGATCAGGGAAATGAGGCATTGTGTAGTGCTTTGTGAGAATTCTGAATTTTATCTCAGATGGGAATTCTGAGTTTTACTGTATACATGGGGAAACCATTGGAATGTTCTGAGTAGAGGCATGAAATGGTCTCACTTAAATTTTAAGAGGCACACATAGTTACTTTGTTAAGGAGAATTTCTCAAGGAAGGCAAAAGGAGAAGAAGGAAGACCAGTTAGGCAACTTTTGTAATAAGTCAGGCCAGAAAAAACAGTAATATAGATCAGAATGGAATCATGGAAATGATACAAAAAAATCATCAGATTCTGCATGTATTTTGACAGGAGAGTCTATGTAAAAGAAGAGTTGCGATTTTTCCAAGAGTTTAGCCTAAGGAAGGTGAAGGATGAAATGGAAGTTTCCTTAGTTGCCGGAGTCCAGCCCTAGCAGAAGTCCATGGGTTCCACACTGGTAAACGGGGCGCAGGGAGACAGCATTGGCGATGGATGGAGAATGAAAGACACAGACTCTAGTTCTGGTGCAATCAATCCCACTTTATTCTGGGGAAGGCTGGGTTTATATACATTTTTCTTCAGGCTATGATGACAGGCTTACGATTAATAAAATCAAAGAAGTTTCCAAAGCATAGGCAGAACTTGTTTTTACAGAAAGATTATGAGAAAACAGTAAACGTACAGATTATCCTTACTAAATCACAATTATTTTAAGAATATCTAACTATGTCAATGAGCTAATACAATGTTTATTTCCTTAATATATAAACTCTATATGACCTAAGACTATTTTTACTATTTTTGCGGTAAAGCGATAGACAAATAATGTCATGTGACCATCTCTACTAGGTCCTTCTGGTTAATATCTAAATTGCTGAGTTAAGGGTTACAGGAGGCCAGTGGTCCCAATGGTTATTATATACCAATGTTTATTATAGGGGTGACATATTCTTTGTAGGAAGGAAGGAATGTTGTGAAACCTTATACTTTTACGTTACCACCACACATAAACAAAACCATCATCTGGATTAAACCACCCTGTAAGAGACAGGGGGAGATCTATATCTACCTTCTCTAAGGGCTTGCCTTTAGGGGGGGGTACCAGGGCTTGCCATAGGTAAAATAAGCTAGTCCATATCTAGTAGCCACTGTGGGAGATGCTTTGTGTTTAGAACTTGGGGAAACATTGTTATATATAAATTTCTGTGCCCCAACAGGTTCTGGCTATGCCAGTAAATGCAGTGTTTGATTTTTAACATAATAAAACCACTCTCCTGTAGTGAGGTTAACATCAGGGGTTTCAACATGTGTTTTGTCTCCGTGATGTTTTTCTGGAAATTTGTAGAATTATTCCCATCACCTCTAGCAAGATCCTCAGACTGAAGTGAGTAATATATTATTAGGAAAACTCCACAGAATAACATCCAAGCTAGGGAGGCATACATCTGGCTACAATCCTTTTAGAATGAGTCTCTGCAATCATCCTTGAGTGGAACTCTGTCAAGCTTTTTAAGGAGAGCCAGGTGCCCCCGCACTTACTTGAGATGGGAAGGATTACAGAAGAGAGGAGATGTTTGGCGGTAGTTTGTGATGTCAGTGGACAATATTTTAATGTATTTAGAAATGTGAAGATTAGGAAGCCTAGTGAGATGGTCAAGTGGATATGTTGATGAGGGTGTGGGTTATGCAGGTGTGGGATCCAGGTGATTGATAGAAACTTGAGGCTCCTTAGCTACAGATATTACCTAAAGCTGCAAGGCTGGATGAAGACACAAGCCCAAGTGATATAGACAGACAAAAAGAGAGCTGGCACCCCGAACAGGTCATATCTAAGAGTTGATGAAGTAGATATGCAAGGGGACTAAGAAGGAATGGTAGGAAATATAAGTAAAACTAGATAAAGATATACCTTGAAATCCACAGAAAAAGTGAGGGAGAGATGTGCTAGGGAGACTCTACAGTTGTTCCATTAAGATGAAGACTGCGCCTTGATCAATTTAGATGTAATTTTGTTGAAAAAAGTTGATGAATGCGGTCATCATCTTATGAAAATCATAAACATGATTAACATGATTAATCTCCAATCATTGAGACATAAGCATCAACATGTTATCATAAACATGTTATCAGGAACCAGATAAACACCCCTACCTCATCTTCTTCTAGAAACTACATTATATGAATCAGTGATTTTCTACATACTGCAGAATACAATGAATGAAGGACAGTGATGTCTGAAAGTGAGTAGCAACTGAAATCAACCCTACAACTGCCCTGGTTTCCAGGCCATGTACAGATAGAGATAAGCCAGATGGGGCATTGGAGGAAAACTTCTGACAGGAGGAAAGCTGAAGCGTCCCAAGACCTGTAGAGGGCCCCCCCTTAAGCATTCAACAGAGAATTGTGTGAAGAACAAATTGGTGAGAAGAACTCTGATGTATAACTATCTGATCAGGTTGGAAAGGACTGGGCTGAGGTACAGTTCAGTGGTAGAGTACATGTCTAGCATGCACAAAACCCTCAGTTCAACCTCCATCACTAGAAACAAACCCCAGGACTGGGTGAGATGGTGCCCACCCTCTTCCCAGCCTGTTGGAAGGCTGAGGGATCATGTAGCTCACGTCTGGGTAACATAGTTAGACCCCCAGCTCAGAGAAACTAGATGGAAAGAGAAGCGCCTGCCGCATGTGCAGGCTCTGGGTTAGTACCTGTTTCCATCAGCCACCATGGAAAACATAGTCTTTCACGTATACTGAGTAGAAGACTCACAAGAGTCTTGTCTCAATGATTGGAGATTAATCACCCTTAAATTAAAAAATTGTTTCAGTTTTACCTCAAAATAATAGAAATAAGACCCTAATAGCTTAGAAGTTAATCCCAGAACACACTTCAGTAATACTTATATGGCCACAACTACAGCCATGGTTATACTCATACCTCAGAAGAAGCTAGTCTTCAGCATCTTCTGCTATCTCCAAGGGAAGTCGTCTTGTACCCCAGTGAAACCAGTTAAATCCCATATGTCATCAACTACCAGTAGATCCAGAAGCTGACTACAGATGGGCTGGTCATGTATGAGCTTGACTGTGCTTTCACAGGCTCAATCTGGAAAAGCACCTTGGCCTAAAGGTAGGGCAGTTGTCCAGACATCAGTGAGAAAGGAATCCTGAATGAGAAGGGTGAGTATTGTGCATCAGGTGCTCTCAAGTTACCAGGAATCTAAGAAGATCCATGTGTATCAGAGCCTGTTTAGAAGTTGAAGGGTTAACCAAAGCACACGCAATTTGATCATTAATACACAGTTGTAAGGAATTATAACTTGAAATTTAAAATAAATATTTGAGTTCCTGCTGATAAAAATGATTGAATAAATCCATCTGGGAAAAGAGAGAGAACAATCACCCATGCTGAGGAATTCTAACATTTCTGTGGATTCTCCACCCTGCAGGAAGTAGAGGATAACTCAGGTGTGGACTGAATAGAGTGATTTCCAGTGAACAGAGTATGGAAAGGGAAGAGATGCTTCCCAGTGGAAACACTTAACAAGACTTTGGTCAGGTGATAAGGTCAACCTGAGCAGTCATAAATCATGTTGCTAGTATGTCCCCTTCATATGATGCGATGAAAACAGTAATGTTGCCAAACAGTCATGGTGGCCAAGCTAGTGAAGACAAGAGGGTCACAGTTTGGAGGCGAGACTCCACAATGTAGTGATACCCTATCTCTAAGTTTAAAATGAGAAGGACAGGGGCTGTAACTCAGTGGGAGAGCACTCCTGGGATCAATCGCCAGTACTACAAGAGAAGAAAAAGAAAGTAAAGAAAGTGGCACTGTTAATCCTGCAACCTTCCTCTCAAAAGCCCATAATTGTGAGATAACCATACCAAAATCAGACACATTGTGTTGGACGGGTATCCTACACAGGATTATGTAGTACCTACCTGGGGCTCCTCAAAACTCTCCACAGTCACCAAAATCAAGGGAAGTCTGAGAAATCTCACAGCTGAGAGTCAGCTAAGGAGACATGACAACTGAGTGCATGTATCTTAGGACAGGAATGGAGAGTAGGAGAGTCAGTGGAGTAGGGAGATGTAATGTGACTGCTGAAGGCACCAAGAGCCCATGTGAGGTTAGTGAACGTCAATGGTAAGTGATGCCAGCCATTGCAGATAAGGGGTGTTAATCCACTACATTGAGCTGATGGATACAGGAAAGAAGTCCACACTTGTAAGCACATCTTAGCCAGATAAATGCTGTCAAGTGAGTGGGAGAGGGTCATGGGAGGGACATGTGAAAGGAACGATGAACACTGAAAGTCCTATGGGATTTTAGGTCCCAGTGGAGTCAGAGGTTTGCTGACCTTGAAGTACTGGGTGTTCTAAAGATAGGAGGTAGAGGCAAAAACAGGGACAAGGTGGTGTTTGCTGGTATCTGTCCTGGTAGAGGAAAGGACATAGTGTATAAGGTGAGAAAGGCAAGCTCCTGAGAGAATGAGAGCAGAGGACAAGGAACTGCAGCAGGCATCTGTGCAGCTATTGAAGTAGCCACCAGTCAGGACAGGAGTAATGTGAGAGGTAACAGTGCAAAGAGCTGCGATCTCAAAGGAGTGAGGAGGGAATAACCTGGGGTTTAGTAAGCATTGAAAACAAGGAAAGGTGGATTTGTCTTGAAAAGACTGAATATTAGAGAAAAAGAACAGTGAAGACTTCAGAGAGCAATGAGAAGCGAAAAAGACATTTGCTTTATCTCTAGACCTAGAGTTGGGTGAGAAGAAATGTTGCCCCTGACAGCACAGCTGGTGAAAGTAAGGAGCATGTTCAGAGCCATATGGGCATTAGGGTGGAAATACTGGGGGAGAGCTGGGAGTCCTGGGCTGCTTATGATCATTAACATAAATGAAAGTAAAGAGTAAAGTGAGTCAGATGTCAAGGTGGGTAGGAGATTAGGGGTAGCCAAGGGTGGAATCTTGCAGTTATGATACTGAGCTTGAGTATTTTATGGACTCCCATCCTTATCCCTTCAAATGGATGTTTAGGGGTTTCCAACAGTCTTGAGATCTTAATCTGAAATTAATTTCTGTGTGAGGCTTGAGGTCTTAGATAAAATTAATGCAGGAAAAAATCTAGGTGACCTTGGGTTTCACAGTGTTTTCAGGTACAACACTGTTTTAAGGACCATCCATGAAGGAATATATTGGTCTTCTTAAAATTACAATCTTGTTAGGCTGGGGTTGTAGCACAGTGGTAGAGTGTTTGAGTAGCATTCATGAATCCCCAGCGCGCAATCCTCAACACCACAGAAAAGCAACAAAATGAATTTCTATATTTAAATATATATACACATATATATTATTTGTGAGAAGTCTACTATACAGAAATGCAGGATATCAAGAAAAAGAAAATGTCTAATATGGTAACAGTATAGGATCCACATTTTAAATCAGGTAGGCATTTGGAAAATACATTTGCAAGGCTATCTAGTTGTGTCTTCAATATTAAAGGAAGTCAGTGAGATTTATTAAAGTGTTCCTCCTGTCTCACATGGCAACTCAGCGATGGTCTGTGTTGTCTGCTTCATTTCAAAACTTAAACTTTACTATAAAAGGGTCAATTAATTAGAAATGATTTCATAAGTAGAAATTTAAGGATAATAATAAAAAATTAAAGAATACAAAGATTTTCTGAAGAGGGGTTGTTTCAATTATGAAAACACCTATATTTTTAGTCACTGTTCAATCTAACCATTTTAGGATCTGTTATTAGGAATGATGAAGCTGGCATATAGCTAATTTAGCAAGAGAGTTTCAGCAAATCCAGCTGTTTTGAAATATTACTTTTAAATAGCTTGGGAATGTTTAACAGGATTGTACACATTTTACAAGGATTGACCTCCCTGTTCTTTTTATTTTTAGGTACCATAGGTTGCGTTTTATACTTGTTGCTGATTTTGTTTTCTTTAGCAAGATGTATTGCATTCATTGTTTAACACAGAAAAGATGATCTTGCCCCGCCTGGTGGCACACACCTGTAATCTCAGCTTCTGGAGAGGCAGAGGCAAGAAGATCTCAAATTACAGACCTGCCTGGGCAACTTAGAGATACCCTATCTCAATGTAAATTAAAGAGAGGACTGGGGTACAGCTCAATGGGAGAGCACTTATTTGCCTATAGCATGTTGAATTCTTTAAGAACCCACTAAAATTAGAGAGTGAGAGCAGGAGAGGAAAGGAAGTGAAGGAGAGTGGTTACAAATTCCAAAAGGCTAGCAATAATCACTACCTAACTTTAGTATTTAGTGATTCTCTTTGAAGAATTAAGGTGGGCTGGAGATGTTCACTGATAGAGTGCTTGCCTAGTGTGCAAATGCCCTGGCTTTGATCCCAGCACCACACACACACACACACACACAAAAACAAAAAACAAAAAACAAAAACAAAAAAAAAAACAAAAAACAAAAAAAACACAAGAGTTCCATAAACTTGATAGAGTACATTATAACTTTGTTGAGCTACATTAAGACTGTCAGGACTTCCTTATGCAATGTTTGCACACCTGTGATCATGATGACTCAGGAGACCAAAGAAGGAAGATCACAAGTTGGATTCAGCCTCAACAATTTGGTGAGACCCAGTCTCAAAAATGGAAAAAAAAAATGTGTTAGGGTTGTTGCTCACTGATAAAGCAACCCTGCCATTGCCCCCACATTATCCACTTTCCCTAAAAGAAGCTCACAGATGATGTTCTATTTTTATACCTTAGAACTCATAAGAATAAATGGAATGCCAGAACTCCCAAATGTAGAGAAAATTTCCACAGTATTTCAATATCTCTTAACTCTATGTTTACAAGATGATGTGGAGAAAAGAGGACCAGCCACAGAATTGTTACAGGTAAATTTGGAAAAGATGTCATTTTGGAAAATGTTGATTTTTTTTGAATACCCAACAGAAAGTTTTCATACTGTTAATAACACTTCATTATTCATTGATATCTATGAATAATGCAGCTACTACATTAATATTGTGAGCTGGGGTTGTGCCATAGTGATAGAGCACTTGCTAGCATATGTGAGGCCCTTGGTTGGACTCTTTTGGGGGCTGTGCCATGTTGATGGCGCGGTGCCTGATCACATCGGCAGCGAGGAGTTAATTGACATAAGCACACTCAGGTGATTTATCGTCCACACACTGTATGCACATGTGTTCTCAAGCACTCCTAATTGTGACTGCTCGGACATCTAGCGTCTTGCTAATCTTTGCATAAGAGGCGTGGCCCTGCTCTCCGCCTCCAGGAGGTGATATAAGCGTAAGCAGAAGAGACAGCACGGAAGCAGCAAAACACAAGCAGCAGCAGCCAGAAGAAAGGAAGTGGCTAGCCCATAGAAGCAGCGAGTAGGGGCAGCGGCGGAAGGCAGATCGCAGAACGGAGAACTGAGATGCATCACTAGGGCACCTTAGGTAGACGCACCCTTGGTTCACAGGATGCAGGATGCACCAGTAAGAAGTAGCAGACCTTAAGTGAGGCATAGCAAGTCTCTCTTCCTCTAAGCTCTAAGCAAAGCCTGTCCTTCTCTCAAAGTCTCTCTTAAGCAAAGTCTCTCTTTCTCTCTAATAAGTAAAGTCTCTCTCTCTCCTCTCAAAGCAAGTAAACCTCATTTCCTCTATCCTCTATAAACGAACAAGCAAGAAAGCAGTCCACTAAAGAGAAAGATAGAAGTAGCTCAGTTTGCAGTCCACCACCCATAAGACCCGTGCAATTTGTTGCTGCAGGCGGTGACAAATATCCACGGATTTTGTAACGCAAAGAGCCAGCGACAGACTCTCAGCACCACATAAAAGTAAAATAAAGTAATGTGTCCACATATATCATATATCATATATATGTACATAAAAGTTTAATATAGTTATACTTTTTTATATTATGATATTGTATTCATTCAATTTTGGAATGAGTGTATTTATGAGCTATTTTACTGTTGATGTTTGGAAATTAGGAAAATTAAGCAACTGTCTGTTCACCTATGGAAGTTATGTACTGATTAGGAGTGGTTTGGGCAGTTATTAATGTATGTATTTTTTAAGAAATTAGTATTCATAATTAGACTTCAGGGCTTAGTTGAAAAGAATTGTTTTGTTTCTCTTTTGATAACTTTCATGCTCTTCCCCATTTCCTGATAGCACCCTTCCTGAAAGTGGCCAAACCATTATCAACGTTGACACCACTGATCCTGGCAGCTAAGGCACAAAAGAGGAGTCGCCATTATCATCATTGAAGTGCTTCATGTTCATTTTTACATTTTCTTGCATGAAAATATTTCTCATATTTAATAAAATGATTCTTGTTGTAAAACACACGTGACATGAAAATTGCCTTTTTAACCATGTTAAGTGGAAAACCCAGTGGCATTAATTACACTCAATATATTGCACAACCTTCTCTTCCAGAACAGTTTTGTCAATCCAAGCAGAAGCTCTGCCACCACAAAGTAATAACTCCCATTCTTCCTCCTCCAGACCCTGGATTCCACTAATTATTATTCCTCTTATATTTGTACTAGTTAGTTATACATGACAATAGAATGCACTTTGACACATCCTATGAAAATGGAGTATAACTTCTCATGTTTCTGGTTCTACAGATGTACATCATATCCATCATGTAGTCCCACATGCACATAGGGTGGTAATATCTTAACCATTCAACTATCCTTCTTATCCGCATAAGCCTTCCTCTCCTTTCAATCCCTTGGCCTAAACCAAAGAAACTCTATACTTTGCTAGCCACCCTTATTATTGTGAATTTGCATCCACATATCAGAGAAAAGTTTTCACTTCTTGTTTGGTGGATTGACTTATTTCTCTTAGCATGATATTCTCCTACTCCATCCAATTACTCTTCTTTAAGGCTCAGTAATATTCTATTGTGTATATATATCATATTTCATTATGCATTCATCTGTTAAAGAGCAGTGAGTTCAATTCCATAGTGTAGTTATTGTGAGAGGAGACTCTATAAGCATTGATACGGCTGCATCACTCTACTTTGCTGATTTTAAGTACTTTGGTTGTAGACTAAGGATTGCGATAATTGGGCAAAATGGTGTTTCCATTCCAAGTTTTTGAAGGACTCTCCATACTGCTTTCCATAATGGTTGCAGCAATTTGCAGTCCCACCAGCAATGTATGAGTGTCCCTTTGCCCTACATCCTCACCAACATTTATTCTTGCTTGTATTCTTGACAATTACCTGTCTGACTGGAATGAGATGAATTCTTAGAGTAGTTCTGATTTCCATTTCTCTAATGGCTAAGATTTTGAATCATCTTTTCATATATTCGTTGATGGATTGTTTTTCTTTTCTGTGAACTATCTGTTCACTTCCTTAGCCCATTTATTGATTGTATTATTTGGTTTATTGGTGTTAAGTTTTTTGAGTTATTTATATGTTCCAGAGATTAATACTCTATCTGTGGTGCAGATGGCAAAGATTTCCTTACTTTCTGTGGGCTCTCTCTTCACATTATTGATTGTTTCCTTTGCTGAGTAGAAGCTTTTTAGTTAGAATCCATGCCATTTGTTGATTCTTGATTTTATTCTTCTGCTGTTTGAGTCTTTTGAAGGAAGTCCAATCCTAAGCCAATATGGTGAATATTTGGACCTGCATTTTCTTCTATTGGAAGGGCCTCTATTCTAATACATAAATCATTGATCCACATTGAGTTGAGCTTGTGCACGGTGAGAGAGGGGATACTTTTCATTTCATTACATATAAATTTTCAAGTTCCCCAGCACCATTTATTGATTTGGGTATGTTTTCTCCACTGAATATATTTTGCACTTTTGTCCTATATGAATTAAGTTTATTTATGTGCATATGTCTCTGTGTATTTCATCTTGTAACTTTGGTTTTCATGTCTGTTTTATTGTTAACACTATGCTGTTTTTCTTAGTATAGCTCTGAAATATAATTAAAGGTTTTGTATTGTGATGCATCCTGCTTCACATTTCTTGCTAAGATTTGCTTTGTTTATTCTGGATTTCTTATTTTTTCCACTGAATTTTACAACAGATTTAGATCTCAAAGTTTCCTATATTTAAATTACCAGACTAAGCATGTAATGATTAGTAGTAAATGGCTATAGAATTCAAAGTTCAAAATACACAATGCAATTACATATTATTGGCACTGAACAGGCATAATTACAAATTGAAGCCAGAAAGTACCTGGGAAATTCAAGAGAACATATTGTGCTGCAATTTCAATCCTCTAGTGTGGAATGAAGATCAAATCAGAAAGAGAAGGAAAGAATTAGGAAATGAATTGAAGACCAAACAAATGAAACTTCCTACAATGTGTTTCAAAAAGTCAATATTATTCAGAGTACTAAATATGGTACCGAGGATAATATAGAAACATATCAAACATGGTAGAGTGATTCTATTAAACACAACAAATTCAAACATGAGAAAATCATAGAATAAAACAAGCAAAAATTTTCAGTATTAATAGGCAAGCAGATTATAAAATTAAAGGATATCTTCCAGCTGAACTGATAAAAGTCATACCTCAGCAAATCAAGTTGAAACTATGTGAGAAGAAAGACTCTTAAAAGCAGCTAGAGATAAAAAGCAGTATATTTCAAAGCACAGCAACAGAAGTAACCCCCAAAAACTATTAATAATGAAAACCAGAAGGCAGTAGACTAATATTTTTAAGGTTAAAAGCATGAGTGCCAGAAATATGAGGGTTTTTTTTTTTATTTTTATTGACCTATATGTATAATAAAGAATAAGTTCGACTGTAGAAGTGTTTGGGTGTATGCTTAGTTCAACACCCAGCACCTGAAAAGAAAAACAAAGAAATCAAAAGAATGAGGAGACAAAACAAGCCATTTCAGAAAAACACGTTAAAGGCCATTTCAGAAAAACATGTTAAAGACTGTGTCACAAAAATATGTCATTAAGTGATATCAGCTCTGGACTCACTTCCCTCAGGAGAAGTGTCTGGTTTGAAGATCCATCCAGTAGTGAGAGAGGGATGTTCAATCCACCAGGTATTATTGTTTCTCATCTATTTGATTCTTGCATCTGTAAAAGTTTTGTTTGATGTACACAGAGGACCCCTTATGCAGTATGGAATGATTTGTGTCCCTTTTATTGGGTCTTCTTTATCATCCAATCTGTCAGTCTATGTCTTTTGATTAAGGAGTGGAGGCAGTTAACATTCAAGGTTATTGTTGAGATATAAGTTGTATTTCTGCTCATTTCAGTTTATTTCTGATTTTTAATTTGAATGAGTTTCTCCTTCCTTCATAATTCTTTCTTGTACATTTTTCCTTTGTTCCTTTTCATTTTTTTTTCCATTTCATCCTCATGGAATATTTTGTGACAATGCAAAAATTCTACTGTGAATTCTTTTAACTTTTGTTTAATCATGGAAGATTTTTATTTCATTTTCATGTCTGAAGGTTAATTATGCTGGATACAAAATCGTTGCTCATCATTCTTTCTTTTTTGTTTTCAAATCTTGTGTTGTATTATTACAGAACTACTATCATTGACCGTCTAGGTTGAGAGATGACCTGAGATTTCAATGGGTTTCATTCTATATATAATGCAATTTTTATCTCTCATGGTCTTTAAGATTCTCTCCTCATACTGTTAGTCATTCTCCTTATAAGGTGCCTTGATGTGGAGCTGCTGTCCTTTGCACATTTGGTGTCCTGCAAGCCTCCTGTATTTGATTTTCCATTTCATTCTTTAGGTTTCAGCAATTTTTTGATATGAATTCATTGAAAATTTTGTGCATTCCTTTGTTTTAACTTCTATGCCCTGATCTATCCTGTTAAATTGTAAGTTTGAACTTTTCACCTTATCCAGTATTTCTTGGAAGTTCTGTTCATGGTCTCTCAACATCTTCTCTCAATGTTCACCTTGATTTTCAAGATGATAACTTTTGTTTTCATTGCCTAAGAATCTGTCTTCCAAGTACTCCAGTCTATTTGTCATCTTTTCCATTAAATTTTTAGTTTGGTTTATTGATTGCATCATTTCAAGGATAACTGCTTGATTATTTTTCAGAATCTCTATCTCTTTATTGAAGTGATCTTTCATTTCCTATCTCTTCTGTCGAATGTCACTCCTTAAGTTGTCCTTTGCCTGGCAGATCAGTGTTACTATGTACATTCTTATCTCCTTCTCTGATATAGTTTCCACTGTGGAATTAGTGGTTCCATTATTGGAGCATCTTGGTTAATTTAGGATAATTTGTTCCTTATTTTTCATGGTATGTGGGTGTCAACCAATCCTGCAGTATGGATCTGAGGCATTAGAGCTTCTACCTTGAGACACATGTTCTTCACCTTGAAGGGAGAGACAAATAATAGCCTCAAACAATGCAAACAATATGCAACCTCAAACTAAATTATCTTCTGAGGAGGTGTTTACAGTTTTGTCACAATAAACAAAAATGCTACATTTATTTCCTACAATAAAAATGTAAGTATGCTAAGTGGTTTATAATTTTGAAGGCTGTAATTGGGAGAACAGAAGTGGTATAGGATGTGATGATTAAGATTAAGGAGAAGATGGAAGTGAAAATTAAAGAAGAGTAGAAGAGGGAGCTGTAAGCAGGAGAAAAAATAGAGATCAAGAAAAACATAATTAAAATAAAAAATACATACAATGAAAGAGAAATATGCTAATCAGACATGATAGTCATCAATAAAGTGATCCATAAAAAGTAGTCATTTTCAATAGTGGTGGAAATGTGTAGGGGAAAGAAAAAATGTGAAAATAAATCTCAATGAAATGTTGGGGGATTTTTTCGATTGGAGATAAAATATCCTGAGCTTCTCTTCTCTACACCATGTAGTGTGATGTTTGCTTCCCTCAGGCTGGGGTTGCTAGTGTAAGAGAGTGAATCCTGCAGGTGGAACTCCTGTAGGTAGGCTTTAGGTCGAGGTGGGCTCCAGTCAGTTTGCTGAAAGCCAATAGTTCTGGAATATCAGCATATTAACAGCAATTGTTGGGCCATGCTGGAAGGCTAAACCCCAGGGACCTTCTTGTTTTCCACGCATGTGATGTAGATGCAAATAATCAGTTCACTACATTTCTTGCAGAACCTGATTCCTTTTCTCAGGTTCATTCTCCTGTGTAAAACTTTCTCCAGGCTTAATTGTTTCTTGGTCACTTAGGCCCACTCTCTGTCATGCAGCAGGGGTTTGCCAGGCTACTATATTGGACCTGACTTGGGTCTCTCAGAAATTGGCTTCCTCAGAGGTCCGTGCAATCACTGGTTGGTGACAGTCGCAGAGCGAGCTGACAGGCGAGTCAGGCTGCTTGCATAGCTGAGGTAGCAGGCAGGCACCCAACCAGCCTGTCTTGAGGAGCAGGGTGCCTGGTAGCCAAACCTCCCAACCACAAGGTCAAATACAGATGCCACCACTGAACAACCCGCCCCACCCCCACACTGAGGTTTGTCACCATCACGGAGTTAGCCAGAGGCTTCTTTATAGGCTGGTGCAGGCATTTTGAATTACTCCTGAGGGCGTGGCCATCATTGGAAGGACAACTCCCTTCCTGAGACACCTACAGGAGGCTAGAAGGCCTTTGACAAGACTCAGGAGCCAAGAATAGGAGGAATTTAGAGACTCGGGACCAATTCAGAGCCACCAGGAAATATACCCCACATGAAGGCCACCACCCATAGAAGGCCAGCTTCCTTGTGGAGCACTGCGTTATCAAGTTCCTCCAAGAATCTAGGCTATTGAAGGCAAAGAGGTCAGTCATTGGAATACAATACAATATTAGTCTGGAATACAGACAATATTAGTCAATAGAGGAAATCTGCAATATCCCAGAGTTTCACTGCTAGAGCTGTAGATACCAGAACAGTATGAGAAAACAAGGAAGATAATGTCCCATTCAAACCTACATGGTATAGCAATAATATCCAATGACAGCATAGCAGAGAAATGTCAGAGAGGGGGTTCACAATGTACATAATCAAAACAATCAGGGAAGCAAATGAGGAGATGAAAGAGCAAATGCAGGCATTGAAGGATTAGATGAAAGGGCAAATGCAGGCATTGAATGATCGCACCAATTGACAGTTAAAAGAGCATATACAGGAAGCAAATGATCATTTCAATAAGGAATCAGCGATGTTGAAAAAAAAACAAACAGAAATCCTTCAAATGAAGGAAACAATAAACCAAATTAAAAACTCCATAGAAAGCATAACGAATAGGATAGAAAACCTGGAAGACAGAACCTCAGATATTGAAGAAAAAATATTTAATCTTAAAAACAAAGTTGACCATACAGAGAAGATGGTAAGAAATCATGAACAGAATCTAAAAGAACTATGGAATATCATGAAAAGGCCAAATTTAAGAACAAATTAATGGCCTAACACTATGGCTTAAAGCCCTAGTAAAAGAAGAACAGAGCAACACCAAAAGTAGTAGAAGTCAGGAAATAGTTCAAATCAGAGCTGAAATCAATGAAAATGAAACAAAACAAACAATTGAAAAAATTGACTAAATAAATAGTTGGTTCTTTGAAAAATAAACAAAATTGATAAACCCTTAGCCACACTAACAAAGCGAGGAAAGAAAAAATTCTAATTATTAAAATTGGGAATGAACAAGGTAATATCAGAACAGAAACAATTGAAATACAAAACATAATTTGAAGCTAATTTGAAAATCTGTACTCCAACAAAATAGAAAATCTTGAAGACATCAGCAGGTTTCTAGAGAAAGATGAATTAACTAAACTGAACGAGGAGGACATACACAATTTAAATAGATCAATTTCAAATAATGCAATAGAAGAGGTCATCAAAACTCTATCAACAAAGAAAAGTCAGGGACCAGATGGATTCTCCGCTGAGTTCTACCAAACCTTTAAACAAGAGCTCATTCAAATACTTCTCAAAGTATTTCATGCAATAAAAGAGGTGGGAACCCTCCCAAACTCATTCTATGAAGCGAATATCACCCTGATACGTAAACCAGAGAGAGACATCGAGGAAAGAAAATTTCAGACCAATATCCTTAATGAACATTGATGTAAAAATTCTCAACAAAATCTTAGCAAATTGCATACAAAAATATATTTAATAGATAGGGCACCACGATCAAGTGCATTTTATCCCAGGAATGCAAGTTTGGTTCAACATCTGGAAATCAAAAATGTAATTCACCATATCAATAGACTTAAAGTCAAGAATCACATGATTATTTTGATAGATGCAGAAAAATCATTTGATAAAATACAGCATCCCTTCATGCTCACAACACTAGAAAAAACAGGGCAAGCAGGAACATTACTTAATATTACTTAATATTGTACAGGCCATCAATGCTAAGCCCATGGCCAATATCATTCTAAATGGTGAAAAACTGAAAGCATTCCCCCTAAAAACTGGAATAAGGCAGGGATGCCCTCTTTCACCACTTCTATTCAATATTGTCCTTGAAAATCTAGCAAGAGCAATTAGACAGACCAAGGAAATTAAAGGGATACAAATAGTGAAAGAAGAACTCAAACTATCCCTATTTGCTGATGACATAGTTATATATTTAGAGGAATCAGAAAATTCCATCAAAAATCTTTTAGAATTCATAAGTAAATTCAGTAAAGTAGCAGGATATAAGATTAATGTTCACAAATCCAATGCATTTTTATACAAAAGTGATGAATCTTCAGAAAGAGAAGTTAGGAAAACTACTCCATTCACAGTGGCTTCGAAAAAAATAAAATACTTGGGAATCAATCTAACAAAAGAGGTGAAAGTCCTCTCCAATGTGAACTACAGAACACTAAAGAAAGGAATTAAAGAATACCTTAGAAGATGGAAAGATCTCCCATATTCTTGGATAGGCAGAACTAATATTGTCAAAATGGCCATACTACCTAAAGTGCTATACAGATTCAATGCAATTCCAATTAAAATCCGAATGAGGAACCTTACAGAAATAGAGCAAGCAATCATGAAATTCATCTGGAAGAATAAGAAACACAGAATAGCTTAAGTAATCTTTAGCAGGAAGAGAAAGCAGGGGGTATCACAATATCAGAACTTCAACTGTACTACAAGGCAATAGTAACAAATGCGGAATTGTATTGGCACCAAAATAGACAGGTTGATCAATGGTACAGAATAGAGGACATGGACAAAACCCAAATAAATACAATTTTCTCATACTAGTAAAAGGTTCAAAAAATAGCAATGGAGAAAAGATAGCCTCTTCAACAAATGGTGCTGGGAAAACAGGAAATCCATAAGCAGCAGAATGAAAATAAAACCCTATCTCTCAACCTGCACGAAAACCAACTCACAATTGAGCAAGGACCTTGAAATCAGACCAGAGACCCTATGTCTTATAAAGAAAAAGTAGGTCCAAATCTTCAACTTGTTGGTGTAGGATCAGACCTCCTTAACAGGACTCCCATAGCATAAGAAATAAAAGCAAGAATCAATGACTGAGACAGATTCAAACTAAGGAGCTTTCTCTCTGCAAAGGAAACTATCAGTAATGCAAAGAGAGAGCCTACAGAGTAGAAGAAAATCTTTGCCACTCCTACTTCAGATAGAGCACTAATTTCCAGAATATATAAAGAATTGAAAAATCTCTACATCATGAATACAAATAACCCAATCAACAAATGGGCTAAGATAATGAACAAACACTTCACAGAAGATCTACAAGCAATCAACAAATATATGAAAAAGTGTTCAACATCATTAGTAATAATAAACATGCAAATCAAAACTACCCTAAGATTCAATCCCACCTCAATTAGAATGGTGATTATCTAGAATACAAGCAACAATATGTGTTGGAGAGGATGTGGGGAAAAAGGGACACTCATACATTGCTGGTGGTGCTGCTAATTAGTGCAGCCACTCTGGAAATCAGTGTGGAGATTCCTTAGAATACTTGGAATGGAACCACCATTTGACCCAGCTATCCCACCCCTCAGCCTATACCCAAAGGACTTAAAATCAGCATACTACAGAGATACAGCCACAACAATGTTCATAGCTGCTCAATTCACAAGGCCAGATTGTGGAACCAACCTAAACACACTTCAATTTATGAATTGATACAGAAACTGTGGCAAATGGATGCAGTTGGAGAATTTCATGCTAAGTGAGATAAGCCAATCTCATAAAACCTAAGGACGAATGATTTCACTGATAAGCAGATAATGACACATATAAGGGGTGGGAAGGGGGCAGGAATGGAGGAAGGATGGACTCTATAGAGGGATAAGAGAGGTGGGGGGGAAATAACAGAATGAATCAAAAACTATTAAACTAGGTAAATGTATGATTACACAAGTGGTATGCCTCTATTTCATGTACAAACAGAGAAACGAGATTTATCCCATTTGTTTACAATTAAAATGAATTAAAAAAAAAAGAAATTCGCTTCCATAGATGCAGTGTGGACCACGCTCAGGCTGCAGAATGGTTCCTTCCTTTGTCCTCTGCAACCAGTTGGGAGAGATGGAGCTTTTTGTTTCCTGCACAAGATATTGTGCAGTGGCTCAGGCAGTGACTTTGGTCTCTAAATCTCCATATCCTCCCCAATATGCAGGTAACTTTGAATCCCTTATCAATTTACTGTGTTCACAGAGTTACTATTCTGGCTCGTGCTAATGTATGCTGCTGTAGCTTCCATAGCTGTGACACTGGGATTTTCTTCCCTATTATATTTAATCTCTGAGTCTCCAATATCTTTTGTGTATACAGTATTAAATTCCAGCAAACACTCCTCCTAATTTTTATACATTCATCCCCTTGCAGAGAAGCAGCCGGTCTACCTTTCTTGGTTTAATGCCACTGAGCATGTAGGGAAGTGATCTCTCTATTTCAACAGCTTCTCTCACTCCTCTATTTCTTATTTAAAATTTAGGAATTTATTCACTGTGACTGTGAATTCAAAATTCTTTGTGGTTTTGATTGCTTTAGTTGTCATTATTTTACCCTCACTCTTGAATTTACAAAACGAATGATTGTATAACCATTTAACATATTGTTATAAATGAAAGAAGGTAAATGAAAGTTTCAAGGTGACCACAATGATCATATCTGTAGAAGATAGACAAAGAAAATGAGAGACGAATCAAGGCATGTCACTACAAAAAATCAATGCAAAATCAATGAAGAAAACCACAGAGCAAAACAAACAAACAAAAAAATGCAACCAAATATAGCACAATTAGATCAATGGAAATTGTATATACTACCCTATCCATAATTACATTAACGGAAATGGATTAAACATTCCAATGCAATACATAGAGTGATTGACTGGAAAAAATTATGAAATAAGATTCCTCAACATGATATCTACAACAAATTCAATTTATATTGAAGGACACACAGAATGAAAGGATGGGAAATTATTTCATGGAAATAGTAAACATAAGCAAGCATGGTGATCACATGTACATTTGATAAAATAGAGTTTAAATTAACATCTGTGAAAAGAGTCAAAGAAGGACATTATACAATGATAAATGGGTCAATCAATAGGACAAATGGTAAAAATTATCCATATATATGCACCCACAATCAGAGCATCAGAATACATAAAGAAAGCATTGAGAGAACTGAAGGGAGAAATAGTAACACATTAGTAACTTTAATTACCGTGAAGAAGAAATATCTTAAATAATCAGGCTACTTTAGAACTTGATGTAATTTGGATTCTGCATGTGTCCCTAAGATCCACATGGTAAAGGCAGGGTTCACAGTGTGATGCTACTGGGGAATATGGAATCTGTAATGGGTGTGTCTTAGTGGGGGGTGACATTGAATGAGGAGTGTGGTGGGACTCCAGCCCCTGCCTCTTCTTTCACTCGCAACTATGAGGTGAGCAGTTTTTCTCCTGCATGCACTTCCATCATGAGTTCCTTTCTCACCACAGGTTGAAAATAACATGGTCAATTATTTCAAGAAACCCCAAAACTGAGTTAAAATAAACCTTCTTTCATTATGAGTTATCTCAGATTCTTATTATACAAATGGAAATCTGACTCACATACTCCTTCTGGAACTCAAGAAACAAACAAAAAGAACAATAAAAGAAACACAAAAGCAGAGAAAAAAAAGCACAAAGTTAATAGAAGGAAGAAAATAAATAAATTAGAACTGGGGAGGAACAGATAATATTAAAAAATATTGATTTTTTTTGGTCTGTTAAAACTATTATCACATTTGAGAACTTTGAGCTGCATTAACTAAGTGCTCAGTTTGTGCTGATATAACAGTATATTTCAAAATTGGTCATTTATTCTCTATAGTGAGTGGTAGATTGAGAACAGAGAATAATATCTTACAGTTCTGGAAGAATGAAGATCAACGTGCCAACACTTGTGTCATATGAGTCTGCTTTTTGCTTCCAAAGTGGCATTTTTTTGTGTCCTTATGAGGTGAAAGGCAGATAAACAAGAGAATGCGTTCTTCAGCCTTGAAGCCTTTTAAAAGGGTGCTCATCCCAGAAGCCACACTGCTTTATTTCCCCACTAGTTTTTATTGGTGCTTTGCAGACCCACCTAAGGATGGGATTTGTTGTTATATTTGTACATGCACATAATATAACAATATTATTTGGACAAAGTCACTGCATATCACATCACACTCCCCTCCTTGACTCCTTTCCTCGCCCTGGTCTCTTTCCTCTATTCTGCTGATTTCCTTTTGATTTTCATTAGATTTCTAGGCCTCCCTACACTTTTGTCTTTTTTCTTCCTAGCTTCCTCTGTGAAAGCAAACATGACATTTGACCTTCTTGGTTTGGTTTATTTTGCTTAATATACTGACTTCAAGTTCCATCCATACTTACTGCAAATAACATAAATTCAATTTTTCAGTTTTCCTTGTGGTTGAATAAAACTCTATTGTGTATATACCATATTTTCCTTATGCACTCATCTGTTGATGGACACCTCGACTAGTTTCATTGTTTAAGTATGAAGAATTGTGCTGCGAAAAACATGGATATGCACTTATCCCTACAGTATGATGCTTTAATTCTTGAGGATATATCCCAAGGAGTGATATATAGCTGGACCATATGGTGGTTCCATGCCTAGTCTTTTGAGGAAACTCCATACTGATTTCCATAGTGGTTGTACTGATTGCAGTCCCACCAAGAGTGTAAAAGTGTTTTTTCTTCTCCATTTTCTGTCTGCAATTTATTATGATGTGCATTTTTGATGAGTGCCATTCTGACTGTGTGAGGTAAAATCTCAGGGAAGTTTTGATTTGCACATCCCTAAACGATAATGACACTGAATATTTTTTCATATATTTGTTGGCTGTTGGTACTTCTTATTTTGAAAAATGTGTGTTTAATTTATAATTTTATTTGTTTTTTGAATGATATCTTTTTTGATGTGGGGTTTTGTTGTTTTCATTCTTTATCTATATTATCCTCTCAAAAGGAATAGCTAGAGAAGACTGTCTCTCTTTCTATCTGTAGGATCTATATTCAAATTTCTACTTGCTTCCTTTGCACTGAAGATGATTTTTCACTTAATTCCATCTTCTTGAATTACTCTTGACATTTTTTGCAGCACTTTCAGGTGGTATTGTGCATGTTTTTGCCCCATTTCTAAATACTGTTCATAGGAGATTAAGTTACACCATGAATCATTAAGGGAACAGCATCATTCCAGCTATATACCATCCCATCCTTTATCCCATTCCCAAATTTCATGTCCTTACAAAAATTCCTTCGATTTATTGCAGTAGCCCCAAAATCTTTAACTCCTTTCACCACAAGAAGTATGAATTCAAATCATATTATCTTCATCTTATGTGAATCATACTCAATGTATGACAAGTTCTGAGCACCATTTCCCTCCAGGTATGAGACTATGAAATCAAGAGTTATGTGCTTCTCAAACACAATGGTAGTACAGGCATGTGATAGACATTCCCTTTGCAATGGAGAGATAAGGCAAGAGGAAGTATCAGATCCATTAATCTAAAATCTGACAGGATAATACGCATTAAAATTTAAGCTTGCGAATAAGATTTTAGACTCTTAACCTGCCTTCTAGACACTGGAATGGAGGTTGTTTCCTCCAAATTTCAGGACCTGCTGTCCTTTTGTCTGTGCTGGGTACAGCACTGATTATAGGTTTCCTAGGTTGAAATCACGTGCCTTGGGCTCTCCCAGGTAGGGGCTACAAGCAGGTGGCTCTACAGTTCTAGGATCTCTGGATAAGACCTGTTTCCATGGTTCCACTAAGCATTGTCCTAATGGAATCTCTCTGTGTTTATAAACCTGTAATCCCATGGTCATTAGCCTAGTGGGGAATATTTACACAGCTCAGCCTCTGTGGAAAATCTCTGCCTTGATGCCAAAGCTCTTGGAAACTTATTTAAAAAAAATGTAGGATGGGTATCCATGTCTGTTCCTCTCTTCCATATTTGTGCCTGCAGATTTAGTTCAATACATATGTTTCTCAGGATGACACCTATAGATTTGGTAACAGAGTCCTGAATAACACATAAGCCTGCTTAGGCTATGGCAGGGCTGGCATAGTAGTCTTGTATTAGAATACAGAAAGGAAAATTTTGAAGCAATGCTAATAAGTCAGGCCCTGAACACCAAGAATTTGTGGATCTTCTAGAACCCTTCTTTGAACCTGTTATGTCTTAATGTTCTGGGACTGTGGTGGAATTGACGTCCTTCAAGATCTCAGAAAAGCGTTCAGTGTCATTCTCCCATTATCTTGATGCATAGCTTCTGGTTTCCTTCTGTTCATATTAATCTCTTTATCAAAATATTGCTTAGTCACACCCTTTATATTCTCTTCCCTAATATACCTTTTATATTGTGTTATAATGGGGTCAACTCAGTAATTTTCCAAATCTTTAAAATCTGTTTCACTTTTGATTATAAATAGCATCTTTATGTAGTTTCTCTGTAAGCATTTAAGAGAAACCATGTACCACAATTGAAATCTTCTTAGTTCCCCCTCCAGCCTCTGACTCCATAGTTCATTGTTTTTCTTCTGATTTGTTCTAAATAGTTATACATGACAGTATAATGCATTTAGACATATCATTCATAATTAGAGTATAATTTCTCATTTTTAAAAGGACATCATGCAGGATGACATGGGTTATGTAGTCTACATGCACAAGGGTAATAATGTCAGATTCATTCTGCATTCATTCCTATTACCATACCCTTCCCCTCCCTTCACTTCCTCTACCTTTTCCAATGTAGTTCTATTCTTCCAGAGCCTTAAACCTTATTGTGAATTAGCATGCACATATCAGAGAAAATATAAGGCCTTTAATTTTCTGATCTTGAACATCCAACAATCCAGTTTTACCTGTCATGAGTTAAAAGTACTGGGTGGTAATTTTAATTTCTGTGTTTGTACTGATCTTACCCCTTCTGTTTACTTGGGGTCAGTGTTATTACTGAGAGTGAGCCTTACATCTTTTTTGACTTAACTTTCATATTAATCAATTTGTTACTTAATCTAATTAGTTGTACATGACAGTAGAATGTATTTACACATTTTCATATTGATTATGGCCTATTATCTCAAATTAACCCAGTTTGACCTATACTGAAAGTTCTACTTTTTCACAGATTAACTGAAAACTGTTATAAACTTTTAAGGAAATATAAAATATTAGGAAGAATAGGACATATTAAGTTTTTAAAGTAGCTCTTATTCATGAAACATATTTTTTATAATTCCATATCTTACACATTAGTTTGAGAACATCAAGTTGGTGGAATTCGCAGAACCAGGATTTGACATCCCCTGTGACTGAACTTGGGTGAGGGTCATCACAACATTGTGAATGGCATCATAATGGCAGGAAATGCAGGGGGTAGAGCTTGCATGGCCACAAAACTGGGTACAGACCAGTCTTGCTTTTTCATAACCACTGACTCTCACAGAAACAAATGAGGCCCAGGTGAAGTAGATTATTCCCTTCCTATGGCCTCATCCCCTAGTTGTGACTGAATTACCTCACATTAGGCTCCACCTCTTACAGGTCCTACCACCTCAACATTGCCACACTGAGGACCAAACCTCCAGTCCTTGGGGAAAAAACCACATCCACCTCATCACAAATTCCAAATAGCCAGCATTGTCAGAGCAGCATGTTGGAGTCTACAACATGTGTGTAGGTGGGGATGGGGGAAGGTTTCTCTCAGAGGTCACTGGAAGCAGCTGGAGCCCACATTCCAAAACCTCTGTGCTGTTACACTTGCCATAGTCATGGCCTCAGGGTGTCAACCCAGAAGAGAGATCAGTGGCACTCATTTGTTTAAGAAAAGCAGTCATCACCATGTCAGACTCAAGTGTTTACATGCCCCCACCCCAAACATGAATGAGATGTCTGTGGCTTTTTGAAATCTTATGGGCTTCAATGAATATGGCTGCAGTCATCATTTTAAATGGCCTGCATTTCATGTATCCATGAGTGTCCAATGCGCTATCAGGTTTCCCTCAAAGGGCTTGAGGGAAAAATTGATAATGATAGTGCAGAGGAAGGAAAGGGGAGAGAGAGGGTCAGTAGGAAAAAGAAAGCTATATATAGTTAGGAGCTCAAGATCTAGAGTGGCTGATGCATTAAGGAAACTGTGGGTGTCTGGTAATGCTGGTGACATTTGGTCTATATCCGGGATATTCAGGTGTGTCCTTAACTTTTGTGAGTACTCTCACAGGTAAGACAGACCTCTTGGGGAAGTCCAGTTTGCCCCAGACTAGAACAGAGTCTGGCTTTGGTTTCAGATGCAGGTGCCTGACCCAGAAGGGAAACTGGAGCTTTCCACTGGCAAACAGCCTGCTCTTCTTGTAATCATGTACATGCTGGTTACCCTGAGTTTTTCAAACCCAGGAATCCTCCATCATTGTAAGTCCTCAGAACCCTGGGAGAAGCAGATGGCACTTCATGGGCTAATTCCTACGGGGCTCATTCTACAGTGGCCAGCACACCTGTGGCCTCAGGATGCCTTCTCTCCATGTCATCATCAATTAGGCCCTGGCACTTTATTTCCAAAGCCTCTGAACTATGAGAAAACAGAATCCCAATCTTCATGTAATTGCTGTGTGGAAGTGAGTACTCCTCCTCTTTGTCCACTCTTGGTACCTTACATATGCCATGGCCTCTGTGTCTGCACCTGTCCTGAGAGGCTGGCCTTGCTTGCACAGGTGCTGACATACAAAAGGCACACATGTGTGCTGGGCCTCGTGGAGTCAGGGACAGGAGAGCAGTGCCTGTCCCAACCCCTGGATTGCTGACATTGATACCAAGAATTTTACCCTGGCTGCTGTCCTGTTCTGGGCATCTTTGCCTGTTCTTCTCTGGGTGTCCAAGTAGGAGGATTTCCTGGGTTCTGAGTGGCTTCTCTCCTGTGCACAGGCTGCTTGGGTTTACAAATGCAGAAG
The DNA here is from genome assembly GCF_902686455.1 of Sciurus vulgaris. Taxonomy (NCBI): domain Eukaryota; kingdom Metazoa; phylum Chordata; class Mammalia; order Rodentia; family Sciuridae; genus Sciurus; species Sciurus vulgaris. The sequence goes on along the minus strand of NC_136470.1, from coordinate 57,068,755 downwards.
GCGGTTTGGTAAAGTTGTTCTTTTCTTCCTTATCCAGTATCTGAGAAAACAGTCTCAGATGATTCTATATCCTGATCAAAGTGACACGAGGCAGGTCTTATCTCTGAGATCTTTGTGATATCAGGTGACCTGAGCAGCCATGGAGTCCTAACTTGCTTTAATTAAGGAAACGCAGGTTCTCCCTGGAGGTGGTATCCCCTGTTATGGGTCAATGGCAGAGGTCCTAGAGTGCCTGGCTGGATTTGGGGGTGATGGAGTCCAGACCAGATAGACGCTCAGTCCTGCTTCCTGTCCCCTAGAAGTCTTACCAGCACTGTAGGTGAGTTAAAAACTGCATGGGCCACAGAAATATCAGGAGTTTCCTGCTCTTGCTCCTTTCTCTGTGTGTGTATTTGGAAACCAAGCTGAAGATCGGCGTACTCTTCTTGTGCAGAGGTGACTCACACCTTTCTTGCTGAAAAAGGGCATGGCATATCCACACATTACCAGGGATGATGAAAGAGCAGGGATGATGGTCAGCCCGAGTGAGGGCACACAGGGTGGGGCTTGAGCAGTCACTTGGTAGGACCTGTGAAGGACATGTTGAAGGTCATAGGGGTCTGGCTGAGAGGTTAGGAGGGACTGTGGAGTAAAGAATGGAGCAGGGACACGGAGAGTGATAATGAACATTGAAAACGGACAGGCACCAGGACAGTGTGCTGAAGAGATTTCACCTGGGTGTACTGGACTAACAGTCCAGTCCAGGGAGGAAGATGGGTGGCAGGGCATACTGAGGTGGGACCAGGGGGAAAGGAGTCTGGTCCAAAGGTGGGGCCAGGGCGTAATTGTCCAGTGCCTTGGCTCCTTAAACATAGCCCAACTTTGTAGTGGCTGTACCTGCCTTGGATCTCCGGTTGCCGCTCATCCTGCAGCTGTTTATCCAGGTGGTGGTGGTGAGCACTGACAGGCACCCATATGATGACTGGGTAAGCAGAACCAAATGCTTGTGCTGTGAGGAGGCATCTTTCACCCCTGCCACTAGGCACTTTCTGTGCTTTCTCTACTGCCCTTGGCCCTGATGGTGCTCATGAGTCCTTCCACACCCACCTCTTAAGGTGCAGCTCAGATCTTTCCTTCCCCGGGACTTGTGAGGCCATTCACCCTCCTGGGTACATTGCATGGAGAGCCTACTGTGTGCTAGGCTGCATGTTATTTGAGAGATGTTATGGAGGTAAGTCCACCTTGTGCCTATAAGCAACCTGAAATCAGATAAATGGAGGGAAGAAGCCCATCAATGTCTAGGGTAGGACTTGGCATTCAAGTGTGACCTTTCCTGCTTGCATATTGAAGGCCTTCAAGCCAGATTTCCCTGGGCCATGTGAGTTTTGAGTAGGAAATATAATTGGGCATCCCTGATGCCACTGCTCTCCCTGATAGTGAAATTCAATGAAGGGACACTTTAGAAATAATAGAGAGGTAAGAAAGTGAAGTGGGAGCATGTGGAGACACCATCTTTGGATCAGTTTAACAGCACAAGGAAGATTTTAAAAGGTGTCTGGAAGGACGAAGCAGGAGGACAGGTGTGGTCAGTGGAGACACAGAAGCATGTGGCAGAGGGAGGTAAAAGGTGATGAGAGAACCCTGAGGGGGTAGGAGAGGTGTGCTCTGTTAGCACTCATCTGGGGAGAGCTGCTCACAAGTGGGTAGAGGGAGGTCACACTTCCTAGGATTGCTGGAAGGCAGGAAGTCCTGGGTCTCTCTTGGGCTTCCCTGTCCTTGCAGTCTTCCAAACCCCCGTGTTGAGGCCTATACCTAACTGACCAACTAAGGGAGGGTCCTTGGGAGATGGCCTTGCCCCGTCCTGCAGGTTCGGAGCTCCTCTTCCCATCCCCATCTCCCTTAGCATGACATCACCTTAGACAGGGCTGGACCAGGAACTGGTATGCCACCCTTTGTGCCCAACTGGGAACCAAGTGAGTTGGTAAACCAGGGGCTTCAGTGGGATCCCTTGGGCTGGTCAGGAGGGCTGAAGCTGGGTCTCTTCCCTGGTCCCTACCCCAGCTTCCAGGCCCTGACACACACTGATCCTTTCTTTTGGGGTTTTCTCCAGAGCCACCTAGGGGCCTCTGTGAATTTCACTGTACTGTGTTTCTGTTGATTCTTGCCCCACCAATTGGGGTAGAGGGAAATTGCAGGCTGAATGGGCTCCTGTATAAGATCTCTGGTCTCTGTGTTTTGCAAGCTGAGTGGAGAGGGAGGTTAGGGAACCCAGGCCAAGGTGGAAAGTGACCCTTTGCATTTAACCTGTTGTTCCCCAGGTATATGTCAGAACACCTGCTTTTCCAGAAAGAGGAGAGAACAGAGTGGAAAGCACTGGAGGCTGTGGGCTCACCAATCCACTCCCCACAGGCACTCCCAAAACTCCCTGGGTCCAAGTCTCCATTTGTAAGCCCCCGAAGGAGTGGTGATATTGCATCCTTATGGGAGGTAAGTAAATCCAGAATATAAAGCAGCAATTTAAGATGACTGAGCATAATGACACATACTGAAAAACCCTAGAAGTTCAGGAGCCTGAGGCAGGAGGATCATAATTTTGAGACCAGGCCTGGCAGTTTAGTAAGACCCTGCTAAATAAAAAGGCGTGAGGAGGTAGTTCAGTGGCATAATGTGCCTGAATTCAAACTCTAGTAATGCCTAAAATAAAAAATTGAAGAAAATAAAAAGATAAAAGTTGGTCTTGGCGTCACATGCATTTATTTCCAACTACTCTGTAGGCTAGAGCACAAGGATCACTTGAGTCCTTGAGTTTGAAGCAAACCTTCATTAAATGGTGTGTGTGTGTATATATATATATATATAACTACAAAAAGAACAAGAATGAAGCCAGGAAGCATGGCTCACACCTGTAATCCCAGAGACTCAATAGACTGAGTCAGGAGGATCACAAATTTGAGGCAGGCATTGGGATCTTAGCAAGACTCTTCTCTCCACTTTTGTAAAAAAATTGGGGGCACTGGTGATGCAGCTCAGTGTTAAAGCCCATGAAATCAATCCCCACTACAGGGCATCAGGGAGGAGACAAAGCAATGTGACTCCATAATATTAAAATTGGGAGGCTTGAGGTGAAACTTATTGTTGTGGTTAGCATGTGCTTAGCATGCTGGAGGCCCGGGGTTCAATCCCCAACACCAAAAAATGAATAAAAACAAAAATATTAAAAAAAAATTTATGTATATATACCAAGCAACAAGTGAAAATGTTAGAGTGTATACCTTTTGACCCAGAAATGTAACTATTAGCAAGTGTGTCCTAGGGAAACAATAGAATATCACAGAATAAGGGCTTTGTCCCATTATTTAGATAGCAAAAAGGAGCTAAAAATCTACTTAAAGTTGATTAGTAGGAAATGCCTTCTATATACATATACGGGTTTGCAATTAAAAAAAAAATTCTAATCAAATAGTGCAATCTGTCAAACATGTAAATTCATAAAAATAAGCATTATAACTAAAATGATTTATAACTCATAATTAGAATATCTTTGGATAAGAACTGGAATATAACGGATTTTTAAAATGTTTGTGTAAATCATCATGAGAATGAAGTCCATGTGTTACAGTTGGTTGAGCCATCTCAGGAATGTCTTGTGAGAGTTACACTCTTCTTCCTTACACTGGTTCTTCTGCTTTCTCTTTCTTCCATTGTACTTGAAAGATGCAAGTTCAGGTCTCCTTTTTATCTCGGTGTTGATTTTGACAATTATAACACCAGGATGGCTGTTATTTTTATTTAATATGTTCTTCTGTATCTAAAGTCATATATCAAGGTTTATAAAGTAATATAATTCAGTTAAAATCTTACGTGGTTTGAATCCAGTGTATTTAATATGTTTCCATCATCAGAGAAATAAAGACTTTGTTCAAGGAAGAAGCCCACTTCTTTGCAAGTAATATTGATCTTCACCTTGTATACTTTAATCTGGTATACCCTTAGGAAAAGGAAAATCTTTTACCTAGAACTTTTGGGTCAAGTAGAAAGGAAGTTGCATTTTAGAAACAAATCACATGTCAAACATCATGCTTTTCCTAGTTGCCTTGTTTGGTTGCTTATTATTCCCCTGTTCCTTGGTAGGCAATTCCCTGGAGAAAGTACCTTAAACAGTAAATGTTTTAATTTTCTACAGATGGATAGGTATATTTTTCATTACATCTTAACAACTATATTGAAGTATAATTTTCATACAATAAATCTCATCCATTTTATTGACCAATTCAGGATTTTTTAAATGTATTTTGAGTACTCATTAACATTGGAGAGTTATTCACTGTGTCTTATATTAATTACTTTTTATTTTACCATTACTATCATTTTATGAAAGAAGTAATTCTACTTAAATTGTAATCAGTTTAAGAAATTTCACTTGCTCTTTTATATTATTTTTCTTTTTGTCATATGAAAGTTTTCTTCCTTGAATTGTTAGCATTCTTTCTCTTTCATATTCAGAAAAGGATGGCTTCCCTTGTGGATCCTCAGGAGTAGGTCAATTTATTTCTTTTAAATCTTCTTCTAATTCAGGTTACCCAATACAAATCTGTTTGTATTTTTCTTTCTAAAATGAATTCCGCCATTACAGCTAAATAACTATGTGATATATTTGCAATTATTACTCAAGAATACTTATCATATACTTTTACTTCATATACTTACTTTTCCATATTCCATAAAATCAACTTAAGTCTTTAAATGATGATATTGGAACCAGTGAGTTTTAATCATTTAAAAATTAGCTATTGAAAAAATAATTTCTTAAAGTATATATAAAAAATGAGATGATCCATCACTTTGTATCCTTTTAATCTTGTTTTCTCATGTGATGAACACAGCTGAACACCAAGGGATCAGAAACATCAGCAGTAGTGAGAGAGGAGGATGATGGGGTAAAGAGGCTGCACCTCCTGTCATTGGCCCACAAACAGATCATACAGAATCAGTGAGTGATTGACCCATGACCTGGTGTGTGCATCTGTGCATGTGTGTTGCTAAAAACAGCAGGTGGCATTTGACTTTCAGTGATGATTTCAAAATGTCCTCAAGTTTTTGTATGAGAATATTAAAATTACATTAAGATGTTTACCTAGAGAGTACTCATCACACATTTTGGAAAATTAAAAATCTAAAGGCTTCTTAAAAGAATACTTAAATCACTGGGTTTTTTCTTTCTATATTTTGCCCTGTTTTCCAGAGAAATCATCACTTTCTCTGTTCTTTCTGTTTCATATTGTGCATAACTATTATATCTAATTCTTGGATCTTTTCTTGTCCCCAGATTATATATTTTATTTTAGTTTTTTACATTTTTCTCGAAGCCTTAATATCGTTTAATAGACAGGTGAGAGTGAACGTCCTCACCAGCTAAGGGAGGAGCCAGGGAGAGAGAACTCCTGAGGGGACTTGCTGTGGACCTTGATGTGGTGGACCCAGTGCAGAGCTCAGGCAGTGCTCCCAGGACTGCCAGTGGACCCTGATCTCAGGACAGAGGACTTTGTTTTTTTATTCCTTGCAACTGATCTTTATATATGTATAAAATCTTTTGTGGAAATCAGTAATGGTTATTTCAACAACAAGGTTTCTAGTCTTTTGCACATTATCTTTCTGCCCTTTGACTACTTTGCCTTTACTACTCTTACTAATCTTTTATTTTTCTTTTTTCAATTTTAGAGTGATGGAACTTCAAAGAGCAATGAAAATCCAAAAGGACACTTCCTTCATCTCGAGACCTGAGTTTGTGAGAGAAGAAATGTTGCCCTGAAAGCACAGCTGGTGAAACTAAGGAGCATGTTCAGAGCCACTTGGGCATTAGGGTGGAAATACTGGGGGCGACTGGGAGTCCTGGGCTGCCTATGACCATTAACATAAATGAAAGTAAAGAGTAAAGTGAGTCAGATGTCAAGGTGGGGAGGAGATTGGGGACAGGAGTGGGGGACTGTTGATGGTGAGAGTGGTAATACTGAACTTGAGTATTTTGTGAGCTTCCCATCTTGTACCTTCTGAAGGAAGTATAGAGACTTTCAACAGTGTTGAATCTTAATGGGGATTGGCTTATTTCACTTAGCATATTCTCCAGCTCCATCCATTAACTGCAAAAGCCATCATTTCATTCTCCTTTAGGCTGAGTAATATTACATTGTGTATATATATCATTTTTTAATGCATTCATGTGGAGAACACCAAGGTTAATTCCATAGTGTAGCTATTGTGAGTGGAGCTGCTATCACTGTACTTTGCTGATTTTAAGTCCTTTGGGCATAGACCAAGGAGTGGGATAACTGTGTCAAATGATGTTTCCATTCCAAGTTTTTAGGAAACTTCCTACTGCTTTTCATAGTGGTTGCACCATTTTGCAGTCCCACCAGCCATGTATGAATGTCCTTTTACCACATCCACACCAACATTTACTGTTGTTTAAATTCTTAAAAACTGCCCGTCTGACTGGAATGAGATGAATTCTTAGAGTAGTTTTGATTTGCATTTCTCCAATTGCTAGAGAAGTTGGACATCTTTTCATATATTTGTTGATGCATTATATTTCTTCTTCTGTGAAATATCTATTCAGTTTCTAAGCCCATTTATTGATTGGTCTATTTGGTTTTTTTGGTGTTAAATTTTTGAGTTCTTTATATATCCTGGAGATTAATGCTCTATCTATGGTGCAGATGGCAAAGATTTCCTTACTTTCCGTAGGCTCTCTCTTCACATTATTGATTGGTTCCTTTGCTGAGACTAAGCTTTTTCATTTGAATCCAACTCATTTATTGATTCTTGATTTTACTTCTTGTGCTTTAGAAGTCTTCTTAAGCCATCCAATCCTAAACCAGTATTGTGAAGGTTTGGGACTACTTCTTCTGTTATTAGAAGAAGGGATTCTGTTCTAGTGCTTATATCTTTCATCCACATTGCATTGAGATTTGTGCATGGTAACAGAATGGGGTTTATTTTCATTTTGAGACATGAGGATTTCCAATTTTCCCAGCTTGATTTGTTGAATAGGCTCTTTTCTCCAGTGAATATTTTTAGCACGTTTGTCCAAAAGGAGGCAATAGGTTTCTGTGTCTTGTATTTTGCACCATTGTTTTTCATGTTTGTTTTCATGTTTGTTTTGGTGCCAACACTTGGCTGTTTTTGTTACTATACCTCTGTAGTGTAATTTAAAGTGTGGTATTGTGATGCCTCCTGCTTCACTTTTCTTGCTAAATATTGCTTTCTCTGTTCTGGATTTCTTATTGTTCCAGTGAATTTCACAATAGTATTAGATCTCAAAGATTCTCATATTGAAATGCAAATCAAAACTAACTTAAGATTCCATCTCCCCCAATTAGAATGGCTATTATCAAGAATCCAACTAACAATAGGTATTGGCCAGGATGTGAGTGAAAGGGTATATGTATACATTGCTGGTGGGATTGCAAATTAGTGCAGCCACTCTGGAAAGCAATGTGGAGATTCCTTAGAAAACTTGGAATGGAGCACTATTTGACTCAGGTATCCCACTCCTTGGCCTAAACCCAAAGGACTTAGAATCAGCATACTGCAGTGATGCAACCACATCAATGTTCATATCAGGTCAATTCACAATAGCTAGATTGGGGAACTAGCTTAGTTGCCCTTCAACTGATGAATGAACAAAGAAGCTATGGTATATACACACCAATGGAATATTATTCAGACATAAAGAAGAATAAATTTATGACATTTGCAGGTAAATGGACAGTGTTGGAGAATATCATGCGAAGCGAGATAAGCCAATCCCACAAAACCAAAGGTGGAATTATCTCTCTGAGAAGTGGATGATGATACATAATGGGGAGTGGGAGTGAGACAAGAAGGGAGAAAGGATGGATTGTATAGAGGAAAAAGAAGGATAGGAGGGAATGGGGGAAGGAAAAATAACAGAATGAGATAAACATCATTACCCAATGTACATGTATGATTACAGAAATGATGTGACTCTACTTCGTGTACAACCAGGAAAACCACAATTGTACCCCACTTGTGTACAATGAATCAAAATAAATTAAAAATTAAAGACTCTCGTATTATTTAAAGTGACCAGATAATACATATAATGATTATTTCTAAATGGTTATAGAATACAACAGTGTTCAAAATATGAAATGTAATTACATATTATCAAAACAGAATAGAAATAATTACAAATAGAAAGTGGAAAGTACATGGGAAATTAATGAAAACTTACTCTGTTGCAATTTAAACCCTCCAACATGGAATGAAGATCCAATCAGACAGGAAAAGAAGGAATTGCAGAAGATGTTGAACATGTTTTCATATAATTGCTGATGGATTATAAATGAATTGAAGAACAAACTAATACACTTCCTAAAATATGGTTCAGAATGTCAAAATTATTTAGAATACTAAATATGGTACTGAAGATACATTAAAAGTGTCTAAAACTTGGTAGACAGATGGTATTAAAAAGTACAAAATTCAAGCATGTGAAGATCATCCAGCAGAACAAGGAAAGGTTTTGCAGTATCAATTAGGCTACTGGATTATCAAATTTAAGTAGACTATCTTCAAGCTGAACTGATACAATAATTCATATTTCAACAAAATCAAGTTGATACTCTAGACTATGAGGACTAAGAAAAAAAGGTTAAAAACAGGTAGAGATAAAAAGCAGAATATTTCAAAGAAAAGCAATAGGAGTAATCCCCCCAAAATATCATTAATGGAAAGCAGAAGGCAGTAGACAGATATTGTTAGGTTACATAGCATTAATGCAAGAAATATGAGATTCCTGTATTTTTTTATCCTTGATGTATAAGTATAATGAAGAATAAGTTGAACTGTAGTAGTGTTTTTGTCAGAATGTGTGCCTAGTTCAACACCCAGCACCTCAAAGAAAAACAAACAAAGCAAAAGAATGAGGAGAAAAATCAAGCCATTTCAGAAAATCACATTAAAGAACGTGTCACCAAAAATATGTCATTAAGGGATTTGAGCTCTGGATCCACTTCCCCTCTTGAGAGTCTTTGTCTGTCCTCTCCTTTAATGAAACTTGCTTTGCACCCCCTAAAAAATTATTAAAAGAATTCCGAAAATGTACTGTGGATAGAAGGAATTTGAAACTTCAAAGTGAAATTCGCATATAGGAGGAAGCTATATCTGAAGAACAGGTAAATATTTAAAGAATTCTTACAAAAGAATAGCAACATTTAATTGGGAGAGAAAAAGGATAAAATGAAAATACTATTAAACTATGCATAGAAAATGATAACATCATTATTGGAGATGAATTTTTCTTAAATCTGTGGAGGAGTAGTATGGAAGTAACAAATGCATGTTATAATTTTTAGTGTTTAAACTTAAACATAGGTTAAAAGAAATAGAGAGAATTTGAAAATCTAATAGAAAGGAGAAACAGAAAAGCAGACGGTATTCCTATTGTGACTTTACAAGTTTGATGCATATTTTGGGTAAAATCTATATCTTTTGAGAACAATCTCATGCAGTCTATGGCTTGGTTTTATCTCTACATTAGCTTTTCTGAAGCAGATATATTCACTAGTGAAATCTAGCTTAATAATTCTTTTACAAGTGTGCTTTTGTTGAATTACGTAGAAAGTCTTTGTCAACCCCAAGGCCATCTCATTTTTCTCTTAGGTTGTCTTCTGAGAGTTTTATAATTTTGCATATGTGCCTGGCTTCTATTTTGAGTTGATTCATGGGAGGGTTGAAGAATCTATGTCTAGATTCATTTTTTTTAGCATGTGAATATCCAGTAATTCCAGCACCATATATTGAAAAAACTATCTGTTCTTCATTGTGTTGCATTGCTCCTGTGTCAATGACTTTGTAACTACATTTATTTAGGTATATTTTTGAAGTGTCTCTCTGCTTCACGGATTCATTTGGCTCTTGATTCTGCAGTGACCTATTCTCTTGATGATGTGACTGGATAGTAAGTCTTGAAGTCAGGTCCTCCAACTATGTTCTTCTCAATATTGCATAGTTTATTGTGGTTTTTTTTTGTGTTTTCATACAGATTGTAGCATCTGTTTGTCAATATCCACAATATAACTTACTAAGAACTTATTTGGGATTGCATTGAGTCTATAGGTTAAATTTGAAACAACTAAGATCTTGAAAAGTTTGGGTCTTCCTCTCCATGAAGATGGAACTTCTCTCCATTTATTTAGTTCTTGTTTGATTTTGTTGATCAGATTCTGTTTTCCTATTGTAGATTTTACAAAGACTATGTTAGGCTTATACCTAAGTGTTTCATTTTGAAGGTGCTCATAAAAATGGGATTGTGTTTAATTTTTATATGAAGTTCATGGTGATAAATTGTGTGAGCACAAAAACTGTGGCATGATGGAAATAATGGATGACTTGGTCTTTGAAGCTAGTTTCACTCTCTTCTCTGCCACTACCCTTGACCAGTTTGTTTTGATATCTTAGTACATTTGACAAGACAAAAGATCAAAGTACAAGGAAAGGATTTAGTTTGGAGTATAATAATAATTAGATGAGAAATGCCATAAATTTGATAACTGTTGTTTTGAACTATCATGTAATATTTTTAACCTTCAATTTAAAATGCCCATAAATGCATGGTTGCATTATTCATTTAAGTGCTATCTTTATTACACTAATTACACTAATATAAATTACACATTTGAATATGCACTCAGTCTCCAGTTCTTATGCTGTATACTGCTAAGTCAGTCAATTTGTGGACTTAAGTAGTAGATCATCTCCATCAAACTCTCTTAAGTCACTAAGTTGAGAACATAAATTGTCCATTTGCTTTTCAGTAGAGAAGTCACATCTGACCTTGTCAAAGTAGATTTGATAGAGTTGGTGGAGGAGTTAGGAAGTGATATTGAAGAGATATATAGAAGCCAGGTAAGTGTGAAGAACCCAAAAAGTACAATCCTGTAGCAGGTGGACCATAAGGGATTCCAGGAGGTGATTTTATTTATTTATTTTGGTACTAGGGATTAAACCCAGCGGCACTTAAACACTGAGATACACCCCTAGACCTTTTGGTATTTTTTTTGGAGAATGAGGCTGATTAAATTGTTTACAGCCCCAATTGCTGAGGCTGGCTTTGAACCTGTGATCTTCCTGCGTCACCTCCCAAGTTGCTGGGATTACAGGCATGTGCCATCATGCCCCCACTCCTTGTTTTGTTGTTTCTTTTAGTGGAAATCAACACAATTCATTTCCTGATCCTGTAGAGAAAGAAAATTTGGTCATGTGGATATTCAGACTCCATCTTTTGCAATTCTGAACTCATCATAATTCCACTCATTCCCTTTGATTGAGGACTGTAGGTAATTAACATTCAAGGTTAATATTGAAATGTAAGTTGTAATTCTGGTCATTTTTTTTGTCTCTGGTTTTTAAGTTGAATTAGTTTCTCCTTCCATGATAATTCTTTGGTGTACATCTTTCCTTTGATCCTTTAAACTTGTGTTTTCCATTTCACCACCATGCAATTTTTTGTGGCGAATGCTCTATAGAGCAGAGTTTCTAGTTGTGAATTCTTTTAACTTTTTTTTAATCAAGGAAGATTTTTAATTTCATTTTCAAACCTGAAGCTTAGTTTTTCTGTACACAAAATCATTGGTCATCCTCATTTTTTTTTTTTTTTCATATCTTGAAATATATTATTCCAGAACCTCCTAACTTTGAATGTCTTGGTTGAGAAATGACCTGAGATTTCAATTGGTTTCCCACTATATATAATGCAATTTTTTTCTCTCCTGGCCTTTAAGATTCTCTCCTCATACTGTATGTTGAGCAGCTATGAATATTGATGTGGCTGTATCTCTGTAATAGGCTGATTTTAAGTCCTTTAGGTATAGGCCAAGGAGTGGGATAGCTGGGTAAAATGGTGGTTCCATTCCAAGTTTTCTAAGGAATCTCCACACTGCTTTCCAGAGTGGCTGCACTAATTAGCAGCCCCACCAGCAAAGTATGAGTGTCCCTTTTCCCCCACATCCTCGCCAACACCTATTGTTGCTTGTATTCTTGATAATTGCCATTCCTATTAGTGTGAGATGGAATATTAGGGTAGTTTTGATTTGCATTTCTCTTATTACTAGAGATGTTGAACATTTTTTTCATATGTTTGTTGATTGCTTCTAGATCTTCTTCTGTGACGTGTCTGTTCATTTCCTTAGCCCATTTGTTGGATGGGTTATTTGTATCTTTGGTGTAAAGTTTTTTTGAGTTATTTATATATTCTGGAAATTAGGGTTCTATCTGAAGTATGAGTGGCAAAGATTTTCTCCACTCTGTAGGCTCTCTCTTCACATTGTTGATAGTTTCCTTTGCTGAGAGAAATCTTTTTAGATTGAATCTGTCCCAGTTATTGATTCTTGCCTTTTTTTCTTGTGCTATGGAGTCCTGTTAAGAAAGTCAGATCCTATGCTGACATATTGACAATTTGGACCTACTTTTTCTTCTATAAGATGCAGGGTCTCTGGTGTGATTCCAAGGTCATTGATCCGTTTTGAGTTGATTTTTTATCAGGATGAGAGATAGGGGTTTAGTTTCATTCTGCTGCATATGGATTTCCAGTTTTCCCAGCACCATTTGTTGAAGAAGCTATCTTTTCTCCATTGTATATTTTTGGAACCTTTGTCTAGTATGAGAAAATTGTATTTATTTGGGTTTTTGTCCGTGTCCTCTATTCTGTATGATTGATCTACCTGTCTATTTTGGTGCCAATACCATGGCACATTTGTTACTATTGCTTTGTAGTACAGTTGAAGTTCTGGTATTGCGATACCCCCTGCTTCACACTTCCTGCTAAGGATTGCTTTAGCTATTCTGGGTTTCTTATTCTTCCAAATGAATTTCATGATTGCTTGCTCTATTTCTGTAAGGCACGTCCTTGGGATTATAATAGGATTTGCATTGAATCTGTATAGCACTTTTGGTAGTATGGCCATTTTGACAATATTAATTATGACTATCTAAGAACATGGGAGATCTTTCTATCTTCTAAGGTTTTCTTTATTTCTTTACTGTTTGTAGTTCTCATTGTAAAGATCTTCCACCACTTTTGTTAGATTGATTCCTAAGTATTTTTTTTCTTTTGAAGCTATTGTGGATGGGGTGCTTTTCCTAACATCTCTTTCTGAAGATTCATCACTTATGTATAAAAATCATTACATTTGTGAGCATTGATCTTATGTCCTCTACATTTCCCAATTCACTTATGAGTTCTAAAAGTTTTCTGGTGGGATTTTCTGGTTCCTCTAAGTATATAATCATGTCATCAGCAAATAGTGATAGTTTGTGTTCTTATTTCCTATTCGTATCCCTTTAATTTTCTTGGTCTGTCTAATTGTTCTGGCTAGAGTTTCAAGGACAATTTTGAATAGAAGTGGTGAAAGAGGACATCCCTGCCTTGTTCCAGTTTTTAGGGGGAATGCTTTCAGTTTTTCACCATTTAGAATGATATTAGCCACTGGCTTAGCACAGATATCCTTTACAATGTTAAGGAATGTTCCCACTATCTCTATTTTTTTCTAGTATTTTGAGCATGAAGGGATGATTTATTTTATAAAATGCTTTTTCTGCATCTGTCATAATAATCATGTGATTCTTGACTTTAAGTCTATTGATATGGTGAATTACATTTATTGATTTCCATATGTTGAACCAACCTTGCATCCCTGGGATAAAACCCACTTGATTGTGGGGCACTATCTATTTAATATATTTTTGTTTGCAATTTGCTAAGATTTTGTTGACATTTTTTATATCAAAGTTCATTAAGAATATTTAATTTTCTGAAATTTTCTTTCCTCGATGTCTCTCTGTCTGCTTTAGGTATCAGGGAGATATTGGCTTCATAGAATGAGTTTGGGAGGGTTCCCACCTCTTCTGTTTCATGAAATACTTTGAAAAGTATTAGAAATGAACTCTTCTTTAAAGGTTTTGTAGAACTCTGCTGAGAACAATCTGATCCCAAACTTTTCTTGATTGGTTCGCTTTTGATGACTTCTTCTATTTCATTACTTGAATTTGACGTATTTAAACTGTGTATGTCCTCCTGGTTCAGTTTAGGTAATTCATATGTCTCTAGAAACTCATGGATGTCTTCGGTATATTCTATTTTGTTGGAGTACAGATTTTCAAAATAGCTTCTAATTATATTTTGTATTTCACTAGTGTCTGACGTGATATTTCCATTTTCATTTCAAATTTTAGTAATTTGAGTTTTCTCTCTCCTTTTTGTTAGTGTGGAATAGGGTTTATCAATTTTGTATATTTTTTCAAAGAACCAATGATTTATTTAGTCAGTTTTTTTAATTGTTTCTTTTGCTTCAATTTTGTTGATTTCAGCTCTCATTTTAACTATTTCCTGACTTCTACTCCTTTTGGTGTTGCTCTGTTCTTCTTTTTCTAGGACATTGAGCTGTAGTGTTAGGTTATTTATTTGTTGACGTTTTCTTCATTTATTGAATGCTCTCCATGAAGTAAATTTTCCTCTAAGTACTGTTTCATAGTGTCCCAGAGATTTTGATATGATGTAACTTTGTTTTTGTTTACCTCTAAGAATTTTTGAATCCCCCCCCCCATGTCTTCTGTTATCCATTCATCATACAATAGTGTATTATTTAATCTCCAGGTTTTGGAGTAGTTTCTGTTTTTTACTCTGTCATTTACTTCTAATTTCAATCCATTATGATCTGGTATAATATAAGGTATTATCTCTATCTTCTTGTATTTGCTAACATTAGCGTTGTAGCATAAAATATGGTCTATTTTAGAGAAGGATCCATGTGCTGCTGAGAAGAAAGTGTATTCACACTTTTTTGGGTGGTATATTCTATATATGTTGGTTAAGTCTAAATTATTGATTGTGTTATACAGATCTATGGTTTCTTTGTTCAATTTTTGTATGGAGGATCTGTCCAGTGGTGAGAGAGGTGTATTAAAATCACCTGGTATTATTGTGTTGTGATCTATGTGATTCCTGGAATGGAGAAGGATTTGTGAGAACTGAAGGGAGAAATACTAACACATTCGTAATTTATTTACCGGGACTTTAATACCCCACTTTCAATAGGGAAAAAACATACAGACAGAAGATCATTAAAGACACAGAGGGCTAGAATAACACTGCCTCAGCGCCAGCCCCGGTCACGGTGCCCCGCGACCTGGGCCCCCTGCACCCTCCGGCCGCCCCTCGTGGCCCCGGGCCCCGTGTCGTGTCGCAGCGCAGCGCAGGAGGCAGCATGGTGGAGAAGTGCTGCCCGCTGCAGAGGGACGGCTTGTACTGCTGGTTCTCGGAGCTGCCTCGCTGAAGCGTGTGGAGTTCCTGTGCGGCCTGCTGGACCAGTACATCCCGCTGGAGCTGCGCTTCCTCGCCTCATGCCTGGAGGACTTGCCGCGCAACGACTGCCACTCGCTGCGCGACTCAGAGATCAAGGCCAACTACCCGGCCGACCTGGGCAGCCTTACCAACCTGAAGGACGAGGTGGTGCGCAGCATGCTGCTAGTGTCGCTGGCGCTGCTGGGCTCGAAGCAGCACGAGGCGGTGGGCGTGCTCTACCACATGCTCACGCACATGGACTCCATCATCCACAACTACTGGCTGCAGCTTAACGAGGGCGGCACTGGCGATGAGTTCCTGTTGCTCTTCACCATGCCCTCTAAACACCCGGCCTTCAGTTTCCATCAGAAGCAGGTCCTGTGGCAGGAACTCACGCAGATCCAGAGGTGCCTGAGCAGTGGCGGCTGGGGTCCTGGAAGCCAGAGCGCTCCCGGTCCAGGCTGCACTCTGCCCACTTGTCTGGCCTGCCACAAGATGGCTCTGCGAACCGAGGCTCCGCCCCAGGGTGTCAGTGAAGGCCTGGAGGAGGCACAGCACACCTCAGCACGTTCCACAGAGGAGTAGCTGCCCAAGAGGCCCATGGGGAAGCACGCAAAGTGAGTGTTGAAAAGATAGACCTGAAGGGACAGTGACAGAAATGTTGACTGTTCCTTTGAGGTCTTGTGGTCTGATTCTTCACTAACATCAGTAACCAAATCTTCCTCAGAAGTGACTGAATTTATTTCAAAGTTATCGCAGCTCTGCCCTGAAGAGAACTTGAACAAACCCATTCCTTGCCTGACTGGTCCAGATCTGTTCTACGTGGAGAGGAACCACATGGATCTGGAAGCAGGCCTGAGGTACTTGGCTTCATTGCCTTCTCACGTATTGAAAAATGACCACGTTAAGAAGTTCTTCAGCACTTCATCTCCCACCCAACAGCTTCAAAGTCCAAGTCCTGGCCACCCCTCCCTCCCAAAAGTAGGTGCCGTGATGGGTGTGTCTGGCAGGCCTGTGTGTGGAGTGGCCGGCATCCTGTCCTCCCAGAGGGCTGCCCAGCACCACCTGCAGCCCTAGACCAGCGCAGCTGCGGCCTTGCTTCACTGCTCCATGCCAGGGGCTCAGGCTCCGCCCTGGCCTTCTGGGCCCAGGTGGATGTTCCGCCTGCCATCTTGATGCCCTTCAGTCTGCAGGCCTGCAGCCCCAGGAGCAAAACGGAATTTTGGATTGGCTTAGGAAGCTGCGCTTACACAACTACTACCCTGTCTTTAAGCAGCTCACCATGGAGAAGGCCCCAGACTTGTCACTTTCAGGCCTGAGGCCTTTGTTTCCAGTCCTGATTCTCAGCGACTTTGTGATGTGTTTCTCCTGTGCAAGTTTTTGAGCCTTACCAAAGAAGACCTGAATAAATTCGAGTCCCTCACCATGGGAGCAAAGAAAAAACTCAAGACTCAACTGGAGCTGGAAAAGGAAAAGTCAGAGCGGTGATGCCTGAACTCCTAGGCCCCCACCTTGGTCACCAGCAGTGGAGTGGCCTGAGTGCCCCCCACCAGCCACGTGGGGCCCATGCAGGCCGGGTGTGGTGGCCATGCTGCGTGCGGAGGGCCTGGCACTGGGCCGTCATGGATGTGCAGGTGGCGAGGCGTGCTCACACCAGATGCTCGCCTGCCATTTACAATTTGATGGTCATGCCTGTCTTTCTTTGTTTTGACTTGCATGATGTAGCCCAGGAAGGCAGGCAGGAGAGCAGGAGGGAAGCTGACTTCAAGCCTTACCCGAAACCCTTTGGGCAAAAGAATTAGATGCGGAGCTGCCAAGCTGACAGCACGGGAAGTGACTTGGCTGGGCCTGAGCAGGCTGGGCCCTGCTGGCTCCACGCTGACCACAGGAGCCAGTTCTGGATGCCTGTTGTGGTGGTTCCTTGTCTCACAGAGTGGGGCAGGTTTTCCTTCACAGAGTAGAAGTAGCAAGAGAAGAGAGGCAGAGCACTCAGATGCCAGGGCTGTTCTCAGGGCCTGGGCAACCTGAGGGCGCCGTGCTTCTCCGTGCCCCTCTCTGCAGACGTGTTTCCATGCACTGTGAGGAGCTGGAGGCCCACCTGAGTGCTGTCTGCCTCCCGTGAGGCCTTGGGCAATTGGTGCAGGTGAGACTGTCTGACTCTGGCAGAGGTAGTACTTGTCTCCTTGGGGTGTCCCGAAGGGCTCACCTCCAGGTGGTGCTGACCGGTCTCCTGTCAGCCCCCAGGTGGATGTGGTTGCCAGCCTGAAATTTGGCCTGTGCCTTCTCTGCAGAGCTGCGGGTGGAGGTGGAGCAGCCCTGGCACCACGGACAGTGCCAAGGAGACAGACATAAGGAGCCCATGCAACACCGGCTGTGCTGCCTGCCCCGCCCTGTGCCGCATGGCGCTGACAGCTCTTTTCTGTCCCCCGGTGTGAATGTGCACTTGGAGGGCTCTGATAAGGAGAAGTCGGTGATGCTGCTGAGCCACTTCCCCTCCAGCTCTGCCCCGCCCATGGCTCAGGTCTTGCCTGTGCAGAAAGAGGCTGGCTGTGGCCCTGCCGGCCACCACCCTCTGCCCCCACAGCTGTTGCCTGCAGCCTCGCACCTATCACCCATCCGAATGCTGAGTTCCTTGCACAAAGCCAACAGGGGAGGCGCTGAGGGGAAGCTCCTCTCGTCCTCTCTGCACTAGCTCTTGTCTTTGGAAGAAAGGGGCAAAGGGCCCGGCCCCAGGAGCGGCATTAAAGTGGAGAAGAGCTTCGGCATTGATGTGCTGGACACCCTGCCCTTGTCCATGCCCCACGCACCCGTGCAGGTCCTCTCGGGACACTCGGAAGACAGCTCTGTGCTGCCCACTGTCTCCTTCGGGCCCAGGGCCATACCCAGGGACTGGTGGGAAGCAGCAATGGTTCTGATCACAAAAAGAGTGGGAATCTGTCTTGTTATAACTGTGGGGCCACAGGGCACCATGCTCAGGACTGCAAGCATCCATCCATGGACTTCAACGGCAAGGTACTTTTAAGTTGAAATATGCCCCTCCAGCAGAAAGTCTGGATTCCACAGACTGATATTTTTCTCTGGCAACAGAACATTATTAAGCCATGGAGACGTAAGAAAAGTTAAATACAAAACTGAAACGTCAAGTTGCTGTTGAGCTTCGTATTTTTGATCCAAAGGGGCTTTACAATACTAGATGGGATAGAAATCTAGCGTAGAAGTGCATCAGACCCCACTTTATTGCCAAAACCCTGAACTGGAGCTTGATGTCAGGACTTGCCTAGGGGCACCTCTGTGTTGGAGACTTATCCAGCCCCACCCTGGCTGCAGTGCAGAGACCGCCTGTCTCCCAAAGAACATCCTATCACTGATCCCTCCAGGCTCACACAGTTCCAGGACAGCTACGCACAATCTGATCAGACTGCAGGTCCGAGTCCTTCAGTGGCGTCCTCCAGATGGACTCAACACCCAGGGTTAGGGAAAATGTCAACTTTGTTTTGTTCTGCTTTTTCCTAAAGTGATAGGACCTAATCTCCGGGATTTCTAAGGGTTGCACTACAGAAGAATGTAATTGACATAGACCTCTGCAGACTCTGAGACCTATCAGTGCAGATTCCGGCCATGTGGGGAGTGGGCACCAGCTGGCCTTGCCCAAGCACAAAGGAGGTCTCAGTATGTCCTTTCCTGCAGACAGATTTAAATGATGCTAAGTGGAAACAGTTCATTCTCAACTTCATTTCTAAGGGCCCAAGTCCCAGGAAATCGTTATGGAGGCTTGAGACTGGCCCTCCCCACTGCTCCATGGAGCTCTTGGGATCTGCTTCCCACACAAACACCTCCTGCAGCAGAAGAGCAGCTCGGTTGCTACCGACTCCATTGGATCATCCTTTGTGAAACTTGCAGGCTGTCCAATCTCACAGGACTCCCAAGGACCCGGCCCCAGCGCTTCCTGGTGATGTGCACACTTGACATGGGCCTTCCAACAGTAATACAGTCCTGTGGTTGATGAGCAAAAGCTCTGACATGCTCTCCTGTCACTTTGTTTTTTTTTTTTAATTAGGCTGTGTATTGATAGCTAATTCCATTAACGGTTGCCTAGAAAACTTCAGTAGAAGGCAGAGAGACAGAGAGTGCACACATCAGACACAGCCTGGGACTGGGAGAAGTCCTGTGTTTAAGTAGGAATTAGTGCCCTTGCTATGAACCTCTGCATCTCAGTCCACTAGAATGGAAGCATCTAGGGGCTACAAGGATAAAGGGAATGTTCTGCTCATGGGATATTATGTAGCCTTCAATATTAACACAGATCGGCAAAATCTTGCCAGGGATTTTCCAATTGAATATTGAGAAGAAAAGTCACAGTATTCAGACCATTCCGTATTAAAATGGGACAATCAGCCTCATGCAAAATTGGTGTAAATCAAAAGAAATGTCCTAGAATTTAAGGCATTGAGATATGAGGCTTCAAATTTTTAGATGAGTTTTCTAACTTCAAGGGTTCTAAAGCAGAATGTTGTTACATTTTTTATGAAAGGCTTTTAGTAGAGTTTTGTAGTATTATTTTAGTAGAGTTTTATTTCTATGCAATGTGGAATTGACAGACCTCTGTATTCTTCTCTATTTGTGGTACACAGTATTACATAGAGTTCTGGAAGGGACGGTGATGCCTCTTATGACAGCTGTTAGGATTGGCTTCACGGATCTCTTAATCCAACACTACAAAGCATCAACTATCAAGAGCTGAAACAACTTTGCCTTAAAGAGCACCAGACTTGAGTTTGTCCTGTTTTGTTCAAAAAGACTAGAGTGTTCATCGATGTTTACAATTTTAATACTTCTGAAGGCCGTCACAGCGGCCTGGACATGTGCTGAAAGAAAAACTTTTAAAATTTTTTTGATTTTTAAACAAAGCAATATTTTAAATAAATCCTATTTCAACATAGTGAAATTGTTGAAAAGGGTCTCAAAGAAGAAAATTCTATTTAAGTCTTTGTTTTAATGTCTGGATAGTAAGTCTTTTTTTTTTCATTAATTTTTTTTATTGTAAACAAATGGGATACATGTTGTTTGTCTGTTTGTACATGGGTTAAAGGCATACCATTTGTATAATCATAAATTTACATAGGGTAATGTAGTTTGATTCATTCTATTATTTTTTCCCTTCCCCCCCACCCCTCCCACCCTTCTTTTCCCTCTAAACAGTCCTTTCTTTCTCCATTCTTGTCCCCCTCCCTAACTCTAACCCTAACCCTAACCCTAACCCTAACACTAACTCCCCCCACCTTCCCCCTTATGTGTCATCATCCACTTATCAGCAAGATCATTCGTCCTTTAGTTTTTTGAGATTGGCTTATCTCACTTAGCATGATGGTCTCCAATTTCATCCGTTTGCCTGCAAATGCCATAATTTTATCATTCTTTATGGCAGAGTAATATTCCATTGTATATATATACCACAGTTTCTTTATCCACTCATCAATTGAAGGACATCTAGGTTGGTTCCACAATCTGGCTATTGTGAATTGAGCAGCTATGAACATTGATGTGGCTGTATCTCTGTAGTATGCTGATTTTAAGTCCTTTGCGTATAGACCAAGGAGTGGGATAGCTGGGTCAAATGGTGGTTCCATTCCAAGTTTTCTAAGGAATCTCCACACTGCTTTCCAGAGTGGCTGCACTACTTTGCAGCCCCACCAGCAATGTATGAGTGTACCTTTCTCCCCAAATCCTCGCCAACACCTGTTGCTTGTATTTTTGATAATCGCCATTCTAATTGGGGTGAGATGGAATCTTAGGGTGGTTTTGATTTGCATTTTTCTTATTACTAGAGATGTTGAACATTTTTTCATATGTTTGTTGATTGCTTGTACATCTTCTGCTGTGAAGTGTCTGTTCATTTCCTTAGCCCATTTGTCGATTGGATTATTTGTATTGTTGGTGTAGAGTTTTTTGAGTTCTTTATAGATTCTGGAGATTAGTGCTCTACCTGAAGTATGATTGGCAAAGATATTCTCCTACTCTGTAGGCTGTTTCTTCACATTACTGATAGTTTCCTTTGCTGAGAGAAAGCTTTTTAGTTTGAATCTATCCCAGTTATTGATTCTTGCTTTTATTTCTTGTGCTATGGGAGTCCTGTTGAGGAAGTCTGGTCCTAGGCCGACATGTTGAAGACCGGGACCTACTTTTTCTTCTGTAATCTGCAGAGTCTCTGGTCTGATTCCAAGGTCCTTAATCCATTTTGAGTTGAGTTTTGTGCAGGGTGAGAGATATGGGTTTAGTTTCATTCTGTTGCATATGGATTTCCAATTCTCCCAGCACCATTTGTTGAAGAGGCTATCTTTTCTCCATTGCATATTTTTGGCGCCTTTGTCTAGTATTAGAAAGTTGTATTTATTTGGGTTTGTGTCCGTGTCCTCTATTCTGTACCATTGATCTACCTGTCTATTTTGGTACCAGTACCATGCCGTCTTTGTTACTATTGCTTTGTAATAAAGTTTTAGTTCGGGTATTGCCATACCCCCTGCTTCATTTTTCCTGCGAAGGTTTGCTTTAGCTATTCTGGGTTTCTTATTCTTCCAGATGAATTTCATGATTGCTTGCTCTATTTCTGTAAGGTACATCATTGGGATTTTAATTGGAATTCCATTGAATCTGTATAGCACTTTTGGTAGTATGGCCATTTTGACAATATTAATTCGGCCTATCCAAGAACATGGGAGATCTTTCCATCTTCTAAGGTTTTCTTTAATTTCTTTCTTTAGTGTTCTGTAGTTCTCATTGTAGACGTCTTTCACCTCTTTTGTGAGATTGATTCCCAAGTATTATATTTATTGGGATGCTATCGTGAATTGGGTAGTTTTCATAATTTCTCTTTCTGAGGATTCATCACTTATGTATAAAAATGCATTGGATTTATGAGCATTGATCTTGTAACCTGCTACTTTACTGAATTCACTTATGAGTTCTAAAAGTTTTCTGGTGGAATTTCTTGGTTCCTCTAAGTATATAATCATATCATCTGCAAGCAGGTATAGTTTGAGTTCTTCTTTTCCTATTCATATTCCTTTAATTTCCTTGGTCTGTCTAATTGCTCTGGCTAGAGTCTCAAGAACAATAATGAATAGGAGTGGTGAAAGAGGGCATCCCTGTCTTGTTCCAGTTTTTAGGGGGAATGCTTTCAGTTTTTCACCATTTAGAATGATATTAGACATGGGCATAGCATAGATGGCCTTTATAATGTTAAGGAATGTTCCCACTATCCCTATTTTTTCTTGTGTTTTGAGCATGAAGGGGTGTTGTATTTTATCAAATGCTTTTTCTGCATCTATTGAAATAATCATGTGATTCTTGAATTTATGTCTATTGATATGGTGAATTACATTTATTGATTCCCAGATGTTGAACCAACCTTGCATCCCTGGGATAAAACCCACTTGATCGTGGTGCACTATCTTTTTATTATATTTTTGTATGCGATTTGCTAAAATTTTATTGAGAATTTTTGTGTCAATGTTCATTAATGATATCGGTCTGAAATTTTCTTTCCTCCATTTGTCTCTGGTTTGGGTATCAGGGTAATATTGGCTTCATAGAATGAGTTTGGGAGGGTTCCCTCCTCTTCTATTTCATGGAATACTTGGAGAAGTATTGGAATGAGCTCTTCTTTAAAGGTTTTGTAGAACTCAGCTGAGAACCCATCTGGTCCTGGACTTTTTTTTGTTGGTAGGCTTTTGAAGACCTCTTCTACTTCATTACTTGAAATTGTTCTATTTAAATTGTGTATGTCCTCCTCATTCAATTTAGGCAATTCATATGTCTCTAGAAACCTGTTGATGTCTTCGAAATTTTCTATTTTTTTGGAGTATAGATTTTCAAAATAGCTTCTGAATATGTTTTGTATTTCACTCGTGTCTGTTGTGATATTTCGTTGTTCATTCTGAATTTTAGTGATTTGGGTTTTCTCTCGTCTTCTCTTTGTTAGAGTCGCTAAGGGTTTATCAATTTTGTTTATTTTTTCAAAGAACCAACTATTTATTTTGTCAATTTTTTCTATTGTTTCTTTTGTTTCAATTTTGTTGATTTCAGCTCTGAGTTTAACTATTTCCTGTCTTCTACTACTTTTAATGTTGATCTGTTCTTCTTTTTCTAGGGCTTTGAGCTGTAGTGTTAGGTCGTTTATTTGTTGAGTTTTACTTCTTTTATTGAATGCGCTCCATGAAATAAATTTTCCTCTAAGTACTGCTTTCATAGTGTCCCAAAGATTTTGATATGATGTTTCTTTGTTCTCATTTACCTCTAGGAATTTTTTAATTTCCTTCCTAATATCTTCTGTTATCCATTCATCATGTAATAGCATATTGTTTAATCTCCAGGTGTTGGAGTAGCTTCTGTTTTTTACTCTTTCATTTATTTCTAATTCAATCCATTATGATCTGATAGAATACAAGGTAGTGTCTCTATCTTCTTGTATTTGCTTACATTAGCTTTGTGGCATAATATATGGTCTATTTTAGAGAAGGATCCATGTGCTGCTGAGAAGAAAGTGTATTCGCTCTTGGTTGGATGGTATATTCTATAAATGTCTGTTAAGTCTAAATTATTGATTGTGTTATTGAGGTCTATTGTTTCTTTGTTCAATTTTTGTTTGGAAGATCTGTCCAGTGATGATAGAGGTGTGTTAAAATCACCTAGTATTATTGTGTTATGGTCTATTTGGTTTCTGAAATTGAGAAGAATTTGTTTGACATACATGGATGAGCCACTGTTTGGGGCATAGATGTTTATGATTGTTATGTCTTGCTGATTAATGGTTCCCTTAAGCAATATCTAATGTCCTTCTTTGTCCCTTCTGACTAACTTTGACTTGAAGTCCACATTATCTGAAATGAGGATGGAAACCCCAGCTTTTTTGCTGAGTCCATGTGCATGGTATATTTTTCCCCATCCTTTCAACTTTAGTCTATGGGTATCTCTTTCTATGAGGTGAGTCTCTTGCAGGCAACATATTGTTGGATCTTTCTTTTTGATCCAATCTGCCAGTCTATGTCTTTTGATTGATGAGTTCAGGCCATTAATATTCAGGGTTATTATTGAGATATGATTAGTATTCCTGGTCATTTGGTTCATTTTATTTATTTATTTATTTATTTTGACACAACTTGGTTCTTCCTTTATTTGACAATTCCTTTAGGATAGTTCCTCCCATTGCTGATTTGCTTCTTTGTTTTTCATCTCTTCCTCGTGGAATATTTTGCTGAGAATGTTCTGTAATGCTGGCTTTCTTTTTGTAAATTCTTTTAGCTTTTGTTTATCATGGAAGGATTTTATTTCATCGTCAAATTTGAAGGTAAGTTTTGCTGGGTATAAGATTCTTGGTTGGCATCCATTTTCTTTCAGGGCTTGAAAAATGTTGTTCCAGGCCCTTCTAGCTTTTGGGGTCTGGATTGAAAAATCTGCTGATATCCGTATTGGTTTCCCCCTGAATGTAATTTGATTCCTCTCTCTTGCGGCCTTTAAAATTCTGTCTTTATTTTGTATGTAGCCCTGGTGCAGTCACTTGGAGCTCATGCACCCTGCCGTGCTCCTCCTCCTTCTCCAGACAACCCCCCTGTGTTTAGGAGCACTTGCTCTGAGTCCAAACCACTCACCACGCTGCTCCACTAGATAGCCGCCCGGAGCCCTGGTGCAGCTGCTCCAAGTCCAAGCGACGTGCCGAGCCCGGATTTCTCCTTCTCCTCTGGGCAGCCCCCTGTGTTCAGGGGTGGTTGCTTTCAGTCCAAAAAGCTCACCGTGTGCCCTCTCCTTTGGGCAGCCTCCCAGAGCCCGGGTGCTTTGCGCCAAATCCAAGTGCTGTGCTGAGCAGCGTCCTCTCCAATGCTCCCAGTTGTCCGAGTTCACTGTTCCAGGGGTGGGAGGGGTGTCTCGCCGGGCAGCTCTATTTCAAAAAGATCCCTGTGTTCAGGGCTACCGCCCCGTCCGGGATGCCTCCCCAATGGAAGAGACTCATCCGGCTGCTTTCAGTTGGTCCCAAGTCTCTCTATGTCTCCTCTTCTTGAGTCCTGAGTCCTGCAGCAACACGAATCGCAGCCACCGTCTAGTCCGCCATCTTGAATCCCCCCTGTATAGTAAGTCTTGAAGTCAAGGGCTATCAGTCCTCCAGCTTTGTTCTTCTCAATATTGCATTGTTGTATTTTGTGTTTTCATAAAGACTTTAGAATCACTTTGTCAGTATCCACAATATGACTTACTTACTAAGAACATATTTGGGATTGCATTGAGTATATAGATTAAATTGGGAAGAATTAAGATCTTGAAAAGAATGAGTCTTCCTCTCCATGAAGATGGAACACCTCCCTAGTTATTTAGTACTTCTTTGATTTTGTTGATCAGATTTTATTATTCTATTGTAGATCTTATATAGAGTTTGTTAGGTTTATACCTAAGTGTTTCATTTCAAGGGTGTTAATATAAAGGGAATTGTGTTTTAATTTTTATATAAAGTTCAGAGTGAGAAAGAATGTGAGCACATGTGCTGTGAAATGAGGGATAGAATGGATGACTGGGTCTTAAAACTAGCTTCACTCTTTTCTCTTCCATTGCCCTTGACCAGTTTGTTTTGAAATCTTGGCATGTTTGAGAAGACAACAGGATCAAAGTATGGGAAAAGGCTTTAGATTTTGGTATAATAATAATAATATGAAAAATGCCATGGTTATGGTGACTGCTATTTTGAACTATTCATTGTAATGGTTTAACTTTCCATCTAATATGTCCATAAAACTAAGGTTGCATTATTCATTTATGTGTCATCTTTATTATACTAATGTAAATGTTATGTGTGATTATTCTCTCACTCCCCAGTTCTTATGCTGTGTACTGCTAGATCAGTGAATTTGTGGACTTAAGGAGTAGATCAACTCCATCAAATGCTCTTGAGGTATTGAGAACAGAAATTAAACATTTGATTTGTTAGTAGGAAAGCCACATCTGACCCTTGTCAAAGCAGTTTTGAAAGAGTGGGCGCTGGAGTCAGGAAGTGAAACTGAAGAAGTGTTGAATGGTAAGCTTTGTGCAAGGAGAAGATACATAAAAGCCACTTAGCTGTGAAGACCACAATATAATACAAGCCTATAGTAGGTGACCATGAGGGATTCCAGGATGTGATTTTATTTATTTATTTTGGTACTATAGATTAAACTGAGGGGCACTTAAACACTGAGCTACATCACCAGACCTTTTGTTATTTGTCTGGCTAAGTTGCTTATAGTCTCACCAAATTGCTGATGCTGGTTTTGAACTTGTGATCTTCCTGCCTCAACCACAAGAATGTTGGGATTTTAGGCATATGCCACCACACCCTACTACTTGTTGTTATTTTAATGGAAAGCAAAAGAACACAATTCTTTTACTGATCCTGTAGAGAGAGAAAATTTCGTTATGTGGATATTCTGATTCCATCTTTTGCAAGTCTGAACTCATCATAATCCCACAACATTCCCCTCTCTGGAGAACATCCTACCTGTACTCTTATGTCTACCTATCTTGATACCATCCTCAAATCAATTTATAGAACATTCACCCTGGTTTCCTAAACCAAAAGTCACCTAGATATAGTGCATTATTTTGCCTCCAGGTGTAAGTGTAGCTTCTATTTTTTATTGTATCATTGATATCTAAATTAATTTCATTATTATCTGGTAGATTAGAGGGTAATATCTCCACTCCTTTTGTTTTTACTAAGAGTTGCTTTGTGGCATAAGATATGGTCTATGTTACGGAAGGATCCATAGGCTGCCAAGAAGAAAGTGTATTTGCTCATTGATGGATGAAATATTCTATATATGTCTGTTAACTCTCAATTATTGATTGTATTATTTAGTTCTATACATTGTGAATTTAATTTTTGTTTGGAAGATCAATGCAGTTGTGAGACAGGTATGTTAAATATACCTGGTATTACTCTTTGTCATCTATTTGACTCTTGAAACTGAGAAAGTTTTGTTTGATGTACATAGAGGATGCCTTATGCAGTATGGAATGTTCTTTTTTGTCCCTTTTGATTGACTTTGGCTTAATGTCCACTCTATCTGACATGAGGATAGAAACTCCTGCTTCTTTACACAATCCAGTTGAGTGATACAGTTTTTCCCATGCTCTTACCTTCAGTCTGTGGATGTATTTGGTTATGAAGTGAGTGGCTTGGAGACATCATATTGCTGGGTCTTGTTTTTCATCCACTCTCTCATCAAATGACTTTTGATTTATGAGTTTATGTCATTAACATTCAAGGTGATTATTGAGATATAAGTTGTATTTCTTGCCATTTTGGTTTATTTCTAGTTTTTAATTTAACTTAATTTCTCTTTCCTTGATAATTTCTTTGTTATAATTCTTTTCTTTGTTGGTTGTCAGTTTTTATTTTTCCATTTCATCTTCATGGTATAATTTGTTGGGAATGTTCTATAGTGCAGGATTTCCAGTTCTGAATTCTCCTAACAATTTTTTTTAATCATGGAAGAATTTTATTTCCTTTTCAAATCTGAAGGATAATTTTACTGGATACAAAATTCTTGGTTGTCATCCATTTCTTTTTTTTCTTTTTTCTTTTTTCTTTTTTTCATATCAGGATGTCCTACCTTTGTGTGTCTGGGTAGAGAAATGACCTGACGTTTGATTTGGTTTCCCCTTATATGTAATATGATTGTTTTCCTCTGATAATCTTTAAGATTCTTTCCTTATATTCTATGTCAGGCATTCTCCTTATAATATGCTTTGAGTGGGCCTGCTGTAGTTTTGTCCCGTTGGCGTCCTGCAAGCCTCATGTATTTGATTTTCCATTTTATTCTTTAGGTTTCAGAAGTTTTCTGATATAATTTCATTGAAATTCCTTTTGTTTTAATCTCTATGCCCTCATCTATCCTGCTAAATCTTAAGTTTGGTATTTTCACGTTATCCAATATTTCTTGGAAGTTCTGTTCATGGTCTCTCAACATTTTCTCTCCATGGTCAACTTGATTTTCAAGATGATAAATGTCTTCATTGCCTAAAAATCTCTCTTCCAAGTCGTCTACTCTGTTGATCATGCTTTCCAGTGAATTTTCAATTTGGTTTATTTTTGCATCATTCAAGTGTTACTGCTTGATTGTTTTGCTGAATATCTATCTCTTTATTGAAGTAATGTGTCATTTCCTTTATTTTCTGTGTAATAATGTCACACCCTATTTTGTGCTTTCCCTGGCAGATGAGTTTTACTACGTACATTCTTAACTCCTTCTCTGATATAGCTTCCACTGTGGCATTAACGGATTCTGTTATTGGATCATCTTGGTTTGATTGGGGCAATTTGTTCCTTATTTTATCATGTTGTTTGGGTGTCTAACCATCCAACACTATGGATCTGAAGCAGTAGAGTTTCTACCTTGAGACACATGTTCCTTACCTTATAGGGAGACAAATAATAACCTCATACAATGCACACAATATCCAACTTCAACTAAATCATCTCCTGAGGAGAGTTTACAGTTTTGTCACAATAAACAGAAAAGGTATGTACAGTTATTGCCTACAATAAAAATGTCAGTATGCTAGATGGTTTATATTTTTGAGCAGTTGACAAAGGGGGAACAGAAGTAGTATAAGATGTGATGATTAAGAGTAAGGAGAAGATAGAAGTGAAAATTAAAGAAGAGTGGAAGAGGGAGCAAGAGTTTAGGTGTAAGCAGGAGAAAACCAAGAAAACTGAGGGAAACATAATTGACAGAAAAAATATATACAATGAAAATGGAAATATTCTAATCAGACATCCTAGTCATCAATAAAGTGATCTATGAAAAATAATTATTTTCAATAATGGTGGAAATGTTAGGGGGGAGGAAAAAATATGAAAATAAATCTCTGTGAAAAGTTGGGGAATTTTTTCTCTTGGACCTCAAAAGATCCTCATCTTCCCTTCTCTGGACATGGAGTGTGTGATGTTTGCTCCAGTCAGGATGGGGTTGCTAGGGTGAGAGGGCTCATCCTGCAGGTGGAACTCCTGGAGGTGGCCTTTAGGTTTAGGTAGGCTTCAGTCAGTTTGCTGAATGCCAATTGTCCAGGAGAGTTTAAATCATCATACCTCTAGGGCCTAGCAATTGCTCCTCCTAGCTGGAAGTGTGAACCCCAGGGATCTCCTTTGGGTTCCACTCATGTGATGTAGGAGCAAAGAATCAGTTCACTTCATTTCCTGCAGAGCCCAAGATTCCTCCTCTCAGGTCCAGTCTCCAAACTCATTGTTTCCTTCCCCTGCCTTTCAAATTTCCAGTCGGGCCCTTCTCTCTAAGCAGGTCCTGCAAGGAGCTGCACTGAGGGGGAGAGGGAAGCCAGGTGGGTTTCTATGAACAGATGTCTCCTATGTAAAACTTTCTCCAGGCTTACTTGTTTCTTGGTCACTTAGCCCCACTCTCTGTCATGCAGCATGGGTTTGCCAGGCTAATTTATTGATCCTGACTCTGGTCTGCCAGAAATTGCCTTCCTCAGCTGCTATGGGGGCCATCCTCAGGCTGCAAGATGGTTTCTTCCTTTACCCTCTGCACTGTTGGAGAGATGCAGTTTTTTGTTTCCTGCAGAAGGTAATTGGGCAGTGGCTCAGGCAGTGTCCTTGGTTTCTAATGTCTCCATACTCAGATATGCCATAGTCCTCCCCAATATGCAGGTTACTTTGAATCCTTTATCAATTTACTGTGTTCATGGAGTTACTATTCTGGCTTGTGCCAATGGTTGCTGCTGTAGCTTCCATAGCTGTGACACTGGGAATTTCTTCCCTAATTTATTTGATCTTCTGAGTCTCCAATTTTTTGAGTATACAGTATTGAATTCTAGCAAACACCCTCCTAATTTTTGTCCATTCACCACATTTGCAGAGAAGCTGCCTATCTGATTCTCTTGGTTTATTGCAATGGAGCATCCTGGGAAGTGATCTGTCTATTCCACCAACTTGTCTCACCCCTCTATTTCTTATTAAAAATTTAGTAATTCAGTGAGACTGTGAATGAAAAATTCTCTCTGGTTTTGAATGCACTTAATTGTCTTTATTTTACCCTCACTCTTGAATTTACAAAACAAAATTAGTATATAACCATTTTAATAAAATTGATGTAAATGTAAGAAGCTTTATGTATGTCTCATGCTGACCACATGATAATATTGGTAGAAGACACACAAAAGAAAATGAGAGAGGAATCAAGGCCTGTCACTACAAAAAAGTCAATGAAAAATGAAGGAAAATAACCACAGAGGAAAAGAAAAAATGAAGCAAAATGAAGCAAAATAGAACACAATTGACAAAATGGCCATAGTAGGGACTACCCTATCCTTCATTACAGTTAGGGAAATGGATTAAACATCCCAATGCAACTACATAGAGTGACTGACTGGATAAAAAATAATGGACATCATGTCTTGTAGCATGTTTTATGTAGTCATACATGTATAAGGGTAATAATGTCATATTCATTCCATAAACATTCTAATCGCCATACCCTCCCCTTCCTTCACTCCCCCTACCTATTCAAAAGTAACTATATCCTTTCAAAGCCTTCACCCTTATTGTGAATTAACATCCACATATCAGAGAAAACATAAGGCCTTTCCTTTTCTGGTCTTGAGCATTCAACAATCCAGTTTTACCTGTCTTGAGGTAGACATATTAGGAGGTAACTTTAATATCTAACTTTGTATTTATCTTACCCCTTATATTTAATTAGGGCAGTATTAGTATTGAGAGTGAGCCTTACACTTTTTTCTCTTGATTTTTTTATAAATTAATTTTTTATTTGTTTTAAGTATTTGTACATGATACTAGAATGCATTTATGCATTTTGATATCGATTATGGCCTGTTATCTCAAATTATCTCAGATTGTCATACTGAAAGTTCTACTAGTTCACAGATTAACAGAAAATAGTTATAAAGTTTCAACAAAAATATAAAATGATGTTAGTAAGATTAGAACCTATAGAGTTTGTACAGTAGGTGTTATTCAGGAAACAGAAACTTATATTTACTTTACATTACAGTTCAGTTTGTAGAAATTCAGCTTGGTGGAATGATCCTTTCAACCTTGTATTTGAATGATTTGTGTCCTTCAAATCACAAGAACATCAAGTATACCATGAATCCAGTAATACCACCACAATGACACTGATGCTCTCGTCTTTAACAAGATTAGCTTTTAAAGAAAAATTCAGAATCTAGTGTAGTACAATATTCTCAAACTCAGTGGGCATTTTCCAGAGTTGCACAAAACTAATTCCTTATGACTAGTTTCTCAAAATAATAAAACAAAGGAATGGGGTGTTGGATCAGTGCTAGAGCACATCCCAAGGATTTGTGCGGCCCTGGGTTTGATCCTTGGCACCACATAATTAAATAATAAATAAATAAATAAATAAATAAATAAATAAGTGATATAATGGTATTTTGTCCATCTTCAACAAAAATAATTAAAAAACTTAACACACAAGAAAATATCTTGATAGATAAGAGCGGATTCATGAGTTAAGAAATTGTTTTACTTCAATAAATAGAAAAAAACTTTGGTTCATATCAGTACAATAGTATTTGATTTTATGCAATTTTTTAGAAAATGAAGTTCCACCAAATCTCTGCAAATTACTTAGACATTCTACAACTTTTTTCTTTACCAAAAAAAGACTTTCAAATCCCAAAAAATTTTTTTCTTCTACTTTCACTACTAAAATATATTGATATACCTAGAGCCTTTTCTTGTTGTCCCCTTTAAATATTCATATTCCAAAGAAATATTTATGAATTTACTGAATTTATATAAATTACCTTAAGGACTTTAAGAATGATTTCTATTTAGCAGTCGAGGGTTTAGCATTATAAGTTTGCAATTTAATCAGATGTCTTGGATAAGAAACACACTTATGATTAATTGCATTGATGTTAAAGCTAACTCAGTTTTAACTATAAATAGGAAGATACCAGACAAGTGTAGTTAACAGTACTAGCCTTCTCTCCCTATTGACAAAAAATCCAGAAGCAATGGATATTATGTAGACATTTTATAGAAATCAACAATCTATTACTGTTCTGGATACTTTGAAAAACTTATGAGTTAGTAATTTTAAAGACGTCTTTCTGCTCATCAGTTTATGGAGTTTAAACTGAACATTTTTTAAGTCATGTGAACTGAAAGGTATTTGAAGTCTTTTTCCTTTTAACATCTGATTCATGAGCACTCCATTATGTATATGGTAATTTTCATACTATGTACATACATCATATAGGGACAAATGCAAATGTGTAGATTCCACACTTCAAAGGACAGGTGTGCACACCCAAATAATAGTCAGGAAACAGAGATCTTGTAGCTTTTTGTTGAAGTGCACCAGAGGTAGGAGGCAATGCAACAGATGTTTATTAACACTTCTAAAAAGTTTAGCCTGTTGGAATGTGCAAGCCTATCAGATTTTTACATTATCATTTAAATTTAAGGCAGGCCTGTGCAGTTGCATATACCAGATATAAATTCTGACAGCCATGGGGGACACTGAAATCAAGGGTTCAGGTACCCATTCGTCCTCAGTTGGCTTTCAGATGATTTAATCCTAACCTTACCTTGTCTATGTTCTTCTTAGGACTTTATGAAGGAGATTTTGCAATGTAGTTGAGAGTCAATCCTCAAAAAATTGACCTATGAACAAAGAAAGTGAGACAAAACACGAAGAGTTGAAGAAAGTAAGATTGATCAGAAAAACATTTTAATTTAGGCACACAGGATCAAATGTGAATTCACCATACAAGCATGAGCTCGAAAATAAACGGGAAGAACAAACAAAAAGGAATGCCCAAAACTGACACAGCCATAGTTACCAGAGAAAGGGAGCATGAAGAACATCTTCATCAAATCACAGTGCACATTTGATTCAGAATAGAGTCGGCCCATCTATCTGAAACTGTGAGAGTCCTGAAATTCTTAGGTAAAGATTCCCAAAGTAAACAGGCTTGATAATATGAGATCATTCCATTTTTCCTTCTTCTACAGTAGTGTTTAGGGAGGAACATTTTACAAATCCAGGGTAGTAGAGCATAGGAGCAGATAAGATAGCCAGCCATTTAGGTCCTACAATGGCTCCAATTTTAAAGTGACACCTTTTTGTTTCTTTAGGTCTCACAACAGTCCTCTGCAAGCCGTGTATGTTTTGCCAGCTCTTGAATTTCTGTGAACCTTGGAGACACAGAGATCTGCAAGTAGGTAAGAAGTAAGAGAACCTACTGTCCTGAGTTGAGAGAAAAATGCCTCCTACATAGGGCACTTTAACCATTTGTTTTTCTGTTGTAAAATCAGTCCCTTAACGTATGGTTCTTTGGTTTCTGTCTGCCCAGGAGACCAGTTTTCATTCGCCCAGTTGTTCATCACTCCA
This sequence comes from Sciurus vulgaris, assembly GCF_902686455.1. Taxonomy (NCBI): domain Eukaryota; kingdom Metazoa; phylum Chordata; class Mammalia; order Rodentia; family Sciuridae; genus Sciurus; species Sciurus vulgaris. The sequence continues at coordinate 57,034,993 of NC_136470.1, read as the reverse complement.
GATTGGATGCAGAAAATTACGAAAGATCTTTTTCCAACAGCGATGATGTCATTTTCCAGGCCTGGCAACAGAAAAAAATGAGCCATTTTTGAGAAACTAGTTAACCGAGCCAGTGGTGCTCAGCAGTTTCCACCACTCTTTTGTGAGGAAAAGGATCCCCTCTGAACAGCATGAAAATCCCAATTGATTTTTTGTACATATGTGTAGGCTAGTTTTGGAACATAACTCTTGAGAAAGAACTTACCATCTGAGTATGAGAAAACAGAACTCAGGTATCCATGACAGAGAAAACTCCATTTTTTTTTTTTTTCTTTAGGGACATTTCCCTATGAGCTTCTGATGGTCAGCAAACCTGTCTGTCATCACATGGTTCTGCCAAATCTTTTGGTGGCACCATTGGCAGAAAGAATACATGGCAAATAACCTGGAGAGTTTAGACTTAGAGACGTGACTGACCTCTCCTGCCACTATGAACTTCAAAATGTGATAACCCAGGGGGACATGGAGACCTACTTGTGGTATATTTCTCTGCTCTGTGGGCCCAAGGAATCTCTGGAATGTAAGGAGGGGATCTATGGTTTTTAGATGCTTAACACCCCTTTCCTGGAGGAGTTTACAGAAGGGGTGGATAGAATATGCCTCCCTTTTGCAATCAAAGAAGCTCAGGGAGCACAAAAACTATGTGTGATACCCTGAAGGATTGTGAAGGCTCACTGTGTGAACAAAGGGAACCCAGGCATTTCTTCAAAAACAATTCCATGTAAAATGTCCCTCTCTCAGTGACTTCACTTTAGAGGGAAGGGGACTGCTCAGGAGAAATGAGTTTGGGAGATTGCAGTCTGGTTCTTTAGGAGGTGTGGGTCACTGGGTTTTTAAACTGCACCTTTTCACAGACCAGACACTATAGGATAACCCATAAGATCAGTCAGGGGAGAAACCTTTAAGGTTCATTGGGAAATGGCTCTAGTCAGAATCTAAAACTTATTTAAACCTGATGTCCATGTCCAAGCATCCAAAGGCAGACCAAAATTAAGACACCATGTTCTCATTCCTGACATGCTCCAAGCCTATAGGACAGTGAGACCTGGCTTTGGCAGAACCAACTTACCTGACCTGCAGGACTGGTGATTAGGAGTCACCTAGGTCATGAATCCTGTCAGTCAAGACTTGTAGAATGTTGACCTGCTCTAACTGTATTTATTTAGCTTCTGGGTGCCCATTATTGTTCTCCAGAAAGAACAAAAGTGAACCTCAGTAACTTGTGGGGGGTGAAGGATCAAATTCTTGTGATCATTCCTATATAGCCTCATCTGAAATCAATCTTAGAAAATCAGGATCGGGTCCCCATCTCCCAAATGATGAAGATTAAACACCCAAGAAATACTGAGGGAAGAACAAAAAGTATTATGTAAAAGTAAAATAATGAGCTTGAGAGACAGTATGTGTGAGAGAGTTCTCCAGAGAGAGGGGTTTCCAGCTAATGTCCAAGGTGAGGGAGGGTCCTGCACCTTTTATAGATTTCTGGTTTCCTCTTTTCTCATGTCCCTGTTCTCCTTTCATGCTAAAATGGGTAAAAAGATAGGATACCTCTCCGTAGTTTCCATATCTGACCATAAAGACAGGAAGAGTGCTAACTAGTGGGTACTCATTAAAAATGCTTTACTGGGAGGAGCAATTCCTGGGGTCAGGAAACCTTGGCAAATGGTTGAAGGAAGGGGAAGTGCTCTGGAGGTATTAGCATTTTACTTCCTTTTGGATCAACCCCCATCTTCCTGAACCAAACATTCATTTAGAACACGACTGGCCTTTTGCCCCAATCTCAATGGCACCAGCCATGATGTATTCTTAATCTGTTTAATTTTATTGGTCAGGCTTGGTGGCACATGTCTGTAGTCATTGAGGCTTAGGTGTGTGAGACAGGAGGATTGCAAATTCAAAGTCATCTTTTGCAACATAGTGCAACCTCCCTTACATAAAAAGTGCTGGGGAAGTAGCACAGTGCCCCTGGGTTCAATCTCCACTACAAAAAAAGGGAAGAGTGAAGGTTGAACACTTGGACACTGAACATTTATGCAGTTACTGCATCTTAGCAGAGACTTCACAGTAAGTACATGGTAGCAGTTCTAGAGTGAAATTGGTGTCACCTGGACCACAGCCCTCTGTAACCTGTCAGAGAAGCCTCACGTATTTGGCCATTTTCAGCTCATATTGGGAGGGGAAAATGTTTTCTGCCCCTCATGATAAGTTATAGTGGGAAGAGTCCACCAAGCAGAGTTTCAGATGCTGTGACAACAAAATGACACCAATGACACATCAGTGTAATAAAAATCCAGTTAAATTTTCAAAGAATGAAGCTCAGGGGGAGGCAGTTGAGGGATAAGACAGGGACTCAGGTTGTGTCTGGTTAGCATGACTTGTTGCCTACAAGGTCCAAGGTGGCATCCCAGCCAGCAGTCTAGCTTCAAGACAGAAAGAAGGGGGACAGAGCTCCATCAACTGCATCATCTTCCCTTTTATTGAAAAGGTGCAAGCTTTTGTAGAAACCCTCTGTAAACATTTGCACAGGACTCATCAACCAGAATTGTGTCAGAAAGCCTACCCTGGAAATGAGGGAAACTGGGAAGAGATTTACTTGGAGAGGAAGGAGAAGGCTACCTCTTTCCCTCAACTAGAACTCTGTTACAACAAAAGGGAAGAAGTGCAGACAGAATAAGAAGAAGCACAGTCTGCTTTCATTAGCTCTGGGCCTGAAAGTGTGATAATGATCACCCAAATTCTGCCCACCGTATTATATGGTCTCTGTATTAGCCTGCTTTCTCTTCCTCTAAAAAAAATACACCAAAATAGATACATTATTAAGAGATGAGTTTAATTTAGGTCCTAGTCCAGGATTTGTGATTGACCTTTGGTGAGGGTCATCCAAAATTGTGAATGGCATCATGGCGGGAGGTAATGCATGAGGTACAGATTGCATGGCCAGAATCCTGGAGAGGGACCTGTCTTGCTCATTTTATAACAACCAACTCTCACAGGCAGAAATGAGGCCCAGGTGAAGTACATTACTCCCTTCCTATGGCCTCATCCCCAGTGACTGAATTACATCACACTAGTTCCCACCTCTTCCAGGTCCTACCACCTTTACTTTGTCACCTTTACTTTACCAAACCTCCAGTACATTGGGGAACAAACCTCATCCACATAAACACAAGCTCCAAAATGGCAGCGTATGTATAGTTGAGGATGGGGGAAGGTTTTCTCAGAACCTCTGTGATGTTACACTGGCTATATTCATGGCACTCAGGGTGTCAACCCAGAAGAGAGATCTCTGGCTTTCATTTCTGGTGACAAGGCAGGTGTCACCCTGCCACAATGAATAGTTTTAATGCCCCTCCCCAAACAGGAAGGAGATGTTCCTGGAATTGTCAAAGCCTATGGAGTTCCATGAATATCACTGGAGTAACAATATTAAGTGGCATGCATTTGCCCTCCCCAGGAGTCTCCAATGCACACTAACAGGTTTCCCTTAAAGTGATGGAGGGGAAAATTGACAATGATAGTGCAGAGGCAGGGAGGGGGAGAGAGAGGGTCAGCAGGAAAATAAGTATATATATACAGTTAGGAGCTCAGAAATCTACAGTGGCTGATGCATTAAGGAAACTGTGGGTGGCTGGTAATGTTGGTGATATTTGGTGGATAGACTGGATATTTAGATATGTTCTTCAGGTGAGTCCTCTCACAGGTGTGGCAGGTTCATGGGGAACTCTGGGTTACTCCAGACTAGAACTGAGTCTGGCTTTGTTCTCAGGTGCAGATGGATGGCCCAGAAGGCAGACTGGAGTTTTTTCCTGGCAAGGTACCTACTCTTCGTGGTGACAATTTTCACCCTTGTTACCATGAATTTGTCTGATCCAGGAAGCAAGGTTCTGTCCTCAGAACCTTGGGAGAAAGAGATGGCACTTCATGGGCTGATGTAGACAGGGCTTATTCTACAGTTGTCACCACACCTGTGGCCTCAGGATCCCTTCTCTCCATGTCATCATCAACTAGACCCTGGCACTTCATTTCTTAAGCCTCTGAGGTGTGAGAAAACAGATTACTGGAGGTTTTCCAGTTTCTTTAGAAGGGAGTATAGGGCAGGCCGACAAGAGGGTCCAGCAGGCTCTTCCAAACCACACAGTTCACTCATCCTTCACATTTGACACTCCAGTGCAAGCACTGACCACTTTTCCAGAGGGTGGAGTCCATATAGAGCTCTTCTGGCTTGACAGCCCCTTCTCTGTGACAGCCAGCCCATGTGAGAGGTCAGCTTGTTCAACAGAGACTGACTGGAATTCCACTGTCTACCTCCTACCTGCTTCTTGTTTGCGATTGATGCTATGGGGCTTCCCTGAGCAGCAGGGGGATGGAGGGGATTCCTAACACTTCTCAAATCTCTTTCAGTGCCAAATTCCTTGGAGGAGGACCCAAAGACACCCTGTGTTTCATGGTTGAATCCCAGGGACTATGAGATGACAGGTTCCACTGCCCACCTTGCACCTCCCCCTATTCTTTGTGTAACATCTGTGTGGAAGTGAGTACTACTCCCTGTCCACTCTCAGCCACTCTTGGTCACTTACATATGCCATGGCCTCTGTATCTGCACCTGTCCTGAGAGGCTGGCTTTACTTGCACAGGTGCTGACATGTAAAAGGTACCACATGTGTGCTGGGCCTCATGGAGTCAGGGGCAGGATACCAGTGCCTGTCCCATCCCCTGTCTTCCTGATACTACATACCTTGACCTTTAGACCGGCTGCTGCCCTCTTCTGGGCCTCTTTGCCTGTCCACCTCTGGGTGTCCAAGTAGGAATATTTCCTGGGTTCTGAGTGCTCTTCTCTCCTGTGCACACACTGCTGGGTTTGTCAAGTTCAGAAGGAGTCTGGACAAGGGTGTTCTTTTCATTCTTACCCAGGGTATGAGAAAATTGAGGACCAGTTTTATTTTATATCCTGCTCAAAGTGACACCACACAGGTCTTGTCTCTAAAAATTTTCTGATGACTGGTGACGTGAGGAGACATGGAGTCCTAATAGTGCTTTACATAAGGAAATGCCAGGTTCTCCCTGGAGGCAGGAGCCCTGTGTTGAGCGAAGGACAGGAGGCCTAGAGTGCAGTGTTGGGGGAGGCCTCAGGATATGGTGGTTGGGGTCCTGACCAGACAGACCCTGAGTCATGCTTCCTCTCCCTAAGATTTTTACCAGCACTGCAGGAGTCTGATCAACTGCATGTGCCACAGGAACATCAAGCGTTTCCGCTTCCTCCTCTTGTCCTGCATGTACTTGGGAACCATGCTGGCAGGTTGTGTGGTTTTCCTGGCGCAGAGGAGACTGACACCTTTCTCCTCGGACAAGGCTATGGCGTATGCACACAGTACCAAGTGCGCAAACTAGAACAGGGGTGGTGGGCAGGGAGGGTTGGTTTGGAGGGAGGAGTAGTGAAGCCGAGGGCGGGCTAAAGGGGAGGGGCTTGAAAAGTCACTCGGTAAGACCTGTGAAGGACATGTTGAAGGACAGAGGGATCTGGGTGAGATGCAGGTAGGAGTGACTGTGGAGTAAAAAATGGAGCAGGGCCACGGAGAGTAATAATGAACGTTGAAAACGGAGAGTCACGAGGACAGTGGGGTGTAGTGAGGTCACCTGGAGTGTACTGGACAAACAGTCCAGTCCAGGGAGGAACATGGGTGGGAGGGACCAATTGGGGCTGGAGCAGGGTGGGAGGAGTCAGTTCGAAAGGCGGGGCCACGGCCTAACTGTCCAGTGCCTTGGCTCCTTAATCCTAGCACAGCATCGTAGTGGCTGTACCAGCCTTCAGTCTCCTGTTGCCGCTCATCGTGCAGCTGTTCATCCAGGTCGTAGCCAAGAGCACCACCAGGCCTCCCTGTGAAGGCCAGGTAAGCCGAACCAATTGCTTGTGCTGTGAGGAGGCATCTTTCACCCCTGCCACTAGGCACTTTCTGTGCTTTCTCAAATGCCCTTGGCCCTGATGGTGCCTCATGAGTCCTTCCAGACCCACCTCTTTAGATGCAGCTCAGATCTCTCCTCTCCCTGGATCTCTGAGGCCATTTTCCCTCCTGGGTACGTTGCATAAGAGCCTAATGTGTGCTAGGCTGCATGTTATTTGAGGAATGTTATGGAGGTAAGACTTGCACCTGTGTTGATAAAAATCTACAATAAGAATAACACTGGAAGACACCCAGGAACTCTCTTGAGAGTGGTGTAGCAGACTGGAAGAAACTGAGTTTGGCGAGGCCGGCTCTGTTAGAATAGCACGTGCCCCTGTGTGCCCTACATGTGATTTTGGAGAGGCAGAAGCCAGTGGGGCCTTGTTTGTGAGAGAAACCCCTTTGCAAAGAGGCAGAGAGCCTGAAAGTAGGCTGTTAGAGGAGGATGAGGAAAGGGCTCTAAATCAAGTACTGGGTGGCATAGGCAATGAGGTTGAACCTGTGGGGGTCAAGATTACAAAGGCCCAGAAAGTCAAGAGTGGAATTTACTTGGGAAGGAATGGAAACCTGGGTGCCATGGTAAAACTTTTTTATAAAGTGATTTATTGAGGAATACTATACAAACAATAAGTTTCACTGATTTAGTCTTCAGTTAGGGAATTTGTCAAATGCATACTGTTGTGTATTCTCCACCATGATCAAGGTTAGACTACTTTCTCTACCCCCCAAAATTCTTTCATCCTTTGTTCTTAGTTTCTCTCCCTAAGTCCTTATGGTGTTTATTTTTCCAGAAGCTTGTGTGAATGTAAACAGTATGTATGTATGTAGGTTTGTATGTATTTATGAAAATAGTCACTGGTACCAAAAAGTGGTTCTGTTACTATAATTGTTTTCTGTGGTTATCTACAAGTGTTTTGTCTCATCTTAAATCCATGTGACCCCCACCCTTAACGTCCTGGGTGTCCAGAACTCCTGTTTTACTCTCTATGCCTTATTCCTCGAAGAAATTGTTCCTGCTCACCAGCTCCATCCTTCATTCTCGGGCCCACATCAGCACAGACTCTGCCCTGGCTGTCATGATGGGGCTCTCATCATTGGGCAAAGCCAGAAGACATTCTTTAGGCTGCTCTTTCTGTACACGATCACAGGATGCAGCCTGTGCAACCAGAGGAAGCTGAAATAGTCCTGTTGCATGTCTTAGCATTTAATGCTCAGGGCTTCTCCTCTCCATGAACCTGGGTGCTGTGGGCTGGGTTGCATGCATGTTTCCCATGACCCCTCTGTCTGCACTTCCCTGGCCACTCCACATGGTGCTCAGGTCCTGGTGTTGCAGATGCACTCACCACGCTGAAAGTAGGCTGGCCCTGCTGTGTGCAGTGCACTTCATCCCCCAGTGCAGTGACTGGGCTTTATTTATTTGATACTAGGAATGGAACCCAGGGGCACTTTACCACTGAGCTACATCCCCAGGCCCTTCAGGTTCTTATTTTGAAACAGAGTCTCACTAAGTAGCTGAGGCTGCCTTGAACCTGTGATTTCCCCTGCCTCAGTGTCCCGAGTTGCTGGGATTACAGGTGTGAGCCACCATGCCCCATTGACTGAAGCACTTTTGATGCCCTGATCTGTTTCTGGTTGGGCTGCAACTCAGTGATAAAGCATGTGCTTAGTATGTTCAAGACCCTAGGATCTTCAGTCCCCAGCACACAAAGAAAGAAGAGTAACCAAGAATCAAAAGAATCATCATTTCTGATAGAAGAAAAGAGATAATGGAACAGAGAGAATCCTGATGTCCTGTTTCCCTCAAGATAAGAGGAAGAAGCAGAGGCAGCAGGAAGTTGGGTAGAACATGGGGCAGGAAGAAGATGCCACTTGATTTTGGTCTTATGCAGTATGAGGGCATTTGAGACCAGAATTGGAGCAGGAGTCTGAGGAGCCAGTGAGACAGGCTGGTCTGGGTGCTTCAGTGCTGTTGGATTTTACTCATGCCTGATAGGGTTCCTTGTGTGGAGAGGAAGGAATTCCAATTTACTGCTCAGTTCTCAAAAAGTAATTAATTATCATTCCTTTGAGCATTTTTCTGTACCTTCCGTCTAACCAATTTTTTTTATACTTTATACACATCTAATCAAAAATTATGACTCTAAAATTAAGTTTTATAAATTTAAAAATATTCTTCTATTAATGAGTTTATATTTCTTTAGTAGGGGTTGAACCCACATGTGCTATGCTCTGAAGCCACATATCCAATTCTTATAATATTTTATTTTGAGGTAGGGTCTCACTAATTCCTGAAGGCCTTGCTAAATTGTTAACGTTGTCCTTGAACTTGTGATCCTCCTACCTCAGCCTCCCAAGTTACTGAGAGTAAAGGCCTGTGCCACAGCATCTGAAAGTATAGTATTTTCTTCTTTTATTTTCAATTTTTATTTATGTATTTCATTTCATTGTATACAAATGGAGTAGAAATTTTCATTTCTCTGGTTATACATGATGAAGAGTCACACAATTCTTGTAATCATACATGATATAGGGTAATGATGTTTGTCTCATTCCACCACCTTTCCCTTCCACACCCACTTCCCTCCTCTCATTTACCTCTACACAATCCAATGTTCCTCCAGTCTTCCCTTAAACTGCCCTGCCCCTGCTATGTATTATCATCCACTTACCAGAGAAAACATGTGACCTTTGTTTTTGTGGGATTGGCTTATTTAAAGCACTCTTCTAATTTGGGGAAGTGCCAGGCTATCCTGCAGCCTGCATTTTATTTTTATTTTAATTTTTGCAGACTGCATTTTGACTCATTTCAAAATGCATTTTGAACTTTTCATTCTATGGTTGTACACTATTTAGATTCACAGCATTCCTGTACATCATACCAAGACACAGGGTTATAATGTCTATCTCAGTCTACTACCTATCCATTCCGCATCCCTTCCTGCCCCACTTTCGTCTTCACTATCCAAAGTTCCTCCACACTTCTCTTGACTCCCTGCCATTCCCCCCACATTGTGTATCATCATCCACCTACCAGAGAAAACATTTGGCATTTGGATTTTTGGGCTTGGCTTATATGACTTTGCATGTTATTCCCCAACTCCATTCACCAGCTAATGCCAAATTTTTATTCTTCTTTATAGCTAAATAATATTCCACTACGTATATATACCACAGTCTCTTTATCCATTCATCAATTGAAGGACATCTGGATTGGTTGCACAATGTAGCTATTGTGAATTGAGCAGCTATGAATATGGATGTGGATGCATCTTGGTAACCAAAGCTCCTGAGCTTGGGGTGAGACTCATCCTGGTCTGAGAGGATGAGGGGACAAGGCTGATGAATAAAGACAGAGGAAGGAGAAAGTGGAATAAGGGACAGGAAAAGCCAGTTAGTGTCCAGGGGAGGACTTTTCCTTTGAGTGTGACCTTTACTCCTTTTTGTATTGAAGACCTTCAGCCCAGATTTCCCTGGGCCATGTGATTTTTGAGTAGGAAAATATAATTGGGCATCCCTGCTACCACTTCCCTCCCTGATAGTGAAATTCAGTGGAGGGACATTTTAGAACCATTTGAGAGGTAAGAAAGTGAAGTGGGAGCATGTAGAGACACCATCTTTCACTCAGTTTAGCAGCACAAGGAAGATTTTATAAGGTATCTAGAAGGACGAGGCAGGGGGACAGGTGTGGTCAGTGGAGACACAGAAGCATGTGGCAGAGGGAGGTAAAAGGTGATGAGAGAACCCTGAGGGGGCAGGAGAGGTGTGCTCTGTGAGCACTCATCTGGGGAGAGCTCTCACAAGTGGGTCCAGGGAGATCACACTTCCTAGGAATGCTGGAAGGCAGGAGGCCCTGGATCTCTTTTGGGCTTCCCTGTCTTTAGAGTCTTGCCACAGGCTGTGTTGAGGTTCAGGATTAACTGACCAACTTTAGGGAGATGGTCCTGCCCATTCCTGCTGGTTCTGAGCTCCTCTTCCCATCCCCATCTCCCTCTAGCGTGACAACGCGTTTGACCAATGCTGGACCAGGAACTGGTATACCACCCTTTGGGCAGCACTGGGACCCAAGTGAGTTGTTAAAACAGGGGCTTAAGTAGGGACCCTGGGTCTGGTGGGGGAAGGTGAGGCTGAGTCTTCTTCCCTGATCCCTTACCCAGCTCCCAGGCCCAGACACTCATTGATTGTTTCCTTTGGGATTTCTCCAAGGAAATCTGGGATCTCTGGGAATTTCACCATTCCTCGCTTTTGTAGGTTCTTGCCCCAAGAAATGGGGTAGCGGAAACTGCAGTCTGGATGAGGCTCCTGCATGAGAACCCTGGGCTCTGTGCTTTCCAAGCTGAGAGGTGAGGAAGGTCAGTCAAGGTGGATATTGATTCCTTGCAATTGACCTGTCACTCCCCAGGTACATGTCCAAAGCCAGGTTTTTCCAGAGAGAGGAGAAAACTTAGTGGGATCCAGTCGAGACCCTCTGGTCAGCAATCAACACCACACACCAACACACAAACCTTCTTGGGCCCAAGTCTTCATCACAGGGCCCCCAAGGTAGTGGTGAGGCTGCAACCTTACAGGAGGTGCGAAATCCAGAATACAAAGCAGCAATTTAAGACGATTGAGCATAATGACATATACCTATAATCCCAGCAGGTCAGGAGACTGAGGCAGGAGGATCATAATTTGCATCCAGTCTAGGAAGTTTAGCAAGATCCTGTCTCAAAATTAAATGGGCTGCTAATGTAGCTCAGTGGAGTGATGTCCCTGGGTTGAATCCTCAGTACTGACAAAAAATAAAAAGATAAACTCTAGGCTTGGTGTCACATGCATTTTTTTCCAACTACTCTGGAGACTGTGGCATAAGCATCACTTCAGTCCATGAGTTTGAGACAAGCCTGCATTAAATAGTGACACCTTATGTCTCAAAAGAGAGAATCAGAAACAAACAAACAAACAAACAAAAAAAACAAACAACAACAAAAAGTACAACAACTTGTGAAGCCAGGCAGCAAGGCTCACACCTGTAATCCCAGAGACTCAAGAGGCTGAGGTAGGAGGATCAAAATTTGAGGCAGGAATTGGGATCTTAGCAAGACTCCTGTCTCCAATTTTATAAAAATGCGGGGGGCACTGGAGATGCAGTTCAGGGGTAAAGCCCCTATATTCAATCCCAAGGAAAGGGGATGGAGAAGGAAACCAAGCAATTTGACTCCATATTATTAAAATTTTGGGACTTGAGGTATAATTTATTGTAGTGGTTAGAATATGCTTAGCAAGCTGGAGGACCTGGGTTCAGTTCCCAGCACCAAAACAAGAATAAAAACAACAACAACAACAATAAGTTATTTATGTATATATACTAAGCAACAAATGAAAGTGGTAGTTTAGTGTGTATACCTTTTGACCCAGAAATGTAACGTTTAGAAATTGTGTCCTAGGGAAACAATAGAATAGCATAGATTAAGGGCTTTGTCCCTTTATTTAGATACCAAAAGGGAGCTAAAATTCAACTTATAGGTGATTGGTAGAAAATTGCTTAAAGTATGGCATGACCTTTTAATGGACTGCTAGATCATTTTGAATGGATTTAGTTGGAAAGCTATAATATATCGCTGGGCACAGTGGAGCAGACTGTGATTAGCTATTTCTTGTTTTGATAATGGCATAGCATAGGAGATTACAGCTGGTTCTGTAGTCACATAAACGCCCTAGGAAACTTAGTTCTAGTCTGTGCTGGTTAGGTGTCCTGAGGGTACTGACTTTATCTCTCTAAGCTTCATTTGTAGAGAAGAGATACTATCTTTTGTTGCTGTTGAACCCAGAGCATCCACAGGCTAGGCAAGTCAATTTCATTGTAGGATTATAATACATAGAAACATTGATTTGGGGCTGGGTATATATTTCATTGTGGAGCACTTTTCTAGGATATGTGAAAACCTCAGATATAAACATGGCATTTCAAAAGAAGAAAAAAGCAAAGCAAAACCCCATGCATTTAGCTGGGCATGGTGGAACACACCTGTAATCCCAGCAAGTCAGGAGGCTGAGTTAGGAGAATTGCAAGTTTTCAGGCAGGCTCAGCAATTTAGTTTAGATCCTTAAATCAAAAGGGACTTGGGAGTATGTCAGTGGTAAGATGCCCCTGGGTTCAAACCCCCTTACTCAAAGAACAAATAAATATATAAAGTGTTTTTGAATCATATGATTGAGTATGATCTTTAAATCTGTCTGATTTTGCTCCAAAATTTGTTTTTAAAGTATACTACCAAAGCTCTTTCCTCTATTCTTTGAGATCAAATGAACATCTTGAATTTTCAAGACATTCTAAATATTACTAAGCTCTAGAAATTGTTCTGTAAATTTAGAAAGAATTAGTGGAATTTAGAATAAGTAGTTTTTTAAAATTTGTGATGAATTTCATTTTAACAACTAAATTAAGTGCAAAATGGATTGAACAAGAATAATAATTGAAAATTACATTAATATTCTGAACATGGTAATCGATGTCATATATTGAATAATTAAGAATGAATGAATAATACCTATATATAGAGGGAAGTATCACAATCCAGGTGAATTGATTAATTAATTCGTTCATTCATTTATTTGATTATTTATGTTACTGGGGCCTGAATCCACAGGCACCATACCACTGTGATGCTTCCTCAGACAGTTTACAGGCATGTGCCACCATGCCCAGCCAGGTATATTGCAAATAAATAAAGCAAATTTCAGAGAAATACAGAAACTTCATCATTAAACTATAGAAAAGTTCATGTGTAGGATGCACATGGAACACACGACCAACACCAGATACAGGTTACCATGGGTGGAGGAAGATTGCCACAGGAAAGGGCATACCCTGAATCCTCCGGCTTATTTGAAGTTCTGTTTTGTGACGGGCCCCGCCCATCGGCCATTAAGTCTGAGAGCTAAGATGGCGCTGAGCGGAAGTTCCTCGGAGCACTTAGGTGGTAAACAACTTTCAGGAGGTCTGACAGCGGGAGCATGAGATGCACAGGAACACCGCATGCCACGGGGCAACTGCTAATGGACTGGCTGAGTCCATGTGATGTGCACGTGGACAGGCTGCTGATTGGCTGATGGGCTCTATAAGGAAATGGTTTCTGGGGTAGGGGGAGGAAGAAGATCTACGGGAACTCTGTAAGAACCTGGGGTAATAAAACTGCTTGAGGAAGATCGTGTAAGAGTCGTCATTGCGAGCGACACTGTTTCTTCAGCAGGGCTCTGTATTCCTTAGTGGATGTTATTCTTTATCTTTTTTCCCAATATTTTTGTAGGTTTGAAATATCTCAAGTAAAAGTTTTGGCCACAAGAATTTCCTGCTCATTTCCTTTACTGGTTTTGTTTTTAAGAATCTAAATTCTGGGGATCCCTCACTTGTGGAAGCCCTATTTCCTCTCTGTTGAAAGAAAGAAATAAACTGTCATTTTACTCTTCAAACAAAGACTCTACATCTTAAGTGTTATTTGATCCTTTTTCAGTTGTGAGAAGGATAAAGTCTTTAGATATTATAAATGACAGTGATTTATAAACTTTAACTCTGAGTGGTCTTTTCCCCCTAGGCTTTCTAGTAGAGTTTTTGCTGCTATTGATGGGTCTCTGGGAAAGAAGGTACCAACATTTTTGTATTTCCAGATATTATATCGACTTTCTGTTTAGGAGAAAAACTAGATAAACCTAACCATGAACAATACAAATATATTTTTAAAGTTCTATATGTTGTAGGAATTCATCTATATAATTTTATTGCCATTCTCACCTTAGGTGAACAATTAAGGAATTATGTCATGAACGAGCAATTATTAAAAAAAATTTTCCCATGATGCAGTAAAAGGAGGATGAGTTCCTGGCACCGGTCTGATCCTAGAATGGTAAATCCATTTCAAATCAATCTGAAAATCTTTAGGGTGTGTGTGGTGTAAAAATAGTGTGTATGGAAAAATACTTGGTTTTCGTCAGTTGTGGTCTCACTACATATAACATGTGTTATTATAAATTATTACCTCGTTGGTGTTGGTTACTTTCAAAGAAAATGAGTGAAACCATTGTTTTTATTCAATTCTATTTGCATTATATTTTTCTATCAAATGGTTGAAATTAAAGAAGGAGCCAAGAAAGGAACTGATACTTAATGAAATCTGGGTAATGACGAAATTGAGGCATCCAAATATAGTACATTAAATAGACAGGTAAATATGTTTGAGGTTCTTTTAAACACTGGGATAAAAATGTGGAAATTTGTAATCTCATGGTTTGATGGAGGCTGGCCGATTCAAAGTGTCAACACTGAGAAGTAAACTTAAGGGAGAAAGAGGTGAAAATAGCACATTCCAAATGAGATGGTACTTTTGTGACAAGGCTATTACTTGATAAGTGAGAGAAGGTAGCTAAATAACGGATATTGCTGATAGTGTGAATATTCATTTCAAATGATCAGAAGTTGAAACATTAAGGAATGGTCAACTGGGATTCATGTCTTAACCCAGAGAGGTGACTAGCACACAATTCTGAAACTTTTAGGTCAGTTTTATTTCAAATGCTGTTCTTCATGGGCAAATCGTATATGTCTATCAAAAGATCCTGCAGGTTGAGTGCAGTGATGCATACCTGTAATCCCAGTGACTGGGAAGGCTGAGGCAATAGGATCATGAATTCAAAGCCAGTTTAAACAAGAAAGCAAGGTGCTAAGCAAATCAGGGAGACCCTGTCTCTAAAGGAAATTCAAAATGGAGCTGGGGATGTTTCTCAGTGTTCTAGTTTCCCCGAGTTCAATCTCTGGTATGCACCCTGCTCAAACAAAACTCATGTAGCTTAGAAATTGATATTTACAAACAATAAAAGACAGAATAGAAAATAAGCATATTATTTCATATTTTTAAAACGTGTTCATATTTATGAACAAAAATTAACCAGTAAATAATGATACTAGTGGTTGTATTAAAAGGTAATATGTTATTTTCTTCCACATATAAATTCGTTAGGATGGAGATATAATAATATGTTTTGAGATTTTAGCTCTAATTATGGGGACTGAATTCATAGATACAGACTTTTCAGGTACATTTTTCTTGTTTTAAAATAATATTTTATGTCATCATAGAATGCTGGTTAAGACAAGCCATAGGATTTGGAATCCATAGAACTTGAATTCAGATGCTGATTCTTTCACTTATGTGACCTTAGATGAGCTACTTAACTTTGAAGCCTTTATCCCTGTATCTGCAAAAGAAGACCAATAATTGCTATGTGATAGGGTAATTGTGGTTGGGAAACTCTTATGTATACTCCTTAACAATTTTTATGGGCAAACTATGACATAAAAATCACAATGAATATCACAGTGACCCCTGAACACTTGTTTGTGCTGTTACGTAATAACTGCCTAGTTTTCTTCTTTGGTCTCCCGCTAACCCTTCTCTAGTGTTCTTCTTATGGTGTTTAACATTTGATCTCTTGAACATGGAGTGTCACCTGCTTAGAAAAGTGAACATTTGAATATGTTTTTCATGGTCTAATTTTAGTTACCTGTTAGGAGATGATTTGTTTGCAGTCATGAGTACCTTTCTGGTGGGCCACTTACTGATGTCCTCACAGAAACATGGATGGAGGAAGCACAGATTGCTGCTGTGTGCAGAGATACATTTTCTTTATTTTGGATAAGGTAGGGTGATGTGTGGTTAGCAAGAGATGAATAAAGGAAAGTTTTGTGCCCAGGCCATTTTTATTGTCCACATTCTCTGCAAGGTAACTCATCTGTGTTTTTCAAATGAGAGTTTGAGTGCTTTATGTGTAGGATACCTTGGACATGTGGAATAGACCCTTATTTATTTTTTTGTGGTACGGGGAATTGAAAGCAGACACTCTCTACCACTGAGCTACATCCCCAGCCCTTTTTATCTTTTCCTATTTGAGACAGACTCTGAAGTTGCCTAGGCTGGTCTGGAACTTGTAATCCTCCTACATTACCTGTATTGGAGCTGGGTTTACAAGCATGCCTGTTTAAGTCCTTTGAAGAACTAAATTCACAGGCCAATCTCATTGTATACACCACAATAGTTTACCATCCAGTCAGGGCAAATTGAGAATAAATGGGGTGCTATTAACAATATGCCACACAGTCAGGTGAGGTGGTACATGCCTGTCATCCCAGTGACTCAGGAGGCTGAGGCAGGAGGATCACAAGTTCAAGATCTGACTCAGAAACTTAGCAAGGCCCTAAACAACTTAGCGAGACCCTATCTCAAACAACATATTAAAAACTTTTGTTGGTGTAGTTTTGTGATAAAATCTCTCCGAGGTACACTCCTAGTATCCCTTCCTTCACCCCACTTTCCCTCCCCCTTCAAAATTGGAAACTAGAACTATCATAGACAATACAAGACACATTTTTTAATTTGATATCACTGTGTCTGCTTCTGGCTCTATTGAGCTCACTGAAGGTGAAGAAATTGGTTGTTTCCTCATATTTTTTAATGAATATCTCCATGAACTGTTTGCTAATGTTAGAATTGTCTGAATTGCCCAAGTCTTAGCCAGTGTTTCATCTGTCTGTCTAACTTTTTTCTATATAGAAGACTCAGGTTAATGGTTTGCTTATTGTTATGAAACGTGATAGGACTTGTCTTATGTCACAGGGATCACTGTCATAAGTGACAAAAGTAGAAAATTTATGAGAGACTACTGTATAATACATATTGAATTATAAAATTTGTGTAATACCTAGTGAGTTATTTTTATTAAGTTATTAATACCTAGTGAGTTATTTTATATTTCTTCAAAAATATAATTCTGAGTTGTGTTCCAACTAATGATTAAAGGACAAATAAAAACTTTTTCTTAGTTCTGAATTATGTCCCTTAACAAAATACATTTGATCCCTTAAAACCTAATCAAAAGTTTACAAGAATTTTTCTGAAATTTTTTTTTCTTAATTTGTTTTCCTCCTTTTTTTTCAGAGTGGATATAAAATCAGTTTTAGGAATTGTTCTAATGGCATTTACTTGTGTCTTCTTTGATATGCCAAAATATTTAAATGGTGACAAGTTTATTTCTACTTGTATGACCAGCAGTTTTCTGTAAATCTGTTTAAATGCCTGGTTAAAATTAATATGATGATATAATTTATATCTTTTTTTCTTTGAATTACAGCGGAATATTTTGAATGAGATTTTCAGTAGTTAGAAATAATGTGCACTTACTTGTACTACTCTGATGGTAATAAGAATAAAAATACAGCTACCTTATCCCAAATATATCATTTATCCTTTAGTTTATATTCAGAAAATGTAGGGCACAGAAAAACATAAAATCTCATCTTATTTCACATTAAAGGAAGGGAAAAATTTATTCTTACATTTTTAATAAAAATGTTTAGTTGTAAATGGACACAATAATATCATTCCATCGATTTATCTTTAATTATGTTGTTTTGTTTGTTTGTTTTTTGTTTTGTTAGCTTCATTTATTGGCATCAGACCTAGGGTCTCAAACATGCTAGGCAAGTGCTCTACCACTGAGCTCTACCCCTAGCATATTTTTTCATTAGTAGTGTCAGTTTGTGAATATAGGTTGACATAAAATGTGAACACAAAGAGACCATCCTGGATAATACCCGCTTCTCTCAGGAGCTCACGTTAGTTAGACTTCTTAGTCTCTCAGGTTTCATGAGGAAATAAACAACTGCAAGTTTATTCTCTAGTGCTGAAGTAATTTCTAAAAAAATTATTTTCATTTATCATTTACTTTGTAATATTAGGCATCTAAACCTGAAAAATTCTAGAAGTTATATGGACTCATCCATCATTTTATAAGAGACCACTGAAGACTGAGTTTTATAAATCCGTGGCACAGTCTGGGAATGTAACTCAGTGGTAGACTATTTGCCTAGCATACACAATTCCCTGGGCTTGAGACTTAGCACTTAAAACAATAGATAGAAAGAAAGATTGAAAGAGAGAAAGTAAGAAAGAAAGAGAATCAGTGATGATATTACTGAGCTGGGCAACTGCAGATATGTGCAGACTTAGCTGCTCAGGGCACACAAGGATCATTTGAGGCCATTCTGGCCAACACAGAAAGGTCTCATCTAGAAAAAAAAAATCACTGGGATAAAAAGGACTAAGAAAGGGATTATCTAACAATTCCTCTAGATTGTTCAGCATCTGAACTTCAGCCTCTGAACATCAAGGTCCAGAGAAGAGGAAACCAAGGCCACAACTCTGAGAAAGGTGCATAACTTATAGTGTTCGAGTCCATTCTCAAACAGAGTAGTCGTTGAACAAGTAAATACTCAAGCAGTTGAGGTGAAGAACTTCACCCATCATCCCTTCTCTGTTGTGACCCCACATAATTAGTAAATAAGGAAATATAAACCAAAACCAGAGAACACCACCTTACCACCTTACACCTTATGTCAGATAATAATCAGTTCTGGTGAGAATGTGGAAAAATTGGAATTCTGGACCAGGCTCAATGGTGCACACCCGTAATCCCAGGGACTTGGGAGGCTAAGGTAGGAGGATTGCAAGTTTGAAGTGAAAGAAAGAAGGCTGTGGATGTAGCTTAGAGGTAAACACTCCTGAGTTCAATTTCTAGTACTACAAAAATAAAAATGAAAAATACAAGATTGGAACCCTATTTATTGCTGGTAGGAATTTAAAATATTGCACTGCTTTAGAAACAATGACAGTTCCTTAGAAAGTTATTATTCAGTTACCACATGACCTAGCTATTTCACTACTAGGTTTATATCCAAGAGAATGAAAAGCATATGTCCATGGAGTAGGAGAGGTAGCTCAATGGTAGAGTGCCCGGTGTGCACAAGGCCCTGGGTTCAATCCACAACACTGCCAAAAGGAAAAAGGCAGCAATAGCACATGTGCACACAAAACTTGCACCAAGTATCCATAGCACTATTATGTAGAAGAGCAAAAGGTGGCAACCACCCAATTTGCTGTCACTGATAAAGAGTGGACTATTATTTGGCTGTAAAAGGGATGGAGGTACTGAGAAGTGTATAATATTGACGCTTGAACATATTATGCTAATCAAAAAAAGACCAGAAAGGAAGAAAATGGGATTTGGATATTTTTTCCTGAATGCTTTTTGTTCCATTGCCAAAGATTCCAGTTCAAGGATGCAGTTATAGTACTTTTCAGGTGATTAATTAAGAATACTTTTTAGAACAGTTTTCCAAAGCCTCTAATGTCATGCATTCATTAGCCAATGTTAAATGTTGTACTTGACTTGTACTAGGCAGTGTTGAAGTTGCTGTCTAGAGAACCAACAAAAATTTCTGCTGTTGAAGGACATACATTCTGTTGGAAGAGGAGAAATAGTAAGAAAAATACAAATAATTCTTTAGGAATGGACATTTGTTTACCTTTGATATTTCTAAATTTGTTCTACATGAGGGTAGAAAGCATGCTCAATTCAAAATTGTTTAAAAAAAGAGGCCAACTGAGATGCCCTTACACAGAGGACTGGGTAAAGCAATGGATGCTTTAAATGCTCTTCCTGGTAAGGAGAGAGAGAGACTGAGAGAGACAAAGTCAGGGGTTTGCTTTTAAAAGGGTGCTTTTGGAGGGCTTCACTGAGGTGATATGTGGACACGGGATGTAAGAGAGTGATTCTTATTTACCTAGAGAAGAGCATTTTCAGGTGCATTCAAAGATCTTTAAGGATTTCAGCAGAGTTACAGTGCATTTAGCAAAAAATGTGCAATAAGTTCATCAGGGAAAGGAGGCACTGTGTAGTGCTTTGTGAGGATTCTGACTTTTTATCTGAGATGGGAATTCTGACTTTTACTCTAGTATGGGGAAACCATTGGAAAGTTCTTAGAAAAGGCATAAAATGGTCTCACTTCAATTTTAAGAGGCACACACTAGTCATTTTTTGAGAAGAAATACTCAAGGAAGGCTAAGGCAGAAGCAGGAAGAGCAATTAGGCAGCTGTTGGGAATAAGTCAGACAAGAAATGACAGTGTTGTAGACCTGGATGGTATCAAGGAGATGATAAAAAATCATTAGATTCTGGATATATTTTGAAAGGAGAGTCTTTGTAAAAGAAGCATTGTGGATAGTTCCAGGAGATTATCCTAAGCAAGGTGAAGGATGAAACTGAAGTTTGCCTTAGTTGATACAGGAAGGACTGCAGGAGGAGTGGAGGGGTTGGGAGGTTAGTTGTGAGGTCAGTGGTCAATATGTTAATGTATTTAGACATGTTAAAGTTAGGACACCTAGTGAGATGGTCAAGTGGATATGTTGAGGAGAGTGTGGGGTATGCAGGTCTGGAGTCCAGGGTAGAGGTACTAACTTGAGGCTCCTGAGCTATAGATATTTTCTAAAGTTGTAAGACAAGATGAGGACATTAGGTCAAGTGGGTGTAGACAGACATAAAGATAGCTGGCTCCCTGACACAGGTTCATATCTAAGAGTCCAAGCAGAACAGCAAGGAGACTAAGTAGGAATAACTGGAAAATAAAACAAATAATACTAGATGAAGACGTGCCCTGAAATCCACAGGCAAAAATGAGGGAGAGATCAACTTGAGAGAAACTACAGTTATTGCAATTAAGATGAAGACTGAGCCTTGATCAATTTAGACATAAACATGATGAATGAGGATGTCTGCTTCCTATCAAAATAAAGTAACATGGACCAGATTAACCTTTCTTGCCTGAACATCCCATAGAAATCCATAGAAATCAGATTATATGAATCAGTGGTTTTCTAGACACTGAGTCAGACAATGAATGAAGGACAGCGATGTTTGGAAGTGAGCAACAAGTGAAGTGAACCCTGCAACTGCCCCAGTTTCCAGGCCTTGTAGAGATTGTGATTATTTCTAAGTGGTTATAGAATTCAAAGTTCAAAATATACAATGTAATTACCTTTTATCAGAACAGAAAAGGCATCATTACAAACAGAAAGTACCTGAGAAATTAAACAGATCCACATGCTGCTGCAATTTACATCCTGAAGTGTGGAATGAAGATCAAATCCGAAACCGGGAAGGAAAGAATTAGTAAATGAGTTGAAGACTAAACTAAGGAAATTTCCTAAAATATGGTTCAGAAAGACAAAATTATTCAGGATACTAAATATGGTACTAAAGATCATACAAAAGATCATATAACATGGTAGACAGATGTTATTGAAAGTACCAAATTCAAGCATGAGAGGATCATAAAATAGAATAATCAGAGCTTCCAGTACGAATTAGACAACAGGATCATAAAATTAAAGTATATTATCTTCAAGCTGAACTGATAAAATAATTCATAATTTAGCAAATTAAGTTGAAAGTAAATTAGAAGTAAGAAAAAAAAGTCTTAAAAACAGCTAGACATAAAAAGCGGACTATTTCAAAAGACAGCAATAGGAGTACTCTCCAAAAAATATCATTAATGGAAACCTGACAGCAGTAGATGAATATTTTTTAAGTTATAACGCAATAGTGCCAGAAATACAGGATTACTGTTTTTTTCATAGTCTCGACATATAAGTATAATAAAGAATAAGGTGGACTGCAGGAGTGTTTATGTTAGAGTGTGTGCATAGATCAACACCCAGCACCTCAATGAAAATCAAAGAAACCAAAAGGACATGGAAAAAATCAAGCCATTTCAGAAAAACATGTTAAAGAAGGTGGCACCAAAAATTTGTCATGAAGGAATACCACCTCTGGATCTGATTCTCCCTTGGGAGAAGACTGTGTCTGTCCTATCCTTTAAATCAAACTGTGTTCCCAGAAAAGAAAATCATTAAGAGACTTCAGAGAATGTGCTGTAGATACAAATAAAATGAAATTTCAAAGGGAAATTCACATTTAAGAAGAAGATGTATCTGTACAACAGGTAAATATTTAAAAATAGTTAGCTAAAAATAGTAATATTTTATTTGGATATAAAAATGATAAAACAAAAATACTCTGTAACTATGCATCGAAAATGATAACATCATTATTGGAGATGAACTTTCCTTAAATCATTGGAGGAGTAGTATGGAAGTAACAAATGCATTATAATTTAAGGGAATAAACACAAACAGATTAAAAGAAATACAGAATATTTGAAATACTAATAGGAGAATTGGAGAAGAAGACAGTTTTGTTATTGTGATTTTTACAAATTTGTTGTATGTTTTGGGTCAAACTTGTGTCATTTGAAAACAATGTCACCTAGTCTATGATTTATCCTTATCTCTATATTATCTTTCTCTGCTGTCTTTCTCTATGATGTTGCTGGATAGTAATTCTTGAAGTCAGGTGATATCAGTCTCCCAAATTTGTTCTTCTCAATGTTGCATTGTTTATTATGAGTCTTTTGTGTTTTCATATAGACTTTAGAATCACTTTGTCAGTATCCACAATATAACTTACTAAGAAGTTATTTGGGATTGCATTGAGTCTATAAGTTAAATTGAGAAGAACTAAGATCTTGAAAAGATTGAGTCTTCCTCTCCATGAAGATGGAACATCTCCCCATTTAGTTCTTGTTTGATTTTGTTTATCAGATTTTCTAATTCTATTGTAGATCTTATATAGACTTTGTTAGGTTTATACCTAAGAATTTCATTTTGAGTGTGCTAATATAAATGGAATTGTGTTTTAATTTTTATGTGGAGTTCAGGGTGAGAAAACTTGTGAGCATAAGTGCTGTGGAATGATGGAAATAATGGGTGACTTGGTCTTAAAACTATCTTCACTCTCTTCTCTGCCATTGCCCTTGACCAGTTTGCTTTGAAATCTTGGCATCTTTGAGAAGACAACAGGAACAAAGTAAAGGCAAAGGCTTTAGTTTTGGTATAAGAATAATAAGATGAAAAATGCCATGATTTTGGTGACTGATGTTTTGAACTATTCATTGCAATAGTCTAACTTTTCATCTAAAATGCCCGTGAAAGCATGGTTGGATTTTTCATTTATATTTCATTTTTATTACACTAATGTAAATTACATGTGTTATTATGCTCTCACTCTCTAGTTTTTATGCTGTATACTGCTAAGTAGGTGAATTTGTGGACTTAAGGAGTAGATCTACTCCATCAAATGCTCTTGAAGCATTGAGAACAGAAACTGACCATTTGACTTGTCAGTAGGAAAGCCACATCTGACCCTTGTCAAAGCAGTTTTGAAAGAGTGGGTGGCGGAGTCAGGAAGTGAAACTGAAGAAGCATTAAATAGTATTTTGTGCAAGGAGGAGATACATAAAAGCCTGTTAGCTGTGAAGACCACAGTAAAATAGAAACCTGTAGCAGGTGGACCATGAGGGATTCCATGATGTGATTTTATTTATTTATTTTGTACTAGGGATTAAACCCAGGGGCACTTTTTTTAAAATTTATTTTTATTGTAAACAAATGGTATACATGTTGTTTCTGTTTGTACATGGAGTAACAGTGTACCATTTGCATTTTCATAAATTTACATAGAGTAATGATGTTTGATTCATTCCATTATTTTTTTTCCTTCCCCCCACCCCTCCCACCTCTCTTTTCCCTCTATACAGTCCCTCCTTCCTATAGGGATGTTTATTCTAAATGAACACAATCACACACATGCATACAAATGGATTATTTTGTGTTATTAATGGATAAATGAATGAATGAAAGTGTGAATGAATTAATGAGTGTTAGTAAGTTAAGTGTTTCTAGCTGATAAGGGATAAGATACTAATTTGATATGTTCCTATTTTATTCTTGAAAATATTCAGAAGACATCTATATCTATTCTCTGAGAAGAGCTCAATAGAGGGAGTATTTCCTCACCTACAGATACAAAAAGACACTTCATTGCTGAAGAAAGAAATTCTGTTAATCGTTGGTCAGAGTGGTCAGAGAGAGACGGACCGCATGTGAATACCCAAATCTGTGGATGCTCAAGGCCCTTGAAGAAAATGTCATAATATTTATATATAACCAAGTATATCTTCCTTTATATTTTAAATGGAAAACCTTCACATCTAAAGGAATGTTAAATTAAAGGAAAAAATATTTCCTTCAAAACTAAAAATTATACCACACATTGTATATCTTTTAAATTTCCAATTGAGTTTTGTTTTCAAATGATCTGTACAGACAATATGTTTTTATGTAACATATACACATTCTCCTTTGTCATTTGTACTGCAATATTACTTGTAATATCTAATGAAACACAAATAGTTTTATTTGTATTGTTTGGGGTATAAAAACAAGGATCAAAGTGCACATATTAACACTGATGAAATTGTTGTGACTGTTCTCATTCTTTTGTTGGTTGAATCTGCTGATAGGAACTTGCAGATACAGAGGTCCATCCATGCATAGATATGGGATCTACTCAGCCTGGAGAAAGGAAGCAATTTTGTCATTTGGGATAACATGGATGGTATTGGAGAACATAAATCATGTTTAGTGAAATGAGTGAACACAGAAATACAAATATGCCTATTCTCACTTGCAAGTGGAATCTAAAACGACGGAAGTCACAGATGCAAGAGTGGAATGGTGGTTACTGTGGAAAGGGATGGGAGAATGGGAAGATGAGGAAGCTGTGAAGACTCAGTAAAGCAGCAGGAGCAAAAGTCTGACTGTTTTTTGCAGAAGCAGCATGACGATTATAGCTAACAGTTGGATTCTATACAATTGAATATCACTGAAATCATACATTATTATTATCTTTAAGGAGCATTTGACCGCTGAGCAACATCCCCAGCCCATTTTGAAAAATAAATTAATTTAATAAGTTTATTCATTTTGAAATAGGTCTTGCTACGTTGCTTGGGGCCTCGCTAAGTTCCTGAGGCTGGCTTTGAACTTGTGATCCTCCTGCCTCAGCCTCCCTAGCCACTGGAATTGCAGGTCTGCACCTGACACAATCAATCTTCATGGCTTAAAATAATAAATTTCTAATGTTATCATCTCAAAAAAGTTAAATGTTTAAGGTTATGAATATGTTAACTTGCTTAATTAATCATTCCGCATTACTTTACAATTATACTACCACTTTGCACCCCATTAATATATGACTATTGGACTTCCCCAAGCAGCCCAGCCCCCTCTGGCGGGAAGCGCCTCTCTAGGCTAGCTTTTTGGGGCAGACCGACCAGTGAGAGCCTCTCGACACAGAGCCAGCCACAAGTCTCCAAGCCAGCGGAGACCTCTGACCCGCAAGCAGCTTCTGGGACCAGGGCTGGGCAGCAAGAGACCTCTCCAGGTCTCTCTCCCTGGATCCGGTAGCGGGCTAGGGGCAGCGTTCTTTGGAAGCATTACATTATCAAGTTAATTCAAGACTTCAGGCTACTGAAGGCTGGTAGGTGATACACTGGAAATCTACAGGGACACTATGAGCCAATAGAGGAAATCTACAATATCACAGAGTCCCACTGACATCTGACCAATATGAGAAAACAAGGGAAGAAGATGTCCCAAACATACCTAGATACTATATCAATAAAACCCAATGACAGCACAGCAGAAGAAATGTCAGAAAGGGAGGTCAGAATGTACATAATTAAAACAATCAGGGAAGCAAACGAGGAGATGAAAGAACAAATGCAGGCATTAAATGATCACACCAATAAACAGTTAAAAGAGCAAATATGGGAAGCAAAAGAGCATTTCAATAAAGAGTTAGAGATATTGAAAAAAAAAAAAACAAACAGAAATCCTTGAAATGAAGGAAACAATAAACCAAGTTAAAAACTCCATAGAAAGCATAACCAATAGGATAGATCACCTGGAAGACAGAACCTCAGATATTGAAGACAAAATATTTAATCTTGAAAAGAAGGTTGACCAAACAGAAAAGATGGTGAGAAATCATGAACAGAATCTACAAGAATTATGGGATATCATGAAAAGGCCAAATTTAAGAATTATTGGGATTGAGGAAGGCTTAGAGAAACAAACCAAAGGAATGAACAATCTATTCAATAAAATAATATCAGAAAATTTTCCAAATCTGAAGAATGAAATGGAAATCCAAGTACAAGAGGCTTATAGGACTCCAAATATACAAAATTACAACAGACCCACACCAAGGCACATTAATATGAAAATAACTAACATACAAAATAAAGACAGAATTTTAAAGGCCATGAGAGAAAAGAATCAGATTACATTCAGGGGGAAACCAATAAGAATATCAGCAGATTTTTTAATCCAGACCCTAAAAGCTAGAAGGGCCTGGAACAACATTTACCAAGCCCTGAAAGAAAATGGATGCCAACCAAGAATTTTATACCCAACAAAACTTACTTTCAGATTTGACAATGAGATAAGATCCTTCCATGATAAACAAAAGCTAAAGGAATTTACAAAAAGAAAGCCAGCATTAAAGAACATTCTCAGCAAAATATTCCATGAGGAAGAGAGGGAAAACAACGATGTAAATCAGCAACGGGAGGAACTAGCCTAAAGGAATAGCCAAATAAAGGAGAAACCAAATCATGTCAAAAAACAAAAATGAGTCCAATGACTAGGAATACAAATCATATCACAATAATAACCCTGAATGTTAATGGCCTGAACTCATCAATCAAAAGACATACACTGGCAGATTGGATTAAAAAGAAAAATCCAACAATATGCTGCCTGCAAGGACGCACCTCATAGAAGGAGATACCCATAGACTAAAGGTGAAAGGATGGGAAAAAACATACTATGCACACGGACACAGCAAAAAAGCTGGAGTATCCATCCTCATTTCAGATAATGTGGACTTCAAGCCAAAACTAGTCAGAAGGGATAAAGAAGGACATTACATACTGCTTAAGGGAAGCATAAATCAGCAAGACATAACAATCATAAATATCTATGCCCCGATCATTGGCTCATCCATGCACGCCAAACAAATCCTTCTCAATTCCAGAAATCAAAGAAACCACAGCACAATAATACTAGGTGATTTTAACACACCTCTCTCACCGCTGGATAGATCGTCCAAACAAAAATTGAATAAAGAAACCATAGATCTCAATAACACAATCAACAATTTAGACTTAACCGACTTATATAGAATATATCATCCAACAAAGAACGAATACACTTTCTTCTCAGCAGCGCATGGATCCTTCTCTAAAATAGACCACGTTTTATGCCACAAAGCTACTGTTAGCAAATACAAGAAGATAGAGATACTACCTTGTACTCTATCAGATCATAATGGATTGAAATTAGAAATAAATGACAGAATAAAAAACAGAAACTTCTGCAATACTTGGAGATTAAGTAATACACTATTATACGATGAATGGATAACAGAAGACATCAGGAGGGAAATTTAAAAATTCTTAGAAGTAAATGAGAACAAAGACACATCGTATCAAAATCTCTGGGACACTATGAAAGCAGTACTGAGAGGAAGATTTATTTCATGGGGCGCATTCAACAAAAGAAGTAGAAATCAACAAATAAACGACTTAACATTACAGCTCAAAGCCCTAGAAAAAGAAGAGCAGACCAACACCAAAAGTAGTAGAAGACAGGAAATAGTTAAAATCAGAGACGAAATCAACGAAATTGAAACAAAAGCAACAATCGGAAAAATTAACAAAATAAATAGTTTGGTTCTTTGAAAAAATAAACAAAATTGATAAACCCTTAGCCACACTAACAAAGAGAAAGAGGGAGAAACTCAAATTACTAAAATTCGGAATGAACAAGGAAATATCACAACAGACACGAGTGAAATACAAAACATAATCAGAAGCTATTTTGAAAATCTATACTCAAACAAAACAGAAAACTTCGAAGACATCAACAAGTTTCTAGAGACATATGAATTACCTAAACTGAATGAGGAGGACATACACAACTTAAATAAATCAATTTCAAGCAATGAAATAGAAGAGGTCATCAAAAGCCTACCAACAAAGTAAAGTCCGGGACCCGATGGGTTCTCAGTTGAGTTCTACAAAACCTTTAAAGAGCTCATTCCAATACTTCTCAAAGTATTCCATAAAATAGAAGAGGAGGGAACCCTCCCAAACTCATTCTATGAAGCCAATATCACCCTGATACCTAAACCAGACAGAGACACATCGAGGAAAGAAAATTTCAGACCAATATCCTTAATGAACATCGACGCAAAAATTCTCAACAAAATTTTAGCAAATCACATACAAAAATATGTTAAAAAGATAATGCACCACGATCAAGTGGGTTTTATCCCAGGGATGCAAGGTTGGTTCAACATTCGGAAATCAATAAGTGTCATTCTCCATATCAACAGACTAAAAGTTAAGAATCACATGATTATTTCAATAGATGCAGAAAAAGCATTCGATAAAATACAGCATCGCTTCATGCTGAAAACACTAGAAAAAATTGTGGTAGTGGGATAATTCCTTAACATTGTGAAGGCCATCTACGCTAAGCCCATTTCCAATATCTATACAAATGGTGAAAAACTGAAAGCATTCCTCCTAAAAATTGGAACAAGGCAGGGATGCCCTCTTTCACCACTTCTATTCAACATTGTTCTTGAGACTCTAGCCAGAGCAATTAGACAAACCAAAGAAATTAAAGGGATACGAATTGGAAAAGAGGAACTCAAATTATACCTGTTCGCTGATGACATGATTATATATTTAGAGGAACCTGGAAATTCCACCAGAAAACTCTTAGAACTCATAAGTGAATTCAGTAAAATAACAGGTTACAAGATCAATGCTCATAAATCCAATGCATTCTTATATGTAAGTGATGAATCTTCAGAAAGAGAAATTAGGAAAACTACCCCATTCACAATAGCATCAAAAAAAATAAAATACTTGGGAATCAATCTCACAAAAGAGATGAAAGACCTCTACAATGAGAACTACAGAACACTAAAGAAAGAAATTAAGGAAAACCTTAGAAGATGGAAACATCTCCCATGTTCATGGATAGAATTAATATTGTCAAAATGGCCATACTACCAAAAGTGCTATATAGATTCAATGCAATTCCAATTAAAATCCCAATGATGTACCTTACAGAAATAGAGCAAGCAATTAGGAAATTCATCTGGAAGAATAAGAAACCCAGAATAGCTAAAACAATCTCAGTAAAAAGTGCGAAGCAGGGGGTATCGCAGTACCAGATCTTCAACTCTATTACAAAGCACTAGTAAAAAAAATGGCATGGTATTGGTACCAAAATAGACAGGTAGATCAATGGTACTGAATAGAGGACAGGGACACAAAACCAAATAAATACAATTTTCTCATACTAGACAAAGGTGCCAAAAATATGCAATGGAGAAAAGATAGCCTCTTCAACAAATGGTGCTAGGAATACTGGAAATCCATATGCAACCGAGTGAACCTAAACCACCATCTCTCACCCTGCACAAAAATCAACTCAAAATCCATCAAGGACTTTGGAATCAGACCAGAGACCCTCCATCTTATCGAAGAAAAAGTACGTCCAAATCTTCAACATGTCAGTGTAGGATCAGACTTCTTTAACAGGACTCCCATAGCTCAAGAAATAAAAGCAAGAATCAAAAAGTGGGATAGATTCAAACTAAAAAGCTCCCTCTCAGCAAAGGAAACTATCAGTAATGTGAAGAGAGCCTACAGAGTGGGAGGACATCTTTGCCACTCATACTTCAGATAGAGCACAAATATCCCGAATCGATAAAGAACTCAAAAAACTGTACACCAAGAATACAAATAACCCAATCAACAAATGGGTTAAGGAAATGAACAGACACTTCACAGAAGAAGATGTACAAGCAATCAACAGATATATGAAAAAATGTTCAACATCTCTAGTAATAAGAGAAATGCAAATCAAAACTACCCTAAGATTTCATCTCACCCCAATTAGAATGGCGATTATTAAGAACATAAGCAACAATAGGTGTTGGCGAGGATGTGGGGAAAAAGTTACACTCATGCATTGCTGGTGGGGTTGCAAATTAGTGCAGCCACTCTGGAAAGCAGTATGGAGATTCCTCAGAAAGCTTCGAATGGAACCACCATTTGACCCGGCTATCCCACTCCTTGGCCTATACCAAAGGACTTAAAATCAGCATACTACAGAGATACAGCCAAGTCAATGTTCATAGCTGCTCAATTCACTATAGCCAGATTGTGGAACCAACCTAGATGCCCTTCAGTTCATGAATGAGTAAAGAAACTGTGGCATATATATACAATGGAATATTACTCAGCCATGAAGAATGATAAAATTATGGCATTTGCAGGCAAATGGATGAAATTGGAGGATATCATGCTAAGTGAGATAAGCCAATCTCAAAAAACTAAAGGACGAATGATCTCGCTGATAAGCAGATGAGGACATATAAGGGGTGGGTAGTAGGGGTTAGCGGTAGGGTTAGGGTTAGGTTTAGGGTTAGGGATAAGGAGGGTGGTAAGAATGGAGGAAGGAAGGACTGTATAGAGGGAAAAGAGAGGTGGGAGGGGTGGTGGGGAAGGGAAAAAATAACAGAATGAATCAAACAACATTGCCCTATGTAAATTTATGATTTTTAATTAAAATAAAATAAAAAATATGACTATTATTTTTCAATATAATGAAAGTGAATATAAGTGCAATACATAAGTCTAAGGAGTTCATAAAAATATCATTTATGGATAGACATTGGATTCTTTTCATTAATTCATTTACTTGATTAATAAGGACATACAACTTCAAAGAATAGTGTCGACCATAAGAGAAACTGATAAAAATTTATTCACCCTACAAATAATTACCGAGTGCCTGCAATGTACTGTTCGAGATGCCTGGGGCACTTCAGTGACTGAGACACACAAGCTCTCCTGCCTTGTGGAAGCATATAGTTTATGAATAAAAATAACACATATTTTGTGTATTTATAATAAGCACATAGCTGTGTGAGAGAGCTGAGGAGTGCAGGGGTATCTGCCATTTGAAGCAGACGCCACTGGGAAGGTGCAGAGGCTATAGAAGCACAAGGCTATTGCTTCCATGTGGATTAGGGGTATCCTTGAAAGCTTCCTGGTTCTGCAGCTTGGTTCTCAGTGTCAGAGAGTTGACAGGTGGTGGTTCCCCTGAGAGACAGAGCCCAGATTGAGTTCCTTAGGTCTTTGGGTCACTGCCCTCGAGGTGTGCCTATTGTTCTCCTGACACCTCTTTAGCCCCATTTCTCTGTATGGGTCTGTTTTCCTGTCTCACCATATGAATCCCTACTTTCACACACAGTGTCCTTTTCCAAGAGGTAATGAAATTAGGGGTGCACCCTTGCCATAGCTAGTGACTTCCAGCCACTCACCTATGAGATAAACACATCCATTTTCTTCTTAAGTGATCCAGTCTCAGCTATTTGATTTAGCAATGAAAAACTGATAGATGCATACATAAAACACATTTCTCAACATCATCAGTTTCATGTTGGTTTGGTTTGTGAAAGGGAGTTTCAGTCATTCAAAAAAAAAAAAAAAAAACAGGAGATACTAGAGGAAGAGGAGATTTGGGTATATTTGTAGGCATGTGTGTTTCCAGCAAGACGCTATGGACAATGGACACAGTACACAGTACACAGTCCAGTGCTAAGAACCTGACAAAATCAATTTCATAGACGAGTTTCCCAGTAAAGTTTAAAGTGTGTGCAAATGGCCCTAGACAAGAATGTGCCAGAAATGTTTTATTCTGTTTAAGATGACTGATAAGGTCTTACAAAGTGTAGAGTGAGCAGAGGTGGAGCTAGCCAGGTATACCACCAAGGAAAGACTCAGGTTCCAGCCAACCTTTAGGACTACCAGAAAAGCAGACAGAAAGAGGAAAACTAGTCAAACAGTGGTGGCTACAGACACCCTATTACATACCAGCGGTTTGAAATTTCCATAAATGGTTCATTGTGAAGTAAGAGGTGGAAACGGCCCAGTCATGACAGGACATAAACCCCAGTGATCATCTCCTTTGGGGCCTGGAGGAGTTTTCCATTTTCTTCAAAATGAAAATAGGAAAGAACTCCAGATATGTTTAGACTCAGAGGGCATGGACATTATATGTGTATGTTTGAAAATTAAAACGTATACACTAGTTCAATGGACTTGCCATTTCACCTCTCGAAATGTCTACCCATTTGTTTACAATAAAAAAAAAAAAAAGTTTACCTAGTTCAATGGACTTGTCCTTTCACCTCTCAAAATTTCTAGCCACTTTGGGCCTTGGGAAGACCTTCTCCTGTCTACACTCAGGGTCCTCAATTCCTGTTTCTTCAGAGAATTGCAGGTAGTACAGCATGGTAGTACATGGTAGTACTGCTTTCTTCCTCCAAGTTCCTAGTGAGGCTGCTCATACAATGAGGACAAAGCAAGCTAAAACAAAGCTATTTGTCTAACCCAGGCTGTAAAATCCCTCTCCCTGTGTTAACTGGGGCCAGAGAACCATGGACAGGAAAGAGCTCAAGCAGCCACTGGACAAAGGATCATCCAGGGTGGAGGAGCTATTTTTTTGGCAGAGCCCCAAGGCACTGTGTAAAACAGAGGTGCCCCTGTCCAGCCATTCCAACTGGATCTTCTTATAAGCGCTTGTTCAATAAACCTGAGTCTCCCATCTCATCTCTTGGTGTCTTCTTTGATCTCTTTGCACTGCCTAGCACAAATGAACTGGGGCAGAAATTGTCTTTGCCGGCATCAATATGGCAGACTTGTCCATATCCTCAGGGTTTCCTTGATTTCTCTCAGACCTGTTTAAGACTTTGAAGTACAGAAGCCCATGAACACATTTGGGTAGACTTGTTCCCAAATCATTTCATGTTTCTTGATCTTATTTTTAATAGAATTTAAAACACTGATTTTCCAATAATTTCTGCTGCTCAATTTCTAAGTAGGTGTTGGTTAATTGCCTATCTTATTGATTTCTACTTCACTACACAAACACAAAACAGAAGTAACCCATGAAATATCTAATTTGGTGATTTTTTGAGAGATTGTGAATGAGGTTTCAATGCCTTTATATATTACATGCCAAGTGCTCATTTATCTGCATCAATTTTATTTAGTTGTGTTTTTCTGTAAATGTTTCGATTCCAAGGGGAGTTATAGTTGTTTGACATGAAATTGTTTTTGAAAGCTCTTTGTGATCTCTTCAACATCTGTAGGGAATTCGGAGTACCCTCCTTTTCATGTATTAGTTGCTTTGCTGAGTGTCTATTTTCTGTTTTACTAATATTAGCTATTTTAGTTATGTTTCCTTCCACATACTCTTCAGCATTTAATTTACTGATTTTTCCAAACTACCTGAGATGGATACTCAAATGCTTGATTTTCTTTCACTTTTTTCTTTTTATTGGGGTGGGGTGGGTACCGGGGATTGAACTCAGGAGCCCTTGGGTCACATCCTCAGTTGTATTTTATGCATTTACTTTTTTCTAATGTATGCAGATAACACTATGGTTTTCTAAACTTCGTTCCAGACGAGTCCAACAAGTTTGCATGTGGAATGATTTCATTATAATTTAGTACAAACTACTTTAATATTTTCTTTGCAACTTCTTTGATTCAATATAGGTAGAAGTATATTATTTAACAGGAAAATGTTTTAAGATTTTATAATTAGGTGAATTTCATTGTGATTAGCATATATATTATTTCAATACTTAAGATATCAATTGGGTCAGAATATGACAGTATTTTATGCCAAATTGGAAACAATGTCTGCAGTTTTGAATGGTGTGTTCTTCTCTATGAATTAGTTCTATTGTGTTGTTTATGAAAAAAATTTTCTTATCCACAGTGACTTTTTTTAATTTTATAAAGGCAGTATAATATAATCTCACAAAATATTTTAGAATTTATTTAGTTTTCTCTTTAGATTTTTATATCTATATTCATGTATTTTGAATTTACATTAGAAGTCAAAGACGAATTTTTTTCTGTATAGGGTTATCATGATATATGCTCTCAATTGTAACTACACTGAGGCACAAATCCATCCATAGATAATTCATCAAGATGATAGGTGTGGGTGTGTTCTATGATGTAAACAAAACTTTCTTTAAAGAAATAGGAGAAGGGCATAGTTTAAAATTGCTGATGTTTGGAAATGGGACATAGAAATTTTTCATACAGCTTTTGACTTTAAAGTAAATTTTATCTGATATCATATAGCCATACCCCTGGGGGAATGGGGGCATGTTTGGCATGAAACGGGGTATGCTTCTTGTATCTACTTTAATTTGTTAGTCTCATTTTTTTTCATTACTTTAAGATATGTTTCTTATAAGCTATATATAATGGCCCTTGTATTGTTTGGCATTTATGCAAATTTTTTACTTGGACTTGGTATGATCCAATATGTTTAAGGAAATTGCTAAAATAATTGAGTCTATATCTACCATATTGTAATCTGCCTTCTACCTTTCCTACCCATCCTCTTTGCTTCTTTTTCCCTTCTGTCTACCTTTCTTTTGGAATAATCAAATTAAATTTTATTACGGAATATTCACCTTTATTAACTTGGCAGTTGTACATTTCATTATTTTTTAGTGGTTTTACTAAAGATTAGCTGTGAAACCTTGGCTTACAGCTCTTAATATAAACTATTCCTACTCTTCCTACTCAGACAATACAGGGTTTTAAAAATATGTTCGTTGTCCTAGCCTATGCTCACATCTGAGATAATGGGAACATTCCTTAGCATTGTAAAGGCCATCTATGCTAATACCATGGCCAATATTCTAAATGGTGAAAAACTGAGAGCAGTCCCCCTAAAAACTGGAACAAGGCATAGATGCCCTCTTTCATCGCTTCTCGTCAACATTGTCCTCGGAACTCTACCCAGAACAAGTAGACAAAACAAGGAAATTAAAGGGTACGAATAGGAAAAGAAGAACTCAAACTATCCCTATTTGCTGATGACAAGATTATATATTTGGAGGAAACGAAAAATTCCACTAGAAAACTTTTAGAACACATAAGTCAATTCAGTAAAGTATCAGCATATAAGATCAATGCTCATAAATCCAACACATTTTTATACATAAGTGATGAATCTTCAGAAAGATAAGTTAGGAAAACTACCCCATTCACAATAGCTTCAAAAAAAAAAAAAAAAAAAAACATTTGGGAATCAATCTAACAAAAGAGATGAAAGAGGTGAAAGACCTCTACAATGAGAACTACAGAACACTAAAGAAAAAAATTAAAGAAAACCTTAGAAGATGGAAAGATCTCCCATCTTCTTGGATAGGCAGAATTAATTTTGTCAAAATGGCCATACTACCAAAAGTGCTATACAGATTCAATGCAATTCCAATTAAAATCCCAATGATGTACCTTAAAGAAATAGAGCAAGCAATCATGAAATTCATCTAGAAGAAGAAGAAAGCCAGAATAGCTAAAGCAATCCTTAGCAGGAAAAGTGAGGCAGGTGGTATGGCAATACCAGAACTTCAAGTATACTATAAAGCAATAGTAACAAAAGCGGCATGGTATTGGCAGCAGAATAGACATGTAGGTCAGTGGTACAGAATAGAGGACATGGACACAAACCCAAATAAATACAATTTTCTCATACTAGACAAAGGTGCCAAAAATATGCAATGGAGAAAAGATAGCCTTTTCAACAAATGGTGCTAGGAATACTGGAAATCCATATGCGACAGAGTGAAACTAAACCACCGTCTCTCACCCTGCACAAAAATCAACTCAAAATCGATCAACGACCTTGGAATCAGACCAGAGACCCTGCATCTTATCGAAGAAAAAGTACATCCAAATCTTCAACATGTCAGTGTAGGATGAGACCTCTTTAACAGGACTCCCATAGCTCAAGAAATAAAAGCAAGAATCAAAAAGTGGGATAGATTCAAACTAAATATCTTCCTCTCAGCAAAGGATGCTATCAGCAATGTGAAGAGAGAACCTACAGAGAGGGAGAATATCTTTGCAACTCATATTTCAGACAGAGCACTAATTTCCAGAAAATGTAAAGAACTCAAAAAACTGTACACCAAGAACACAAATAACCCAATCATTAAATGGGCTATGGATATGAACAGACACTTCACAGAAGAAGATCTACAAGCAATCAGTAGATATATGAAAAAATGTTCAACATCTTTAGTAATAAGAGAAATGTAAATCAAAACTACCCTAAGATTCCATTTCATCCCAATTAGAATGGCAATCATCAGGAATACAAGCAACAATAGGTGTTGGAGCGGATGTGGGGGAAAAGGTATACTCATACATTGCTGATGGGGCTGCAAATTAGTGCAGCCGAGCTGGAAA
The DNA here is from genome assembly GCF_902686455.1 of Sciurus vulgaris. Taxonomy (NCBI): domain Eukaryota; kingdom Metazoa; phylum Chordata; class Mammalia; order Rodentia; family Sciuridae; genus Sciurus; species Sciurus vulgaris. The sequence continues at coordinate 56,998,810 of NC_136470.1, read as the reverse complement.
GCAGTGTGGAGATTACTTAGAGAACTTGGAATGGAAACACCATTTGACCCAGCTATTCCACTCCTTGGCCTATACCTGAAGGACTTAAAATCATCATAGTACAGAGATGCAGCCACCTCAATATTCATAGCTACTCAATTCACAATAGTCAGATCATGGAACCAACCTAGATGCCCTTCAATTGATGAATGGATAACGAAACTGTGGTATATATATATACAATGGAATATTACTCAGCCAAAAAAATAATAAAATTATGGCATTTGCAGGCAAATGGATGAAATTGGAGAATATCATGCTATGTGAGATAAGCCAATCTCAAAAAAACAAAGGACGAATGATCTCACTGATAAGTGGATGATGACACATAATGGGGGGTGCGGGGAGAATGGAGGAAGGAGGGACTGTATAGAGGGAAAAGAGGGGTGGGAGTGGTGGGGGGAAGAAAAAAATAACAGAATAAATAAAAAACTATTACGTTAAGTAAATGTATGATTACACAAATGGTATGTCTCTAATTCATATGCAGATATCCAGATGTATTCCACTTGTTTATAATAAAAATAAATTAAAAATAATGTTCCTTATCCTAGCCTATTCACATCTGCAATATATTAAAATGTATTTTAATTTTATATCAGAAGAGATTTTATTATTTTTCTGCATAGTCAAAATTTGTTTACGTTTATCCATTTATTCACCATTAATTCTGCTCTTTATTCATTCATAAATTTGTATTTATTTCTGGGACTAATCAGTTCCATTTCCTCAAAAACTCCGTTCTGCAATTCTCTTTATCCAACTTTGCTCGTAATAAACAACCTCATTTTTTTTTTGTCAGAAAACATTTTAATTCCGCTTTCTTCTTTCGAGGATATTTTTGATAGTTTTCTAAAATGGTGTTAACAGTTTTATTCTTTCATTTTAAATATAGAATTCAAAATTTCCCCTGGATTTTGTTGGTTTTCATTGTATTATAATTCATTTTATTAATATCTTCAGCTTATCAAGAATAGTAATATCACCCTCTCATCTTCAATGAAGGTAATTCTTGTACAGTTTAAAGAAAAGAACATTTGACCCTTATGCTTGTGAAATACACAGTGTTTCAAACCTGGATCCAGGGCACAATTTATATCCTAGGCATTCTGCATCTCCCAGGGTGGTTCTCCCTCTGGTAAGCAAAAACATTTCTTAATAAGGTACATAGAGATGTTCAGAGATGTTCCAGATTAAACATCCCTTCAGAGTCTATAAGAGAGAAAACCTTTCTCCTAGCACTCTGGGGGACTTGGATCAAGGGTGTGCTCTGTGGCCCCCTTTGTGACCAGGGTGGTGGTGTAATGTGATGCAGTTGGAAAGGTCTGGATTCCATACTTATTCCATATTCATAGAGCACTATTCTTCCATAAAGGTATATTCCTCAAAGTAATGAGTGCAGTACTACACTATATTTAAAAGGAAAAACACTGTGCATTCAAAAACAAACAGGGTATAGCACAGAACTCTGCCATTTTTATTTGTTTCTTTTTTTTTTCTTTTAATTTTTTGTTATTGTTGAAGGACCTTTATTTCTTGATTTATATGTGGTGCTGAGGTTCGAACCCAGGGCCTCACACATGCCGGGCAAGTGCTCTACCTCTGAGCCACCACCCCAGCCCTTTTTGTTTGTCACACTAAATATTCCATAGCTATTTCCAAAAAGGCTGATATGTATTATAAACTATGATAAATATATCCTGTTTCACTAGGTCACTCACTTTACAATCTTTATCTTTTAAGATATCTTTCTTATAACTAAGAGAATAAGTAGCAAAGCTGATTCTAGGGAAATTCCTATGAACAGTATGATGCTATCTTATTCACTATTTAGATACCAGTGAGAACCTGTCCCTTGTAAAGTCTGATGGTTGAGGGCCTCTGACACAATATATCATTGCAATTGATGAGATTTTCACCTGTGCTGAATGAAATATGATACAGGTAGAAGGAGCTGCATTGGTCTCTGCATTGCAACTTCGCTGATATTTGAGGGGTTTGGAGGGAAAACATCAGCATGAGGACTGGAATCAGCTGACTGTTGCTAGGTAATTTTCCCATTGAAAAGGGAAAAATGATAAGCTCAGCTACATTACTTTCCAACTTAGGATAGAGTGTAAAATTTAAAAATACCACCTTGCAGAGTTTGGACAGATCACCATCTTCTGCAACTAGAGGAATGATAGGCTTGATAGCGATCCAAAGGTAAGAATTGGAAAATTTGAGAGTACGATAATTGTCACCCTCAGAAAATCTCCTTCAGAAAATTTTGGCATTAATGGGGTAGGAGTATGATTTTGAGACTCGGATAGAAAGCCTCTGTGTGCTCTCCTTAGCTGGATTTATTAAATAATATACAGTCACAAAGAAGTAGTAACCAGAGTATGGTGGTATGTGCCTGGACTCCCAGTTGCTCAGGAGGCAAAGGCAAAAGTAGCACTTCAACCCAGGAATTTGAAGTCAGGTTGGAAAAGATGTTTGAGCATAAGCCCTTTAAAAAAAATCCAGTGACAATTTATATACTTAGGATAAGTGAACATGTGAAACAGAGTTTGAAGAGATAGCACCGTACCAGAAGTAGACTCAGATATAGCATAGATTTTTAAATTATCAGATAGGGAATTTAAACTAGCCATCATTAATATTAATCCTCTAATGGAAAAAATGGCAACATGCAAAAACAGATTAATAGGAAAGGGGATCTCCAAGAAGGAATCAAAAAATACCAGAAACACTGGAATACAATGATGAGTGCCTTTGGTAGGCTCATTGGTAGATGTGATGTGACCAAGAGAGAATCTGCAAATCTGAAGACATATCCATACAAACTCGCCAAACTATAACGCAAAGAGAAAAAAATCATGAAAGTATGGGAACAGAATATCCAGGAACTATGTGATAAATACAAAAGGTGTAGCACAGGTGTGTTGGGATACCAGAAGGGGAAGAAAGATAAATGGGACATGAACTATGTGCAGGAATAATGTCTGGGAGTTTGGCCACACTAATGCCAAACATCACACCACAGGGAGCTCAGCGAGTACCACAGGGTAAAGAGTGTTTAGAGATCCTACTCCAGAATCGACTTACAGTCCTGTCAGTCTGCTCCTGGTCCACCCGGGGGGTCATCGCAAGGTCACAGATGCAGATGGTGATGCACATGCTCAGTAACTCGTCCTCGCAGCGATTCCCTGGGCTGCAGAATAAGAAATACTGTAACAGACAAGGTGGGGGGTCCTGCAAATGTCACAGAAGCGGTAATTGCATTAGATTTACAGAACTGATTCATGTGGATCTTTTTTTGAAGTGTGTAGCTACTGATCTGAAAACACATTCTTTCAATAGCCATCGGCAATGAAAGCAGGGGCTTTCGTTTGCATGGAGGTATAGGGATGTTTACTCAAAATGAAAAATTCTTATACACATGCATACGGATGAATAAATTTATGTTATTAATGGATAAATAAAAAAATGAATGAATGAAAGTGTGAATGAATTCATGAGTGTTAGTAAATTAAGTGTTTCTAGCTGGTTTGGGACAAGAGCCTAATTTGTATTTTCCTATATTAATCTTGAAAATATTCAGAGACACCTATATCTATTCTCTGAGAGGAGCTCAATAGAGGGAGAATTTCCTCATCTACAGATGCAAAAAGACACTTTATTGCTGAAGAAAGAAATTCTGTTATTCATTGGTTAGAGTGGTCAGAGACAGACCCCATGTGAATACTCAAATCTGTGGATGCTCAAGGCCCTTATGGAAAATGTCATAATATTTATGTATAACCAAGTATATTCTCCTTTATATTTTAAATGGAAACCCTTCACATATAACAAATTTTATTTTTTTATTTTTTATTCATTAACTTTTAATTTATTTTTATTGTAAGCAAATGGGATACATGTTGTTTCTGCTTGTACTTGGAGTAACAGCATACCATTTGCATATTCATAAATTTACATAGAGTAATGATGTTTGATTCATTCCATTATTTTTTCCCTTCCCCCACCCCTCCCACCTCTTTTCCCTCTATATAGTCCCTCCTTCCTCCATTCTTGTCCCACTCCCACCCCTCATTAGGTGTCATCATTCGCTTATCAGTGAGATCATTCCTCTTTTGGAGTTTTGAGATTGGCTTATCTCACTTAACATGATATTCTCCAATTTCATCCATTTCCTGCAAATGCCATAATTTTATTATTCTTTATAGCTGAGTAATATTCCATTGTATATATGTACCACAGTTTCTTTATCCATTCATCAATTAAAGGGCATCTAGGTTGGTTCCATAGTCTGGCTATTGTGAATTGAGCCGCTATGAACATTGATGTGGCTGTATCTCTGTAGTGTGCTAATTTTAAGTCCTTTGTGTATAGGCCGAGGAGTGGGATAGCTGGGTTAAATAGTAGGTCCATTCCAAGTTTTCTAAGGAATCTCCACACTGCTTTCGAGAGTGGCTGCACTAATTTGCAGTCCCACCAGCAATGGATGAGTGTACCTTTATCCCCACATCTTCTCCAACACCTATTGTTGCTTGTGTTCTTGATAATTGCCATTCTAATTGGGGGGAGATGGAATCTTAGGGTAGTTTTGATTTGCATTTCTCTTATTACTAAAGATGTTGAACATTTTTTCATATATCTGTTGATTGCTTGTACATCTTCTGCTGTGAAGTGTCTGTTCATTTCCTTAGCCCATTTGTTGATGGGATTATTTGTGTTCTTGGTGTAGAGTTTTTTGAGTTCTTTATATATTCTGGAAATTAGTGCTCTATCTGAAGTATGAGAGGCAAAGATATTCTCCCACTCTGTAGGCTCTCTCTTCACATTGCTGATAGTTTTCTTTGCTGAGAGAAAGCTATTTAGTTTGAATCTATCCCAGTTATTGATTCTTGCTTTTATTTCTTGTGCTATGGGAGTCGTGTTAAGGAAGTCTGATCCTAAGCCAACAAGGTGAAGGTTTGGGCCGACTTTTTCTTCTATAAGATGCAGGGTCTCTGGTCTGATTTCAAGGTCCTTGATCCATTGTGAGTTGATTTTTGTGCAGGGTGAGAGATAGGGGTTTAGTTTCATTCTGTTGCATATGGATTTCCAGTTTTCCCAGCACCATTTGTTGAACAGGCTATCTTTTCTCCATTGCATATTTTTGGCCCCTTTGTCTAGTATGAGAAAATTGTATTTATTTGGGTTTGTGTCCCTGTCCTCTATTCTGTACCATTGATCTACCTGTCTATTTTGGTGCCAATACCATGCTGTTTTTGTTACTATTGCTTTGTATTATATTTGAAATTCTGGTATTGCGATACCCCCCTGTTTCATTCTTCCTGCTAAGGATTGCTTTAGCTATTCTGAGTTTCTTATTCTTCCAGATGAATTTCATGATTGCTTGCTCTATTTCTGTGAGGTATGTCATTGGGATTTTAATTGGAATTGCATTGAATCTGTATAGCACTTTTGGTCGTATGGCCATTTTGACAATATTAATTCGGCCTATCCAAGAACATGGGTGATCTTTCCATCTTCTAAGGTCTTCCTTAATTTCTTTCTTCAGTGTTTTATAGTTTTCATTGTAGAGATATTTTACTTATTTGGTTAGATTGATACCCAAGTATTTTATTTTATTTGAGGCTATTGCAAATGGAGTTGTTTTCCTCATTTCCCTTTCAGCTGTTTCATCGCTTGCATATAAAAATGCTGTAGATTTATGCGTGTTGATTTTATAGCCTGCTATTTTGCTGAATTCATTGATGAGGTCTAGAAGTTTTCTGGAGGAGGATTTTGGATCCTCCAAATATAGAATTATGTCATCTGCAAATAGTGACAGCTTAAGTTCCTCTTTTCCTATTCGTATCCCTTTAATTTCTTTAGTCTGCCTAATTGCTCTGGCTAGAGTTTCGAGGACAATGTTGAATGGAAGTGGTGAAAGAGGACATCCCTGTCTTGTTCCCATTTTTAAAGGGAATGGTTTCAGTTTTTCTCCATTAAGAATGATGTTGGCCATGGACTTAGCATAAATAGCCTTTACAAAGTTCAGGTATGTTCCTACTATCCCTATTTTTTCTAGTGTTTTCAGCATGAAGGGGTGTTGTACAAAGTCAAATGCTTTTTCTGTGTCAATTGAAATAACCATATGATTCTTATCCTTAAGTCTATTGACATGATGGATTACGTTTATTGATTTACGGATGTTAAACCATCCTTGCATTACAGGAATGAGCCCCACTTGATGGTGGTGCACAATTTTCTTAATATGTTTTTGGATATCGTTTGCCAATATTTTGTTAAGGATCTTTGCATCTATATTCATCAAGGATATTGGTCTAAAATTTTCTTTCCTTGATGTGTCTTTTCCTGGTTTGGGTATGAGGGTGATATTAACTTCATAGAATGAGTTCGTAGGGTACCCTCCTTTTCTATTTCCTGGAATACTTTGAGAAGTATTGGAATGAGTTCTTCTTTGAAGGTCTTGTAGAACTCGGCTGAGAATCCGTCTGGTCCTGGGCTTTTCTTGGATGGTAGATTTTTAATGGCTTCTTCTATTTCATTGTTTGATATTCATCTGTTTAAATCGTGTATGTCCTCCTGGTTCAGTTTGGGAGGAGCATATGTCTCTAGAAATTTGTCAATGTCTTCGGTACTTTCTATTTTGTTGGAATACAGATTTTCAAAGTAGCTTCTCATTATGTTCTGTATCTCAGTGGTGTCTGTTGTGATATTTCCTTTTGCATCATGTATTTTAGTAATTTGAGTCTTCTCTCTCCTTCTCTTTTAGTGTGGCTAAGGGTTTATCTATTTTGTTTACTTTCTCAAAGAATCAACTTTTTGTTATATCAATTTTTTGAATAGTTTCTTTTGTTTCAATTTTATTGATTTCAGCTCTGATTTTAATTATTTCCTGTCTTCTACTACTTTTGCTGTTATTCTGTTCTTTTTTTCCTATGGCTTTGAGATGTAATGTTAGGTCATTTAATTGTTGACTTTTCATTCTTTTCTGGAATGCGTTCCATGCAATGAATTTTCCTCTTACTACCACTTTCATAGTGTCCCAGGGATTTTGATATGTTGTATCATTGTTCTCATTGACCTCTAAGAATTTTTTAATCTCCTCCTTGATGTTCTTTGTTATCCATGTTTTTCAATAGCATATTATTTAGTCTCCATGTGTTGGAGTAATTTCCTTTTTTTACTTTGTCATTGATTTCTACTCTCAGTCAATTATGATCTGATAGAACACAAGGCAGTATCTCTATTTTTTTGCATTTCCTAAGGGTTGCTTTGTGGCATAACATATGGTCTATTTTCGAGAAGGTTCCATGTGCTTCTGAGAAGAAAGTGTATCCGCTCGTTGATGGATGGAATATTCTATATATGTCTATTAAGTCTAGGTTATTGATTGTGTTATTGAGTTCTATGGTTTCTTTGGTTGGATTTTGTTTGGAAGATCTATCTAGTGGTGACAGCGGTGCGTTAAAGATGCCCAGATGTATTGTGTTGTGGTCTACGTGATTCTTGAAATTGAGAAGGATTTGTTTGATATACAGGGATGCACCATTGTTTGGGGCATAAATATTTACTATCGTTATGTCTTCCTGATTTATGGTTCCCTTAAGCAGTATGAGATGTCCTTCTTTATCCCTTCTGACTAACTTTGGCTTGAAGTCCACTTTATCTGATATAAGGATGGAAACCCCCGCTTTTTTACTGGGTGCATGTGCGTGGTAAGTTTTTTCCCATCCTTTCACCTTTAGTCTGTGGATGTCTTTTTCTATGAGATGAGTCTCTTGCAGGCAGCGTATTGTTGGGTCTTTCTTTTTAATCCATTCTGCCAGTCTATGTCTTTTGATTGAGGAGTTTAGGCCATTAACATTCAGGGTTATTATTGAGAAATGATTTGTATTCCCAGTCATTTGGCTTATTTTTGGTTTTTAAGATGGCTTGGTTTCTCCTTTGAGTGGTTTTCTCTAAGGTAGTTCCTCCCTTTGCTGACCTACATTGTTGTTTATCATTTCCTCCTCATGGAATATTTTGTTGAGAACATTCTGTAGTGCAGGCTTTCTATTTGTAAATTCTTTTAACTTTTGTTTATCATGGAAGAATTTTATTTCATCTTCAAATCTGAAGGTTAGTTTTGCTGGGTATAGGATTCTTGGTTGGCAACCATGTTCTTTCAGAGCTTGAAATATGTTGGTCCAGGCCCTTCTAGCTTTTAGAGTCTGGGTTGAGAAGTTGGCTGCTATCCATATTGGTCTCCCCCTATATGTAATCTGATGCTTTTCTCTCGCGACCTTCAAAATCCTATCTTTATTTTGAATGTTAGGCATTTTCATTATAATGTGCCTTGGTGTGGATCTGTTGTGATTCTGTGCATTTGGTGTTCTGTAAGCCTCTTGTATTTGATTTTCCTTTTCATTCTTCAGGTTTGGGAAATTTTCTGATATTATTTCATTGAATAGGTTGTTCATTCCTTTGGTTTGTATCTCTGTGCCTTCCTCAATCCCAATAATTCTTAAATTTGGTCTTTTCATGATGTCCCATAGTTCTTGGAGATTCTGTTCATGATTTCTTACCATCTTCTCTGTTTGGGCGACTTTATTTTCAACATTAAATATTTTGTCTTCATTGTCTGAGGTTCTGTCTTCCAAGTGGTCTAGTCTGTTGGTGATGCTTTCCATTGAGTTTTTTATTTGGTTTACTGTCTCCTTCATTTCAAGGATTTCTGTTTGGTTTTTTTTTTTTTGAGAATCTCTATCTCTTTGTTGAAATGATCTTTTGCTTCCTGCAGGTGATCTTTCAGCTTATTGGTATTATCATTCATTTTCTGCATTTGCTCTCTTATCTCATCCTTTGCTTCCCGAATCATCTAAATCATGTATAATCTGAAGTCCTTTTGTGACATTTCTTCTAACATACTGTCATTGGATTCTACTACTATAGAATCTAGATTTGTTTGGATCATTTTCTTCCCTTGTTTTTTCACGTTGTTCATGTAACTTCCCCTCTAGCACTGCAGATCTGGGGTATTGCAGATTTCCCCCTATAGGCTTATAGTGGCCCTGTAGGATTCCAAAACCATTTCTCTAAGGGGAGATGAATATTAGCAGTGCCCACACCAGACACTATGCAATCCTAGACGAAATAGCCCCCATGGGGACAATAACATCATGTAAATAAGGGAGAAAGCGACTCTGAGGGAACAGGTAAACAGAAGGAAAAGAAAGTAAGAAACGTAAAGAAATAAAAACTTAAATATTTTTTTTAAAAAAGGAGAAAAAAGAAAATCTACTGTATAATAGTCATATTGTAATGAAACCTCCCAGTGTTCAGTAGAGAGGTACCTGAGAATGAGCTTCAAGCCTCCAGCAGGCGTCGCAGGATGGGATTTGCCCCACCCGAAGATTGGAGCTATGGCTTCCAGGATTATCCAAGATGGCTGCTCTGGCTTCCAAATGTGTTGGCAAATGGGGAGCTGCAGCTCAGGGGTGGACATGGTCAGCTGGAGGTCCTGGAGACAGGATGCAGTTCGTCCGGCAGGGGTCCTGGAGGTCGAGTGTGTTTGGTGTGGTTGTGGGATCCTGGAGGCCGGGTGCAATCAGTCCATCTGGGGTCCCGGTGACAGGGCGCAGTCAGTTGGTCTGGGGACCCTGGCGGCAGGGAGCAGTCAGTTGATGTGAGGGCCCCAGAGGCAGGGAGTGATTGGTCGGGCTGAGGGATCCTGGAGACGGGACTCAGTCAGTCCGGCCAGGGGTCCTACAGGGCCTGGCTGTTGTCTCAAAATGGCAGCAGCCACGTGTAATCAAACCTGCTGGTACTGTGACAGTGAACTTCCAGGCAGCAGCAGGTAGCTGGTTCTCCACTGGCGGTCTGCGGTCAATCTGCTGGTAGCTGTCGCATGATCGGGAGGTGAACCTCGAGCGTTGGGTGATGGATAGGGGTAAGGCAGGCGATGGACAGGTGAGAGGCAGGCAAATGGCTGATGATAGACGCCTGACAGTGAGCAATCTGCTCTCAAAAAAGGCGTCGATATGCTGGCAGACTGCAGGTCACCACAGCAGACAAATGGGGTAAAGAGCAGGGGATCGATAAGCAGCAAAAACTGCCTCACCGAGAAACAGATATCCTGTGCTTCAATCCGGCATTGTGGAGCAACAATGAATGCAGCCTCCCTCTAGACCGCCATCTTGGATCCCCTTGCCCCCAGGGGCACTTAAACACTGAGCTATATATGTTTTTTCTTTAGGGACATTTCATTATGAGCTTCTGATGGCCAGCGAACCTGTCTGTCATCAAATGGTTCTGCCAAATCTTTTGGTGGCACCACAAGCAGAATTAATATATGGCAAAGAACCTGGAGAATTCAGACTTAGATTGAATTCTCCTGACACTATGAACTTCCAAATGTGATAACCCAGGGGGAAATAGAGACCATTTGTGATATAGTTCTCTGCTCTGTGGGCCAAAGGAATCTCTGGAGGGTAAGGAGGGGATCTATGGTTTTTAGGTGCTTAACACCATTTTCCTGGAGGAATTTACAGAAGGGATGAATTGAAAATGCCTCACTTTTGCACTCAGGGAGAACTCAGGGAGAACAACAACAGCAATGGGGAGATACCATATGGCTTGTAAAGACTTACTGTTTGATGAAAGGGAACCCAAGCTTTTCTTCAGGAACCACTCCATGTAAAATGTCCCTGTCTCAATGACTTCACTGGAGTGGGGAGGGTACTGGTCAGGAGAAATGAGTTTGGGAGAATGCAGTTTGGTTCTTTAGGAGGTGTTGGAACACTGGGGTTTTGCACAGAGACTTATCATAGACCAGACACCTCAGGATACCACATAAGGTCGGTCAGGGCAGGATTCATGGGACAAAACTTTGTGGTTCACTGGGGAATGGCCCTAGCCAGAATCTTAAACTTGTTTCAACCCATTGTCCACCTCCAGACATCCAAAGGTATACCAAGATTAAGGGCACCATGTTCTCATTGCTGACATGCTCTAAGCCTATGGGACAGTAAGACATGGCTTTGGCAGAACCAACTTACCTGACCTGCAGGACTGGAGATTAGGAATCACCTAGGTCATGAATCTGCTCAGCCAAGTCTTATAGAATTATAACCTGCTCTAACTGCATTTTTTAGTTTATGGCTGCCCATGATTGCTTCCACAAAGAACAAAAGCGAATCTTAGTAAATAGTGGGTGTGGAGGATTTAATCCTGGTGATCATCCCTGTAAAGCCTCTTCTCAAATCAGTCTTAGAAATCAGGATTGGGTGCCCTTCTCCCAAATATTAAAGATTAAACTCCCAAGAGTTCCCTCCAAACTTCTGAGGGAAGAGCAAAAAGTATTATGTAAAAATAGAACAAAGAGCTTGAGAGACAGTTTGTGTGAGAGAGTTCTCCAGAGAGGAGGGGTTCCAAGCTGATATCCAAGGTGTGAGGGTGTCCTGCACCTTTTATAAATTTCTGGTTTTCTCTTTTCTCATGTCCGTGTTCTCCTTTCCTGCCTCTATGGGTAAAAAGGTAGGGATACCTCTCCCTAGATTCCCTATCTGCAAATAAAGACAGAAAGAGAGCTAACCAGTGGGTACTCATTAAAAATGCTTTACTGGGAGGAGCAATTCCTGGGTGCAGGAAACCTTGGCAAGTGGTTGGAGGAGGGGGAAGTGCTCTGGAGATATTAGCATTTTCTTTCCTCTTGGATCCACCCCCATCTTCCTGACTCAATCATTCATTTTGTACAGTACTGGCCTTTTGCCCCAATCTCAATGGCACCAGCCCTGATCTACTTTTAATCTGTTTAATTTTATTGGTCAGGCTTGGTGGCACATGTCTGTAGTCCTTGACCGTTGGGTGTCTGTGAGAGGAGGATTGCAAGCTCAAAGCCAGGTTCTGCAACATAGTGCAGACTGCCTCAAAATAAAAAGTACTGGGGATGTAGTTCAGTCCCCCTGGTTTCAATCTCTCCAAGGAAAAAGGCAGGGTTGGAGGATGGACATGTGGACACTGGACATCTATGCAGATTCTCCATCTCAGCAGAGGCTTATCAGTCAGTTAGTGGTAGCAGTTCTATAGTGAAATTGGTGTCATCTGGACCACAGGCCTCTGTTATCTCTGTGAGAGATGTCACAAGTATTTGGTCATTTTCAGCTCATATTGGGAAGGGAAAATGGTTTCTGCCCCTCACGAAGACTTATGGTGGGAAGAATCCACCAAAAGAAGGTTTCAGACGCTGTGACAACACAATGATATGTCAGTGTAATAAAAACCCAGTTATTTTTTACATAGAATTAAGATCAGTGGGAAGCAGTTGAGGGATAATACAGGGACTCAGGTTGTGTCTGGCTAGCATGACTTGTTGCCTAGAAGATCGCAGGTGGCATCCCAGCCAGCAGTCTAGCTTCAAGACAGAAAGAAGGGGACAGAGCTCCACCAACTGCATCACCTTCCCTTTTATTGAAAAGATGCAAGCTTTTGTAGAAACCCTCAGTAGACATTTGCACAGGACTCATCAACCAGAATTGTGTCAGAAAGCCTACCCTGGAAATGAGGGAAACTGGGAAGAGATTTACTGGGAGAGGAAGGAGAAGGCTACCTCATTCCCTCAATTGGAACTGTGTTACAACAAAAAGGAAGAAGTGGAGACAGGATAAGCAAGAAGCACAGTCTGCTTTCATTAGCTCTAGGCCTAAATAGTTGTTAATGATCACCCACGTTCTGCCCACCATATTATATGGTCTCTGTATTAGCCTGCTTTCTCTTCCTCTAAAAAAAAAAAAAAAAAAAAAAAAAAAAAATCCCCAAAATAGATATTTTATCAAAAGATGAATTAAATTTAGGTCAGTGTCCAGGATTTGTGATTAACCTTTTGTGAGGATCATCACAACATTGTGAATGTCATTATGGTGGGAGGAAACGCATGAGTAGAGACTGCAGGGACAGAAAACTGGGGAGGGACCTGTATTGAACTTTTTGTGACAACTAAGTCTCACAGGGACAAATGAGGCCCAGGTGAAGTGCACTACTTCCCTCTGTGGCCTCATCCCCACTGACTGAATTACCTCACGCTAGGCCCCACCTCTTGCAGGTCCTAACACATCAACATTTCCACACTGAGGACCAAGTCTCCAGTCTTTTGGGGGACAAATCACATCCACATCATCACAAGCTCCAAAAAGGCAACATATAAGAGCAGGATGTCCCAGTCTTCAACATATGTATATTTCAGGATGTGGGAAGGTTGCTGCTCTCAGAAGTCACTGGAAGGCTAGAGCCCACATTCCTGAGCCCCTGTGATGTTACACTTGTCATATTTATGGCTCTCAGAGTTACAAGCCAGAATAGAGGTCTGTGGCTCTCATTTGTTGGAGACAAGGCAGGCATCACTTTGCCACACTCAAATGTTTTAATGCCTCACTCCAAACACGAAGGAGATCTTCCTGGCTTTTTCAAACTCTATGGACGCCCATGAATATCTCTGGAGTAATCATATTAATTGGCAATCATTTGCTCTACCCGTGAGTCTCCAATGCATGCTATGAAATTTCCCTCAAGGAGATGGAGGGAAAATTTGACATTGATTGTACAGAGGCAGGGTCAGTAGGAAAAAGAAGTATATATACAGTTGGTAGCTCAGAGATGTAGAGTGTCTGAAACATTAAGGAAACTGTGGTCTCTGGTAATGCTGGTGGCATTTGGTAGATAGTCTGGATATTTAGATGTGTCTTAGAGGTGAGTCCCCTCACAGGTGAGGCAGGCCTCAAGGGGAACCCTGTGTTGCCCCAGACTAGAACTGAGTCTGGCTTTGGTTTCAGAGGTAGATGGCTGGCCCAGAAGTGAGACTGGGGGTTTCCACTGGCAAGGGACCTGCTCTTCGTGGCAACATTTTACACCCTGGTAACCCTGAATTTTTCTGATTCGGAAATCCTTCATCATGGTAAGTCCTCAGAACCCTGGGAGAAAGAGATAGCACTTCATGGGCTGATGTCTACAGGGCTCATTCTACAGTGGTCACCACACCTGTGGCCTCAGGATCCGTTCTCTCCATGTCATCATCAATTAGGCCTTGGCACTTCATTTCTCAAGCCTCTGAGGTGTGAGAAACAGAATCCTGGAGGTTTTCCAGTTGCTTTCGAAGGGAGGACGGGGCAGGCTGATAAGAGGGTCCAGCAGGCTCTTCCAAACCACACAGTTCACTCATCCTTCCCATTTGACACTCCAGTGCAAGCACTGAGCAATTGTCCAGATGGTGGACTCCATGTAGAGCTCTTCTGGCTTGACAGTACCTTCTCTTTGACTGCCCGCAACTCGGAGTGGTCACCTTGTTCACAGACAGACCAGAATTCCACTGCCTACCTCCTACCTGCTTCTTGTTTGCAATTGATGCTATGGGGCTGCCCTGAGCAGCAGAAGGATGGAGGGGATTCACTCTATTTCCCAAAACTCTTCCCATGCCAGGTTCCTTGGAGCAGGACCTCTTGACACCCTATGTCACATGACTGAATGGCAGGGCCCATGAGATGACATGGTGCAAACTCTTTGACTTCCACCACTAACCTCGTGCCTTCCCCTGATCTTCCTGTAATATCTGTGTGGAAGTGAGTCCTCGTCCCTGTCTAATCTCCATCACTGTTCGTCCCTTACATATGTGATGGCCTCTGAATCTGCACCTGTCCTGAGAGCCTGGCCTTGCTTGCACAGATGCTGACATGCTAATGGCACCATATGTGTGCTGGATCTCATGGAGTCAGGGGTAGGAGAGCAGTGACTGTCCCATCCCCTGTCTTGCTGCTACTACACACCTAGACCTTTAGACTGGTGCTGCCCTGATCTGGGCCTCTTTGCCTGTCCACCTCTGGGTGTCCAGGTAGGAGGATTTCCTGGGTTCTGAGAACTCTTCTGTCCTGTGTACACACTGGGTGAGTTTACAAGTGCAGAACGTAGCTGGGTAGAGGTATTCTTTTCATTTCATCCAGTATCTGAGAAAATAGTCCCAGAGTTATTCTATATCCTGCTCAAAGTGATACCAAGCAGGTCTTGACTCTGACATCTTGCTGATGACAGGTGACCTGAGGAGACATGAAGTCTTAACTGTGCTTTAACTATGTAAATGCCATTTTTTACCTAGAGGTGGGAGCCCTTGAGTTGGGAGAAGGACAGGCAGGCTACAGGGCAGGGTTGGGGGAGGTCTCAGGATTTGGGGGTGATGGAGTCCAGACCAGATGGACCCTGAGTCCTGCTTCCTCTTCTCTAGGAGTTTAACCAGCACTGCAGGTGGCTGAACAACTGCTTGCGCCACAGGAACATCAGGGGTTTCCTGCTCCTCCTCCTCTCTTTGTGTCTGTACTTGGGAACCTCGCTGGTGGTTTGTGTTGCTTTCCTGGGTGGTTTTCCATAGGAGACTCACACCTTTCTACCTGGACACGGCCGTGGTGTATCCACACACTCCCAAGTGCTCACACTGGAAGATCAGGAGTGGAGGGAGGGTGGGAGAGGGTAACCAAGGGCAGGCTAAAAGAGTGGGGCTTGAGCAGTCACTTGGTAGGACATGTGAAGGACAGCATGAAGGTCAGAGAGGTCCAGGTAAGAGGAAGGGTAGGATGGAGTGTAAACAAAAGAATGGAGCAGAGCCACAGAGAGGGATAAAAAAGCTTGAAAAGGAACAGGCATCAAAGAGCGCAAGGGAGGGAGGTCACCTTGGGTGTACTGGACTAACAATCCAGAACAGGGAGGAAATTGTTAGGCAGGGCTAGTTGGAGCAGGGCCAGAGAGGAAGGGATTGAATCAAAAGGTTGGGCCAGGGCGAAACTGTCCAGTGTCTTGGCTCCTTAACCCTAGCACAGCTTTGTATTGGCTGTACCCACCTTTGGCCTCCTGTTGCAGCTCATCCTACAGCTGGTCATCTAGGTCCTGGCAGTGAACACTGCCAGGCACCCCTATGAAGGCCAGGCAGGTGGAATCAAATGCTTGTGCTGTGAGGAGGCATCTTTCTCCCCTGCGACTAGGCACTTTCTCTGCTTTCTCCACTGCCTTTGGCTCTGATGGTGCTCATGAGTCCTTCCAGACCCACCTCTTCAGATGCAGCTCAATCTTCCTCCCCCTGGAGCTCTGAGGTCATTCTCCCTCCTGGATGCATTGCATGGAGAGTCTACTGTATGTTAGGCTGCATTTTATTTGAGGGACTGATATAGAGGTATGTCCATCTGTCACCTGTGTTGATAAGCAACCTGAAATCAGAAATTGCTGGCAAACACCCAGGAACATACTGAGATTAGTGTCGCGGACTGGAAGGAACTGAGAGTTTGAGGGGGACTGAACAGTACAGTTGGACATGACACTCCATGTGTTCTAGGTGTGATTCTGGAGAGAAAGAATCCAGGAGGGCTTTTTTTCTCAGATGCACAGTTTGCAAAAATGCACACGCACCTGAAAGTAGGGTGTTAAGAGAATGATGAGGAAAGGTCTGTAATTCAAGCTCTGGGTGGTATGGGCAATGAGGTGAACCCATGGGGATCAAGATTAGAAAGCTCCAGAAATTCAAGCATGGAATTTACATGGGAAGAAGTGGAAACTTGGGAGCTATGGTAGAACTGTTTTAGGAATTATTTTATTGAGGAATAATGTACAGACAGTAAAATTCACCTGATTTAGTCTAATGTTAAGGAATTTGACAAATGGACACTGTTGTAGATTCTCCACCATGATCAAGGTTACACCACTTTCTCTACCCAAGAAGAGCCTTTCATCATTTGTTGTCAGTTTCACTCCCTATGTCCTTGTGATTTTTCTCTTTCCAGAATTATGTAGGAATGAGAACAGTCTGTGTAAATGTATGTATAAATACAGTGAATGTTACCAAAAAGTGGCTGCTTCTGTAACTACCATTCCTTCTTTTGGTCATCTACATGTGTTTTGTCTCATCTAAAATCCAAGCAACCCCCACCCTTAACATCCTAGGTGTCCACTCCACCTGTGGTACCCTCTATGCCTTATTCCCTGAAGGAGCTGAACCTGCTCACCAGCTCCATCCTTCATTCCCTGGCCCACAGCAGCCCAGACTCTGCCCCAGCTGTCAGGATGGGGCTCTCATCATTGGGCAAAGCCAGAAGACATCCTTCAGACTGCTCTTTCTGCCCAGGACCCAGCCTCTTCAACCAGAAGTAGCTGAAATAGCCCTTTTGTATGTCTTAGAACTTAAAGCTCAGGGCTTCTCTTCTGCATGAATCTGGATGCTGTGGGCTGGGTTGCCTACATGTTTCCCATGATCCCCTCTCTCTGGACTTCGCTGGCCACTCTATATGGTGCTCATGTCCTCCTGTTCAAGATGCACTCACCACACTGAAAGTAGGATGGCCCTGCTGTGGGCAGTGTTCTTCAACCCTCAGTGCAGTGACTGGGCTTTATTTATTTGCTACTGGTATGGAACCCAGGGGCACTTTACCACTGAGCTACATCCCCAGGCCCTTCAAGTTCTTATTTTGAAAGAGGGTCTCACCAAGTTGCTGAGGCTGGTCTTCAATTTGTGATCCTCCTGTCTCAGTGTCCCGACTTGCTGGGATTACAGGTGGGTGCTGCCATGACCCATTGACTGAGGTGATTTTGATGCCCTGAACTATTTCTGTCCGGGCTGTATCTAAGTGGTCAGGCATGTGCTTTGCACGTGCCAGGCTAAGGTTCTTCAATCCCCAGTATTCAAAGAAACTAAATCTGAATAAATGAGTAAACCAAAAAACAAAAGAATCATCATTTCTGATAGAAGAAAAGCGATAAAGGAACAGAGAAAATCCTGATGCCCTGATTCCCCTAAGATAAGAGGAAGAAGCAGAGGCAGCAGGAAGTTGGGTAGACCATGGGGCAAGAAGAAGATGCCACTTGATTTTAGTCCTATGTAGTATGAGGGCATTTGAGGCACAGAATTCGAGCAGGAGTCTGAGGAGAGGAGCCAGTGAGAGAGGCTGGTCTGGGTGCTTCAGTGCAGTTGAATTCTACTCATGCCTTCTAGGGTCCTTGTGTGGAGAGGAGGGAAGTCAAATTTAGTACTCATATCTCAAGACGTTATTAATTAGTATTCCTTTAAGCATTTTTATACCTTCTGTCCATTCAATATTTTATATATTTTATACACATCTAATCAAAAATTAAGTCTATAAAAGTAACAGTTTTGTAAATTTTAAAAAATATTCTGCTATTAATTTATTAGTTTATTTTTTTCTTTTTTAGGGATTGAACCCAGGGGTGCTTTATACTGAAGCTACATCCCCACTCCTTATGATATTTGGTTTTGAGGCAGGGACTCATTCAATTATTGAAGGCCTTGCTAAATTGTTAAGGCTGTCCTTGAACTTCTGATCCTCCTACCTCAGCCTCTCAAGTCACTTAGATTCAAGGTATGTGCCACCACAACTGGAAGTATAGTAGTTTCTTCTTTTTTAAGTTTTTTTTTGTATTTTGTATTTTAATTCATTGTACACAAAGGTAGTACAGATTTTCATTTCTCTGGTTGTACATGATGTAGAGTCACACCATTCTTGTAATCATACATGGATATAGGGTAATGATGTTTGTCTCATTCCACCACCTTTCCCTTCCACACCTCTCCCCTCTCCTCATTTCCCTTTCACAATCCAATGCATCCCAATTCTTCCCTATACTGCCCTGACCCTGCTATGTATCATAATCCACTTATCAGAGAATACATGTGACTTTTGGTTTTTTGGGATTGGCTTATTTAAAGCACAGTTCTTCTTATTTATGGGGATTGGTGGGCTAAAATTCAGCCTGCATTTTTTTTTAAATTTTTTTTTTTTACAGAGTGCATTCTTATTCATTGTATTCATTTGGGGTACAACTTTTCATTTCTGTGGTTGTACACAATGTAGACTCACACCATTCCTGTAATCATTCAAAGACAGACATAGGGTATAATGTCTATCTCATTCTATTCTCTTTCCTTCCCGCACCCCTCCTTCCCCATTTTTCTCTTCACCATCCAAATTTACTCCATATTCTCTTGCCGCCCAACACTCCACCCCTCATTATGTATCATCATCCACCTATCAAAGAAAACATTCGGCCTTTGGGTTTGGGACTTGGCTTATACACTTAGCATGATATTCTCCAACTTCATCCTTTTACCAGCAAAGGTCATAATTTTATTTTTCTTTATGGCTAAGTAATATTCCACTGTGTATATATACTACAGTTTCTTTATTCATTTATCAATTAAACGACACCTGTGTTGGTAGCACAATCTAACTAATGTGAATTGAGCAGCTATGAACATTTTTCTGGAGGCATCTTGGTAGCTAAAGACCTTGAGGTTGGGTCAAGACTCATCCCAGTCTGAGAAAAGGAGAGAATAAGGCTAAAGAATAAAAACAGAGAAAAGAGAAAGTGGAAAGAGAGAGAGGAGAAGCAAGTCAGTGTCCAGGGGAGGACTTGACTTTGAGTGTGAGCTTTACTGTTTTGTGTATTGAAGGCCTTCAGTGCAGATTTCCCTGGTCCATGTGATTTTAGAGTAGGAAAATATAATCGGGCATCCCTGCTGTCACTTCCCTCCATGAGAGTGAAATTCAATGAAGGGACACTTTAGAAAAAATAGACAGGTAAGAAAGTGAAGTGGGAGCAGGTGGAGACACCATCTTTGGATCTTTTTAGCAGCATAAGGAAGATTTTAAAAGGTATCTGGAAGGACGAGGCAGGAGGACAGATGTGGTCAATGGAGACACAGAAGAATGTGGCAGAGGGAGGTAAAAGGATGAGAGAGCCCCAAGGAGGCAGGAGAGGTGTGTTCTGTTAGCACTCATCTGGGGAGAGCTGCTCACAAGTGGGTCCTAGGAATGCTGGAAGGCAGGAGATTCTGGGTCTCTCTTGGGCTCCCCTGTCCTTGGAGTCTTGCATCAGTCCTGTGCTGAGGCCCGGGCTGAACTGACAAACTTAGGGAGGGTCCCTGGGAGATAGCTTTGCCTAATCCAGCTGGTTCTGAGCTCCTCTTCCCATCCCCATCTCCCTCTAGCACGACGACCTGTTTTGCCAGGGCTGGGCCAGGAACTGGTATACCACCCTCTGTGCACCACTCCAACCCATGTGAGTTGGTGAACCAGGGGCTTATGTGCGAACCCTGGGGCTGGTCGGGAGGGTTGAAGCTGGGCTTCTTCCCTGGTCCCTACCCCAGCTCCCAGGCCCTGACACAGATTCATCCTTTCCTTTTGGGGTTTCTCCATGGAAATCTGTGAGTCTCTGGGAATTTCACTGTTTCTTGCTTTTGTAGGTTCTTGCCTCAAGATGTGGGGCACATGAAACTGCAGACTGGATGAAGCTCCTGCAAGAGCGCCTGGGCTGTCTGCTTTCAAAGCTGAGGTTCAACAAAAAGTAGACAACTCATGAAGCCAGGCAGCATGGCTCACACCTGTAATCACAGAGACTCCAGAGGCTGAGGTAGGAGGATCCCAAAGTTGAGACAGGCATTGGAATCCAGCAAGACCCTTGTCTCCTACATTGTCAAGAATGGGCCTGGCCCTGGTGATGCAGCTCAGTGGTAAAGCCCCATGGATTCAATCCTGAGACAGGGGAAGGGGAAGGAAACCAAGCAATTTGACTCCATGACATTAAATTTGTGGTCATGAGGTATAATTTGTTGTAGTGGTTAGCATGTGCTTAGCAAGCTGGAGTCCCTGGGTTCAACACCCAGCACCAAAATAAGAATAAAAACACAAAATTAAAAGAACTCTTTATGTATATGTACCAAACAACAAATGAAAATGTTAGTTTTGTGTGTATACCATTTAAGTGAGAATTGTAACTTTTAGCAAGTGTGTCCTAGGAAAACATAGACTAGCACAGATTTAGGGACTTTGTCCCATTATTTAGATAGCAAAAAGAAGCTAAAATTCAACTTAAGGGTGATTAGTAGGAAATTGCTTAAAATATGGCATGACCATTTAATGGACTACTAGATCATTTTGAGTGGAATTAGGGGTAAAACTGTAATGTATCACTAAGCAGAGCAGAGCAGAGTGTGAATAGCTATTTACTGTTTTGGAGGTGGCATAGTATAGAAGTTAACAGCAGGTTAACTGAATATGTTTTATGACCACAGGTTTCTATTTTGAAACCTATTCAGTTAACCTTGACTGATGTGCACGCACGGCCCTTGGTTCTATCCCCAGCATGAAAAAAAAATATATAAAAAGAAAATAATAATAATACCCACTTGAATATTTTGCATTTTATTTTCCCTTAAGGCAGAAAGAAAAATTGTTTTCTTATAGTAATATTTGCTTCAGTTAACATGTAGTGAGCTGGGCATGGTGGCACATGAGTAATAATCACAGCCATTTAGAAGACTGAGGCAGATGTCTTCAAGTTTAAGGTCAGTCTGGGTCATTTAGTGAGACCTTCTCTCAAAATAAAATATGAACATGGTTAGGGCGACAGTTCAGGGGTACAGTGTCCCTGGATAAAACCTTCAGTACTACCCAAAAACATTGAAGGCTAATTAACATTCATCTTGTTTGTCATGGCAGTGGGAACATACTTATTATGTATTGATTGGAAAGTCAGTCTCTTTGGGAGCCCTTCTTTCCTATAAGCCAAATGTAACAGCAGATGACCGTGGAGATTGTTTGAAACCTCATCAAAGGAGGTTTGTCCATATTTGTCCAAACCTATAGATTTTTCAAATAGAAACGTTTAGTCACAAAATATATTCCAAGGAAAAACACGTTTTCCTTCTCCCTTTGATTTCATTAAGTATTGGTGGCCTAAATCAAGCTTTATAAATAATTTCAACAGTACCAAGAAGGGGGTACATATAGTGTCCGATTAGAAGGGTACGGTAAGTATACTTATAAAGAACAATATGACCTAGAGACCTCATGGAAAAAACATTATAGATGGTTCGTCAAAAGCATTTAAATGTTCTACATTGATTTGTCCTTGATTCCTTAGTACTGTGAAATATAAAACTGCTTTGACTGTGGTATCCTATAGATGTTTATATTATATGAAATAATCCTTATCTTAGGAGGGCTGCTGCTTTGAAAATATCAACTAGGATAGGATTTGTGACTATTCATTTGTGAAATTATTTATCACATCCCATATCTTTGGTCCTTAGTATCTTGACTTGAACCTTAGTAGCTAAATTGAGTTAAGTACCTACATAAGATTATTTGAGTTACCTTCATATGTCCTATCTTCTTTTTCTCATTAGTAAGTGCAAATTTAATGTGATTTTTCTGATGTTTGGACTTAATAGTCATAAGCATTTAAGTTCTAATTTTAAATCCAACCTCCTAATAATCATTTCTTGGTGATAGGTTTGAACATTCAAAAATAAATATATGATTAGCTCTTAATAGAGTGATTTATAGAGTAGTACGTGGTTTCCTAAATATATTAAAAGAAGATACAGTGGAATAGCCAGAAAAGACCTTTAGGATCAGTCATTTGGATATCATTCATTTCTTATGACTAATTGTAAGTAGTTTCTTAACTTAGCACTAGTGTGCAACACATGCAGTGGAGTAGAAAAGTAGAGTGAACAGTTTTCCAGGAGTTGCCAAGTTCCTGTATATTTTTGGTACTGGCAAAGGAACCCAGGGGTGCTTTGCCACTGAGCTATCCCCCAGTCCTTTGTCTTTTTTAGTTTTGAGACAGGGTCTCACTGAGTTTCCAAGACTGGTGTCAAGCTTGTGATTCTTTGGCTTCAGCTCTTGAACAATTGGGATTACAGGCATGTGCCACTTACCCTGGTGGAATTGTCATTAAGAAATCCCTGTATGCGATTTGCTAAAATTTTGTTGAGAATTTTTGCGTCGATGTTCATTAAGGATATTGGTCTGAAATTTTCTTTCCTTGATGAGTCTCTGTCTGGTTTAGGTATCAGTGTGATATTGGCTTCATAGAATGAGTTTGGGAGGGTTCCCTCCTCTTCTATTTTATGGAATACTTTGAGAAGTATTGGAATGAGCTCTTCCTTAAAGGTTTTGTAGAACTCGGCTGAGAACCCATCTGTTCCCGGACTTTTCTTTGTTGGTAGGCTTTTGATGACTTCTTCTATTTCAGTACTTGAAATTGGTCTATTTAAATTGTTTATGTCCTCCTCATTCAGTTTAGGCAATTCATATGTCTCTAGAAACCTGTTGATGTCTTCGAAATTTTCTATTTTGTTGGAGTATAGATTTTCAAAATAGCTTCTAATTATGTTTTGTATTTCCATCCTGTCTGTAGTGATATTTCCTTGTTCATTCCGAATTTTAGTGATTTGGGTTTTCTCTCGTCTTCTCTTTGTTAGTGTGGCTAAAGGTTTATCAATTTTGTTTATTTTTTCGAAGAACCAACTATTTATTTTGTCAATTTTTTGTATTGTTTCTTTTGTTTCAATTTCATTGATTTCAGCTCTGAGTTTAACAATTTCCTGTCTTCTACTACTTTTGGTGCTGTTCTGTTCTTCTTTTTCTAAGGCTTTGAGCTGTAGTGTTAGGTTGTTTATTTGTTGAGTTTTACTTCTTTTATTAAATGCGCTCCATGAAATAAATTTCCCTCTAAGTACTGCTTTCATAGTGTCCCAGAGGTTTTGATATGATGTTTCTTTGTTCTCATTTACCTCTAAGAATTTTTTAATTTCCTTCCTAATATCTTCTGTTATCCATTCATCATATAATAGCATATTGTTTAATCTCCAGATGTTGGAATAGTTTCTGTGTTTTACTCTTTCATTTATTTCTAACTTCAATCCATTATGATCTGATAAAATACATGCTAGTGTCTCTATCTTCTTGTATTTGCTAACATTAGCTTTGTGGCATAATATATGGTCTATTTTAGAGAAGGATCCATGTGCTGCTGAGAAGAAAGTGTATTCACTCTTGGTTGGATGGAATATTCTATAAATGTCCGTTAAGTCTAAATTATTGATTGTGTTGTTGAGATCTATGGTTTCTATGGTAATAGATATTATATATTGAATAATTTAGACTGAATGAATAATACCTACATAGACAGACGGGTATTACAAATCCAGATGAATTCCTTTATTTCTTTATGAATTCATTGTTTATTTATTTCATTATTTAAGTTACAGGAGACTGAACCCTGAGTCACTTGACCACTGAGCTACTTCCTCAGATGCCCTATATGCTAGTGCCACCATCCCCAGCCAGGCATATAGCCAATTCACAAAGAAAATTTCAGAAAAAATTCTGAAACTGAAACTTCATAGTTCAAAGTAGTGAACGGTGCATGTAAAGGATGCACAGGAAACACAGGAGGAACGCCAGATACAAGTTACCCTTCTGGGGAGGAAGAATGTCATAGGAAAGGAATTCTCAGGTTTATTTGCAGTTCTGTTTTTTCAGCAGGGCTCTGTATCATGAGTGAATGTTACTCTTTCTTTTATCTTTTTTCCCTATAATTTTTTAGTTCTGAGATATTTCAAGTAAAGGTTTTGGCCACAAGGATTGCCTCCTGTTTTTCTTTCCTGGTTTCCTTCTGAAGATTCTAAATGCTGGGGATCCCTGTCTTGTGGACCCCTACTTCCTCTCTGTCTAGAGAAAGAAAGAAAGTGTCATTTTACTCTTCAAACAAAGACTCTACATCTGAAGTGTCATTTCATCCTTTTTCAGTTGTCAGAAGTGTAAAGTCTCTGGATAGTATAAATGGTAGTGATTTATAAACATTAATTCTGATTGTGTCTTTCCCCCATAGGCTTTCTGGTACAGTTTTCACTGCTGTCGATATGTCTTTGGGAAAGAAGGTAGCAACTTTTGTACACTTCCAGTTATTAGATTAGCTTTCTGTTTAGGAGAAAAACTAGATAAAGCTAACCAAGAGCAATAGAAATGTATTTTTAAAGTTGGATATGATGTAGGAATTCATTTAAACAATTTGATAGCCATTATCACCTTAGGGGGAACAAAGAAGGAATTATGTCATGAATCATCAAGTATTGAAAAAATATTTTCCCTGGTTGCAGTAAAAGGAGGCTGAGTTTCTAGCACTGGACTGAAGCTAGATTGGTTAATCTACTGCAAATCAATCTGAAAATATTTAGGGTGTGTGTAGTATAAAAATAGTCAGTGTGTATGTAAAAGTACTCCTTTTTTTCAGTTCTGGTCTATCTACATATAACGTGTTACTATTAATTATTTACTAGCTGGTGTTGGTTACCTTTTAAAAGAATGAGGGAAACCATTGTTTTTATTCAATTCTATTTCTATTATAGGTTGCCATAAAATGGATAAAATTAAATGAGGAGCAAACAAAGGATCTGGTCCTTAATGAATTATTCATAATGAAGAACCTGAAACATTGAAATACAGTACAATACATAGACAGGTAAATATGTGTGAGGTTCTTTTAAGGACTGGGATAAAAATGTGGAAATTCGTAATCTCATCTTTTGATGGAGGCTGGCTACGTAACAGTGTCAATTTTGAGAAGTAAACTTAAGGGAGAAAGAGGAGAGGTGAAAACAGATTATTGCAAGTGAGATGGTGCTTTTGTGACGAGGACATTACTTGGTAAGTGAGAAGGCAGCTAAATGCAGGACATCGCTGTTGGTGTGAATATTCATTTCAAATGATCAGAAGCAGAAAAATTAAGGAATGGTCAACTGGGATTCATGTCTTAACCCAGAGAGGTGACTAGCACACAATTCTGAACCTTTTAGGAGAGTTTTTATTTCAATGCTGTTCTTTATGGGAAAATTGTATATGTGTATCAAATGCTCATGTAGGCTGAGTGCAGTGGCTCATGCCTATAATCCCAGCGGCTGGGAAACCTGAGGCAAGAGGATCATGAATTCAAAGCCTGCCTGGCCAAAAAGCAAGGTGCTAAGCAAGTCAGGGATATCCTGTCTCTTAATAAAATTCAAAATAGAGCTGGGGATGTTTCTCAGTGTTCAAATGCCCCCTAGTCAGTCCCCAGTATGTGCCCTCCTCAAACAAAAAAGCATGTAATTTAGAAATTGCTCTTTACAAAGAACAAAACACAGAATGGAAAACTAAGAATGTTATTCAATTCTTTAAAAAAAATCTTCATATTTCTGAACAAATGTTGAGTAGTAAACAATGATACTAGTGTTTTTATAGGGGGTTACAGGGGATTTTCTTCCACATATAAATTTGTTTAGGATGGAGAAATGATAAACTATTATGATACTTTAACCCTAATTCTGGGATCTGCATTCATAGAAATAACTTTTCAAGTATATTTTTCTTCTTTTCAAATAATATTTCAAGTCAGCATAGAATGGTGGTTAAGATAAGTCATAAGATTTGGAATCCATAGAACTTGACTTCAGGTGCTGATTCTATCACTTATTATGTGACCTCATATGAGCTAACTAACATCTCCAGCCTCTGTCAGCATATCTGCAAAAGAAGACCAATAACTCCCATGTGATAGGGTTATTTTGGATGGGAAAGTCTTATTTCTACACGTTGACAATTATTATTGGAAAACGGTGACATAAAAATCATAATGAATATCCGAAGGACCCCTGAGTACTTGCTTGTGCTGTTACATAGAAACTTTCCAGTTTTCTTCTTAGGTCTCCAGCTATCAGTTCTCCAGTGTTCTTTTTATGGTGCTTAACATTTGAACTGTTGAACATAGAGTGCCACATATTTAGAAAACTTAAAATGTGAATACATTTTTCATGGTCTATTTTTAGTTACCTGTTAAGAGATGATTTGTTTGTAGACATGGAGTACCTTTCTGGTGGGCCACTTACTGATGTCAACACAGAAACATGTATGGAGGAAGCACAGATTGCTGCTGTGTGTAGAGAGGTACATTTGCTCTATTTTGGATAAAGTAGGGTGATGAATGAGGAAGAGACGAATGGAGGAAAGGTTTTCTGAAGAGGCAATATTTATCATACACATTTTCTCCAAGAATTCCATATTGTTTTATCTTAAATGCCATTATTAGCATTTCATGTGTAGGATACCTTGGGAATGAAGAATAGGCCCTTGTTTTCTTTCTTTTTTTTTTTTTTTTTGTGGTACTGGGAAATGAAACCAGGTGCTCTCTGCCACTGAGCTACATCCCCAGTGCTTTTTATCTTCATCTTTTTTTTTTTTTTACTCTAAGGCTATCTCCAACTTTGCCTAGGCTGACCTAGAATTTTTAATCCTCCTACCCCCATGTGAGTTGGGACTGGGTTTACAAGCATGCCTGGTTAAGGCATTTGAAGAATTAAATTCACTGGTAAATCTCATTATAGACACCACAATAGTTTACCATCCAGACAGGGAAAATTGAGAATCAATGGGGGTGCTGTTAAAAACATGCCCATCAGCCAGGTGTGGTGGTACAGGCTTGTAATCACAGTGACTCAGGAGTTTGAGGAAGGAGGATCACCATGTCAAGTCCAGCCTCAGCAACTTATCAAGGGCCTAAGCAACTTAGTAAGACCCTGTCTCCATAGAAAAAAATAAAAAGGGCTGGAGGTGTAGGTCAGTGGTAAAATCTCTCTTAGATAAGTTCCCATTATCCCTCTCCTCAACCCCCATCTCACCCCTCCGAAATTGGTAACTAGAACTAAAACGGACAATCTAAGACATATGTTTAACTTTAATATGATCACATCTGATCCTGGCTTCATTGAACTCACAGAAGTTGAAAAAATTGGTTGTTTCTTTATATTTTTTAATGAATTCTTGATGTATTGTTTGCTTATGTTAGTAGAATTTTCCTAATTGCTCAAGTCTTAACTAACAACAAGTGTTTCATCTGTGTGTCTTTAACTTTTCTACAAAGAAGACTTTATATGGTCTGCTAATTGTCATGGAAGCTGACAGGATTTTTGCTGAAGTCACAGGGATCATTGTCATGAATGACAAACTTAGAAAAGTTTCTGAGAGGCAGTTCTATAATATATAGTGAATTATAAAATTTGTGTAATATGTAGTGAATTATTTTCATTAAGGCAACTTTCTGAAAAATATAATTATGAGATGTGTTCCACCAAATGGTTAAAGAAGAAATCAGGACTCTTTCATAGTTCTGAATATTATATCCCTTAACAAATGTTGTTTGACACCCTAAAAACTAATCAAAACTTTACAAGAATTTATCTATTTACTCTAAATTTGTTTTTTCAAATTTTTCATAGTTGATATGAAATCAGTTTTAGGAATTGTTCTTATGACATTTACTTGTGTCTTACTTAAAGTTCCAAAATATTTAAATGTTGACAAGTTTATTTCTACTTCTTTGTACCAGTGATTTTCAGTGAATTTATTTTCAAGAATCTTAGTAAAGACCTGGTAAAAATGATATGATGATACCATTTATATGTTTTTTTTCCTTGTATTACAGTAGAATATTTTGAATGAGATTTTTAAGAGTTAGAAATAATGAGCAGTTTATTTTTCTACTCTGATATTAATAAGAATAAAAATACAGCTAACTTTTCCCAAATTTATCATTTATCCTTTTAGTTTACATTCAGAGACCATAGGGCCTCAGAAAAATTTAAAAACTCATCTTATATTTATATTTACAGAAGGGATGAATTTTTCTTTTTAATTTTTACACAGTGCATATTGATTGATTGTACACAAATGGGGTACATCATTTTGTGTCTATGTTTGTGCATGATGTAGGTTCATACCATTTGTGTAATCATAGATGTACATGGGGTAATGACTTCTGTCTTATTGAACCATTTTACATACCCACTCCCTCTCATTTCCCACTGCATAAAGTTCCTCCATTCTTCTCTACCTCACAACCCCTCACCCCCAATATATAATCATCTTCCACTTATCATGGAAGACATTTGGCTTTTGGTTTTTTGGGATTGGCTTATTTCACTTAGCATGATATTTTCCAATTCCATCTATTTATCTTCAAATGCCATAATATTATTGGTCTTCATGGATGAATAATATTCCACTGTGTATATATACCATAGGTACTTCATCCATTCATCTGTTGAAGGGCATCTAGGTTGGTCCCACAATGTAGCTCTTATGAACTGAGTTCCTAAAACCATTGATGTGGCTTTAGTACTGTAGTATGCTAATGGTAAGTCCTTTGGGTACAAACCAAGAATTTGGATAAATCAGTTCAAAGGTGGGTCCATCCCAAGTATCCTGAGGATTCCTCACAATGCTTTCCAGAGTGGTTGCACCAATTTGCAACTCCACCAGCATTATAAAATTGTTCCTTTTTCCCCACATCCATGCCAACATCTAATATTGGTTTTGTTTGATAAAAACCATTGTAATTGGAGTACGATGAAATCGTAGAGTTGTTTCAACTTGCATTTCTCTAATTACTAGGGATGTTGAACACTTTTTCCTGCTTATTAATTGCCTGTATAACTTCTTCTGTAAATTTCTGTCCAGTTTCTTGGCCCATTTATTGATTGGGTTCTTTGTATTTTTGGTGTAAAGTTTCGTAAGTTCTTTATAAGTTTTGGAGATTAGTGGTGCATCTGAAGCGAATGTGGAAATGATGTTCTCCAACTCAGTAGGCTCTCTTTTCATGTCATTGATTGAATCCCTTGCTGAGAAAAAGCTTTTTAGTTTGACTCCATCCTATTTATTGATTCTTTGATTTCTTGTGCTTTGGGAGTCTTGTTAAGGAAGTGTAATTGTAAGGCAACATGATGAATATTCAGTTTGTTTTCTATTTGGTGCATGGTCTGTGGTCTAATTGCTATGTCCTCGATCCATTTTGAGGTGAGTTTTGTGCAGGGTGAGAAATAGATTTTTAATTTCATTTTACTGCATATGGATTTCCATTTTTCCCAGCACCATTTGTTGAACAGGCTATCTTTTCTCCATTGTATGTTTTTGACTCCTTTGTCTAGTATGAAGTAACTGTATTTATGTGGGTTTGTCTCTGTGTCTTCTCTTCCATACCATTGGTCTGCCTGTCTCTTTTGGTGCAAATAAAATGCCATTTATGTTTATTGCTCTGTAGTGTAGATTAAGGTCTGGAATTGTGATACCTCCTGCTTCATTGTTCCTGCTCAGAATTGTTTTGGCTATAGATTTCTTATTCTTCCAGATGAAGTTCATGATTGCTTTTTATTTCTATGAGGAATGTCATTGTGATTTTAATTGGAATTTTATTGAATCTCCATAGCGCCTTTGGTAGAATGGCCATTTTGACGAGATTAAGTCTGCCTATCCAGGAACATGGGAGATATTTAATCTTCTAAGATTTTCTTCAAATTCTTCCTTTAGTGTTCTATAGTTTTCATTGTAGAGCTCTTTCACCTCTTTTGTTAGATTGATTGCCAAGTATTTTTTTCGGAAGTTATTGTGATACATCTTTGTCTGGTTTTGGTATTAGAGTGACACTAGCATCATAGAATGAGTTTAGAAGGGTTCCCTCTTTGGATTCGCTGAAATACTTTGAGGAGTACTGGTATTAGTTTTTGTTTAAAAGTCTTGTAGAATTCGGCTGAGAATCCATCTGATGCTAGCCTTTACTTGGTTGGTAGAATTTGATGACTTCTTCTAATTCAGTGCTTGCAATTGATGTGTTTAAATTGTGTATGTCTTCGTGACTCAGTTTGGGAGGATCATAAATCTCTAAAAATTTGTCAGTGTCTTTGATATTTTTTATTTTACATTATAATATTTAGAATGAGATTCTTAGTAGTTAGAAATAATGTGCGAACTTTGTTGTTCTACCGTAATGGTAATAAGAATAAAATACAATTAACTATTCCCAAATGTACCAGAATCCATCTGCTCCTAGCCTTTACTTGGTTGGTAGTCTTTTGATGACTTCTTCTAATTCAGTGATTGCAATTGATGTGACTAAATGGAGTACGTCTTCGTGATTCAGTTTGGGGGATCATAAATCTCTGAAAATTTGTCAGTGTCTTTGATATTTTTTCTTTTACATTATAATATTTTGAATGAGATTCTTAGTAGTTAGAAATAATGTGCAGACTTTGTTTTTCTACCCTAATGGTAATAAGAATAAAATACAATTAACTATTCCCAAATGTACCATTCATCTTTTTAGTTCATATTGAGAAACCATTGGGCAAAGAAAATTTTAAAATCTCATCTTCTTTTTGTTGTTAAGGAAGGGAAGAATTTATTCTTACTTTCTTTAAGAAAATGTTTTCTGTTGTAAATGGAGACAATGACATCATTCCATGTATTTACTTTTAATTGTGGTGGTTTTCTGTGTGTCTGTTTCTTTTGTTCATTTCAGGTCTGGGAATCAGGCCTAGAGTCTCACTTATGCTAGGCAAGTTCTTTACTAATGAGCACTACCACTAATATACTATTTCATTGGTGATGCCAAATTGTGCATATAGGTTAACATAAAATCTACCAGAGAAGAAATAAAGAGGACGTTGGTTCATCACCTTGACAATTCACTGATTGCAACCAGACCACCCTCATTAATACCTGCTTCTCTCAGGGGCTCATATGTTTAGACTTCTGAGTACCTTCGGGTTCAAGTGCAAATAACTGCAGTTTATTCTCTACTGTTGAAGTAATTTCTAAAGAATTTATTCTTATTTATCAAGTACTGTGTGCTCTTAGGCTTTTATACCTGAAAAGCCTACAAGTTGTATGGACTCATCCATCATTTTATAAGAGAGCACTGAAGACTAAGTTTAAAAATCCATGGCACAGAATGGGGCTGTAACTCAGTTGTAGACCATTTGTGTAGCATACACATTGCCCTGGAGTTGATCTCCAGCTTGGAATTGGTAGATGTCTGCAGTCTCAGCAATTCTGGCCAACACGGAAAGGCCTCACCTTAAACAAACAAACAAAACAGTGTCTAGGAAAAAACGTCCTGATGGGAGATTATCTAATAAGTTCTCCATTTGAAATCAGAGTATGGCAGGGATATT
The DNA here is from genome assembly GCF_902686455.1 of Sciurus vulgaris. NCBI lineage: Eukaryota > Metazoa > Chordata > Mammalia > Rodentia > Sciuridae > Sciurus > Sciurus vulgaris. The sequence continues at coordinate 56,966,925 of NC_136470.1, read as the reverse complement.
GCTACTAATTAAGATATTATATTTTCAGCACTTTGCATTTGAGAGGAGGTTTTTCTTTATAAATGTTCAGTGTTGCAGGGGTTTGGGTGAGGGCTAGAGGTAGTGCTCAAGCCATAAGTACTACTCTAACTACACTATGAACTAGGTATTGGGACTTTTCAGAAATGTTCATTGATATGTGTTTTCTTTTGTTCAGTGCTTACAGGCATTGGAGTTTTTACATGCTAATCATGTCATTCATAGAGACATCAAAAGTGACAATGTCCTTTTGGGAATGGATGGATCAGTGAAACAGTGAACAAGTGAAGAAAAGCATTTACTTTTTTGCACTTTCCCCACTTTTTAATGTAAAATCTCTTCTGTTAACATTTTTCAAAATTAATATAAGGAAAGGGAAAGAATCAAGTGGTAAAGGCCATGAACTGGGAACTAGACTGGGTTTAAACAGCAGATTTGCTACTCTTTGCTGAATAATGGTGGGCAAGTTGATCTCTTTGTGTCTCTTTTCCCATTTATTTACTGAGGAGGATATTAGTACCAACTTCAGAATATTTAAGGAGTTTAAAAATAAAAATGTCAAAAAACAATGCCTGAGACTGTCTGAGCATTGATACTATTTTGAAGAGACAAATTTGAATTTGTTCCTGCCATCTGTTGGACTAGTTTTTCTGATTGTACTCTTCATCAATATCTGAGATTTGTACAGTTTAGCCTCATCAAGTAGAAGGCTTTATGACCATGATGTCAGAGATGACAAGGGACATATGCCACTTTTCAAAGTTTTTTCCCATTGAGACACAGTAGAGTCATGAAAATCATCCTGAACTTCTTTCCTGTGCTCATAATCTCTGAATTCCTGCCATGCCCTCTGTAGGACTCAAGTAGAACTATTAAACTACAACCTCTAATGGTTATTCAATCAGGTCCTCAAAATATAAGATTGTATCTTTGAATTATCTTAGTGGGAATGTTGGAAGTAGATAATCACACCCATTATTGGATAATGTTTTGTGATGACTTGGAGGTTTACTATGTATAAGATCTTAGGTGAATTAACTAAAACTATATATGCTTTGTTTTCCTGTAATTGACAATGAGATTAATTGTAATAGTAAGCAGGGCCTGGAATTGTCGTTCAATGGTAGAGGGCTTGCCTGGCATGGGTGAGGCCCTAGGTTCAAACCTCAGCCTTGCATATAAAAAATAGACGAAATAAAACATCCATTGACAACTAAAGATATTAAAAAAAATAGAGAGCATAACTTGAGCTGGGCACAGTGTGGCATACCTATAATCCCAGTGATTTTGGAGGCTGATGCAGGAGGATCACAAGTTCAAAGCCAGCCTTCAGCAACTTAGTGAAGCCCTAAGCAACTTAGTGAGACCCTATCTGAAAAATATATAAAAAGCACTGGAGATGTTGGTCAGTGGTCAAGCAATTGTGAGTTCCATCCCTGGAAAAACGCCCCCCCTTCCCCCTTGAAAGAAAAAAAAAAAAAAAAAAAACCATATGGGAGGCTGAGTTTACAGATCATGGTAAAGCTGGAATTAATTCACCACCAACACACACACACACACACACACACACACACACACAGACCCACTCATCCACACACACACAAATGAATAAATTCAAACGAAATCACCCATGTTTGGCTTGCTGGCACACCCTTATAATTTCAGCAACTCTGGAGGATGAGGCAGGGAATTGAAAGTCAAAGCCAGCTTCAGCAACATAACAAGGTCCTAAATCAGCTTACACATACTCTTTCTATAAATAAAATAATTTTAAAAGTCTGGAGATGTGATTCAATGTATAAGTGTCAATTCAAAGAACTGTAAATTTCCCACAACCTGTAGGAAAACCATTACCTATTTCTTTTATTTATTTATTTATTTATTTTGCAGTGCTGAGGATAACCAATTTCTTATAGTTATTATAAGGATTAGATATTTTTACAAGGTACTTGGAATGGTACTGGGCTTTTACAAACATGCATTTCGTTTTAATCATTATTTTTCCTAACACTAGTCTTCTCATATTCACCCCTATAAATTACTGCATTTATGCAACACAATTAGGAAAAGTATATTCTCTGCAACATGGTACAGAAAAACTAAAGCTATCTTAAATGTCAAACAGTAAAGGAATGGTACTTTTGTATATTTATACACTCTAATATCCGTTTTTTTTTTTTTTGTTTTGTTTTGTTTTTGTGGTACTGGGGATTGAACTCAGGGTCTTGATACTTGCAAGGCAAGCACTCTACCAGCTGTTCTATCTCCCCAGCCTTTCTAAAATCGTTATTAAATGAGGCACACAAATGTACAAATATGGTAGGATCTCTGAAAAAAATACCTTACAAAATATCCTAGTTAGGTAAAAGCAATCAAGCAGATCATAGCTATTATTCATTCCTATGTAAGTACAAAAGAGGCTGAAGGTTACGGACCTGATTTCAGTAGTTCATAAGTCGTTGAATGGCTTTAACAGTATAAGGGAAGATTTTAAATACACATCCTACTCGGCACAAAATCAATCTCAAGTACTAATGTAGGATTTCTATTCCTCAGTTATAGTTGAGATAGTTGGAGTAGATTAATGCTGGTGAGTACCTTGACAGTGCAACTGCACTTAAATATGGTTTTTTTCTTCTAGGCTCTGTGCTAAATTGTATGCTTAATCATTCTAGTTTCTTTTATTTTCTTCTAATAAGATTTCAGTGTCTTGATGTTTGGATGATTCACTGAATTTTGATTTGGTGTCCACCTTTGGTGATTTTTCCCTGCATTTTGGATCTCTTTCAGTTTTAATAGAATATTTTGAATAAAATATATTCTTCAGGATAAAAACCCTCCTAATAATTTGCTCTTTATTGTAGGAAGGAAAAGCAAAATGGAAGTATGTAACATCATCAATATATTTTAATCCCAGTTTGGATTAGTTTATTATTAAATTCTTTTTACAACAAACAATAAAAGCGCCTAATATTCAAAATGTAATTATGTCATCTGAGGTGAGCTCTCTTATAAAACCATTCCTAGAACTATTAACTCTATATGTTTCGTCTTTGTATCTTAGCCGACTTTGGCTTCTGTGCTCACAACACCTCTGAGCAGAATAAATGCACTTCTGTGCTTGGAACACCTTGCTGGATGGCACCAGAAGTGGTTAGAGGGAAAAGTTATGGCCCTAAAGTGGATATCTGGTCTCTGCGTATCATGACTATTGAGACGGTCAAAGGAGAGTCTCCATATCTCCAGGAAGGTCCCTCAAGGTAAGACCAATTTAATGCCAAGTTTTCCTTAAGATGTTGGTAGAACTTCCTTCTGTTGTTCATTGATCAAGAATTTAGAATCAAAACTTAAGAAAGCCTAATCTGCCCTTATTTTGAATCTACACATCAAATTACTTTTGATTTATAAAGCCAAATGTATAGGCGAAAGAGCGTAAGCAGTACGGTTTCTTGGTAGGAGTAAATGGAAGAATAGTCTCAACTTTGTACATAGTTGGTGTACCCTACTTGGATACCTTTGTTTTAAAATAAGTTGTTTAGTTGTCAGTGGATCTTCCATTTTATTTATTTATATGTGTGGCTGAGTGTGGAACCCAGGGCCTGGCACATGCCATGTAAGCATGTCCCAGTTCTCCACACCTCCAGCCATAGATGCTTTTACTAAAATGTTAGAGGTACTTTTCCTACACATCTTTGTGCCCTGGATATGGAAATCATGTTATCAACTTTCATCTTCAGCCTCTGAAAATTAATGTCCAGAACAGAGGAAAGCAAGATGACACCTGTGAGAAAGATGTATAACTGATACATTTCATATCCATTCTAAAACTGAGTAGACTTTAAACAAATATAAATACTCTATCTGTTGAGGTGGAGAACTTTGCCCATCATCCCACCTGTGTTGTGATCCCACATCATTAATTAATTAAGTAAATATAAACCAAAACCATGGAACACCACTTTACACAGACAACAATCAGTGCTGGTGAGAATGTGGGACAATTTGAATTGTTGGCCAGGTTCAGTGGTGCACACCTGTAATCCCAGGGACTCGGGAGGCTGAGGTATGAGGTTTGTAAGTTTTAAGGCAGCCTGGGGAGCCTCACTAAACTCCTTCTTAAAATAAAAAAGGAAGCAGGTTGTGGATGTAGTTTTCGAAGAACACTTCTGAGAATAACTCCTAGTACTACAAAAATAAAATTAAAAAAGGCAAGATTGGAACTCTCATACACTGCTGGTGGGAATTTAAATAAGTGCTTTAGAAACAGTTTCACATATCTTAGAATGTTAATATTCAGTTACCACATGACCTAGCAATTTCAATAACAGGGTATATATTTAAGAGAATGAAAAGCATATGTCCATGGAGTGGGAGAAGTAGCTCAATGGTTCAGTGCCCAGCATGCACATGGCCCTGGGTTCAATCCACAACACCTCGAAAAGGAAAAAGGCAGCAATAGCATATGTGCACACAAAACTTGCACCAACTGTTCATAGCAGTATTATAGAGAAGAGTAAAAAGTGTCAACCACCCAATTAGCAGTCATTTGATGAACAGTGGAATATTATTTGGCCATAATAGGGAAGGAGGTTATGATGAGTGTGTAACATTAACCCTTGAAAGTATTAGGCTCAGCACAAAAAGGCCAGACAACAGAGGAAATGGGATTTGGATATTCCTTCCTGAATGCTTTTTTGCCCCACTGCCAAAAATTCCAGTTCAAGTAAGCAGCTATAATACTTTTCAAATGATTTCAGAACAATTTTCAAAAACCTCTATTTCATATAATCATAAACTCAATATGAAATTTTGTACCTGCCTTGTGGAGGCAGTATTTAATTTGCTATCTAGAGAACCAACAAAAATTCCTGCTCTGGTAGTACCTATATTCTATTTGAAGGAGAAAAACAATAAGGTAAATTAACATAATTCATTACGAGTCAACACTTTCTTTTACCTTTGATTTTTAATTTTTTTGAATGAGTTATACATGAGGGTACAATGCATGCTCGATACACATTAGTTAAACTCAGGAACCAACTGAGATGACCTTACACAAATGAATGGATAAAGCAATGGATTCTTTAACAGCTCTGCCAGGTAAGTGGGGAGAGAGAGAGTCAGGCACAGGTTTACTTGTAAAAGCATGCATTTGTAGCGCTTCACTCAGGAGAAATGTGGACTCAGGATGTAAGACAGTTATGCTTATTTACCTAGAGAAGATCACGCCTAGGAGAAGATAGAACAATTACCAAACCCCTGAAACAGGAATGTTCCAGGTGCATTCAAAGATCTTTAAGAATTTCAGCATAGTTACAGTGCACTGAGCAAACAATACACATAAGGTGGTCAGGGAAAGGAGGTATTGTGTAGTGCTTTGTGAGGATTCTGAATTTTATCTAAGATGGGAATTCTGACTTTTACTGTATATATGGGGAAACCATTGGACTAGTCTGAGTAGAGGCATGAAATGGTCTCACTTAAATTTTAAGAGGCACACATAGTTACTTTGTTAAGGACAAATTCTCAAGGAGGGCAAACGGGGAAACAGGAAGATCAGTTAGGTAGCTGTTATAATAAGTCAGGCCAGAAATAACAGTAATATAAATCAGAATTGAATCATGGAAATGATACAAAAAATCATAAGGTTCTACATGTATTTTGACAGGAGAGTCTATGTAGAAGAAGAGTTGCTATTTTTCCAAGAGTTTAGACCTGCAAGGAGACTAAGGAAAATGTTAGGAAACATTACTAAAACTAGATAAAGTTATACCTTGAAAACCACAGACAAACAGTGAGGGAGAGATGTGCTTGGCAGACACTACAGTTACTTCCATTAAGATGAAGACAGCCTGGATTAATTGAGATGTAATGTTGGTGAAAATTTGATGAGTGGGGAATCATCTTATCAAAATTATATAACAGAGACCAGATAAACACCCCTACCTGATCTTCTCTAGAAACGACATTATTTGAATCACTGGTTTTCTAGACACTGCAGAATACAAAGAATGAAGCACAGTGATCTCTGAAAGTGAGTAGCAACTGAAGTCCACCCTACAACTGCCCTAGTTTCCAGGCCATGTACAGATAGAGATAAGACAAATGGGGCATTTGTGGAAAATGTGTGATAGGAGGAAAGCTGAAGCATCCCAAGACCTATGGAGGGCCCTCCTTCAGCATTCAACAGAGAATGGGTTGAAGAACCAATTGAAGAGAAGAACTCTGATGTATAATGATCTGATCAGGTTGGAAAGGACTGAGCTGAGGTACAGTTCAGTGGTACAGTACATGCCTAGAATGCACAAAACACTCAGTTCAACCTCCATCACTAGAAACAAACCCTCGGACTAGGTGAGATGGTGCCCACCCTCGTCCCAGCCTGTTGGAAGGCTGAGGGATCATGTAACTCAAGTCTGGGTAATATAGTTAGAACCTCAATTCTGAGAAACTAGATGGGAAAGAGAAGTTCCTCCCACATGTGCAGGCCCTGGGGTAGTGTCTGTTTCCATCAGCCACCATGGAAAACATAGCCTTTCACATATACTGAGTAGAAGACTCACAAGAGCCTTGTCTCCATAATGGGAGATTAATCACCCTTAAGTTAAACACTGTTTCACTTTTACCTCACAAATATTAGAAATAAGACCCTAATAGCTTAGAAGTTAATCCCAGAACACACTTCAGTAATATTTATATGGCCAGAAGTACAGCCATGGTTATATTCAGGCCTCAGAAGAGGCTAGTCTTCAGCATCTTCTGCTGTCTCCAAGAGAAGTCTTGTTGTACCCCAGTGAAGCCAGTTAAATCCCATATGTCATCAACTATCAGTAGATCCAGAATCTGACACAGATGGGCTGGTCATGTATGAGCTTGACTGTGCATTCCCAAGCTCGATCTGGAAAAGCACCTTGGCCTGCAGGAAGGGCAGTTGTCCAGGCATCAGTGAGAAAGGAATCCTGCATGAGAAGGGTGAGTATTGTGCATCAGGTGCTCTCAAGATACCAGGAATCTAAGAAGATCCACGTGTATCAGAGCCTGTCCAGAAGATGAAGGGATATGACCCAACACAAAGCAGATTCTCATGGAACACACCCACAAGATGAAGGCAGACAAGACATGTGAGAATCTTGCCTGACCAGGCTGAGGCACATACATGTGAAACATCAAAGAACACAAGATTTGTTAAGATCATCTCGAGGGGAAGAAATGAAGAGGAGATCATAAAGATTGTTCAAAGATGAAGAGAGCCAGAAAAAAACTCTACCTCCTATATGGCCTCCATGGTTATATAGGTCAGTCATTCAAAGAAAAGAAGCTTTGATCAGCCTGGAAAACATAAGAGAATATATATAGGAATCCAGAAGTGGCCAGGACTAAGAAGCACCCAGATATCCAAAGTTTTGAGAGACAAAGGGGTAGGAAAACCAAGTTCATCTTGAGGAGCAAATATTCAGCTGAAACAACCCAAAAGTGACACAGAAAAAAGAATTAGCACACAAGGTCAGTAAAATAGTTTTTATAATTATGGTCCAAGTATTAAAGAGTCAGATATTTGGAAGATGTATTTTCAAAAGACCCAAATGTACGTTAGTTTTGTGTTGTGGTTTGGATATGAAGTGTCCCTGAAGAGCTCCTGTGTTAATGCAGGACTGTTTGTAAGTGAAATGAGAGCATTGGGAGAGTCATCACAGTCAGTCTCTCCTAGTTTGAAGGCACTGGGTGGTACCTGTAGGAGTGTGGCTGGATGAGATGGGACCCTGGAGGCTGCCCAGCAAGGGTTCATTTTCCCTGTTCTCTGTTTTCCGTTCTCCCACTCTGTGCTTTCTGGCCACCTTGAGCAGAACAGCTCTCCTCCTTCAAGCCCTCTGTCATGATGTTCTGTTTCACATTGAGCCCACAGCAATGGAATATGTGTACCATGGACTAAACCTCTGATACTGTGAGACAAATACCTGTTCCTCTAAGCTTTGTCATCAGGCATTTTGTCCCTTTGACACAAAACTGACTAGCACATTATGGAAACTATGATATTTTTGGATGGATTAGAGATACATTATCCTAGCAAAAGAAATGAGCCTCATTGAAGCAGAAAGATAGAGGAAAAAAAATTTTTTTTTTAAATTTATTTTTATTGTAATCAAATGGGATACATGTTGTTTCTGTTTGTACGTGGAGTAACAGCATACCATTTGAATATTCATAAATTTACATAGAGTAATGATGTTTGATTCATTCCATTATATTTTTCCTTCCCCTCCACCCCTCCCACCTCTTTTTTCCCTTTATACACACCCTCCTTCCTCCATTCTTGTCCCACTCCCACCCCCCATTAAGAGACATCATTCGCTTATCAGTGAGATCATTCCTCTTTTGGATTTTTGAGATTGGCTTATCTCACTTAACATGATATTCTCCAATTTCATCCATTTGCCTGCAAATTTCATAATTTTATTATTCTTTATAGCTGAGTAATATTTCATAGTAAAAAAAAATTTTTAATGCAATACAACCACTGAACTTGGAGACAGTTTCAAGTGATTTAGTAAATGTGGAATGAAGTTCTGAAAGAAAAAAATCCACCCAGAAATCTACCTTTCAAAAGCTAAATAACAAGTTTCTCAAATATATGAAAGTTGCCTGTACTTCTAACTATATGGTAAATATATGAATTTTTGTTATGTGAATATCTTTAAAAGATAAAATTAGTTATATAAAAATAATAACGGTGGAGACAGTAGATATACATTTGTAAAATGACAATAAATCTTCAGGGCCAAGGGAAAAGCCCTAGGGGTTTTGTCTTGTGTCACAGAATGTATCACATGAAGATAAAAGGGAAGAGTATGGGCATTGAAAGATGCATGTGTTAAATAGCAAATTTGAGAGCTGTGACTAATAGCTAAAGATTAATAAAAAACAAAAAATGGGGGAATTGCTGGGCCGGAAATTTCGCTGTAGTGGAGATTTACATAGTAGGTAAGGACCTGAATTCAACCACTAACCCCCAAAACAAGTCATTAAATGAAAAAGCCATGCGGCAATGTGTACAAATGTCAAAACATCTCTTTGTACCCCATAAATATATATGATTATTAGTACTCAATTAAAAATAAACTTGTAAATTTTAAAAAGAGGCCAGATCAAGGGAGGTATATCTTATGGGGCAACTGAGAGTGTAGCTTAACCAAAGCAGACGCAATTTGAACATCAATATACAGTTGTAAGGAATTATAACTTGAAATTTAAAATAAATATTTGTGAGTTCATGCGGATAAAAATGATTGAATGAATCCATTTGGGAAAAGAGACAGACCAATCACCCATGCTGATTTTGTTTTCTTCAGCAAGATGTATTGCATTCATTGTTCCACATAGAAAAGATGATCTTGCCCCCCTGGTGGCACACACCTGTAATCTCAGCTTCTAGAGAGGCAGAGGCAGGAAGATCTCAAGTTTGAGGCCTTCCTGGGCATCTTAGAGATACCCTATCTCAATGTAAATTAAAGAGAGGGCTGGGGTACAGCTCAGTGGTAGAGCACTTTCTTGCCTATAGCATGCCTGGTTGAATTCTTTAAGAACCCACTAAAATTAGAGAGTGAGAGCAAAAGGGAAAAGGAAGTGAAGGAGAGTGGTTACAAATTCCAAAAGGGTAGCAATAAGCACTACCTAACTTTAGTATTTAGTGATTCTCTTTGTAGAATTAAGGTAGGCTGGATATGTTCACTGATAGAGTGCTTGTCCAGTATGCAAAGATTCTAGATTTGATCCCACACCACACACACACACACATACAAAAAAACAAAACAAAACACCAGTTCCATAAACTTGATAGAGTACATCATAACTTTGTTGAGCTACATTAAGACTGTCAGGACTACCTTATGCAGTGGTTGCACACCTGTAATCATGGTAATCATGGTGACTCAGGAGGCCAAAGAAGGAAGATCACAAGTTGGAATCAGCCTCAACAATTTGGTGAGACCCAGTCTCAAAAATTTTAAAAAAGTGTGTTAGGGATATAGCTCACTGATGAAGCAACCCTGCCCTCGTCCCACATTACCCACTCCCCCTGCCATTGCCTCAAAAAGAAGCTCACAGATGATGTTCTACTTTTAGACCTTAGAACTCATAAGAAGAAATGGCATGCCAGAACTCCCAAATGTAGAGAAAATTTCCCCAGTATTTCACCATTTCTTAAATATATGTTTACAAGAGAATGTGGAGAAAAGGGGATCAGTCACAGAATTGTTACAGGTAAATTTGAAAAGATGTCAGTTTGGAAAATGTTGAATTTTTTTGAATACCCAAAAGAAAGTTTTCATAGTGTTAATAACACTTCATTATTCATTGATAACTATGAATAATGCAGCTACTACACTAATATTGTGGGCTGGGGTTGTGCCTTAGTGGTCGAGTGCTTGCTTGCATATGTGAGGCCCTTGGTTTGACTCTCAGCACCACATAAATGTAAACTAAGGCATTGTGTCCACTTATAACCTATATATATGTGTACATGTATATATATATGTAAAAGATTAATATAGTTTTACTTTTTTATAATTTGATATCGTATTCATTCAATTTTAGAATGAGTGTATTTATGAGGTATTTTACTGTTGATGTTTGGAAATTAGGAAAATTAAGCAACTGTCTGTTCAACTATGGAAGTTATGTACTGATTAGGAGTGGTTTGGGCAGTTATTAACGTATGTGTTGTTTAAGAAATTTGTATTCATAAGTAGACTCCAGGGCTTAGTTGAAAGGAATTTTTTTGTTTCTCTTTTGATAACCTTCATGCTCTCCCCCTTTTCCTGATAGCACCACTTCCTGAAAGTGGCCAAACCATTATTGACTTTGACACCACTGATCCTGGCAGCTAAGGAAGAAAAGAGCAGTCACCATTAACATCACTGACGTGGTTCATGCTCATTTTTACATTTTCTAACATGAAAATGTTTCGTAAGCTTAATAAAATGATTCTTGTAATAGACATGTGACATGAAAATTGCCTTTTTTAACCATGTTAAGTGGACAACCCAGTGGCATTAATTACACTCAATATATTGTACAACCTTCCCTTCCAGAACAGTTTTGTCACTCCAAGAAGAAGCTCTGCCACCATAAAGTAATAACTCCCATTCTTCCTCCTCCAGTCCGTGGCTGCCACTAATTATTATTCCTCTTATATTTGTTCTAATTAGTTATACATGACAATAGATTGCACTTGGACACATCATACGTAAATGGAGTAGAACTTCTCATGTTTCTGGTTCTACATGATGTACATCATATCCATCATAGGGTGGTAATATCTGAACCATTCAACTATCCTTCCTATCTCCATAAGCCTGCCCCTCCTTTCAATCCCTTGGCCTAAACCAAAGAAACTCTATACTTTGCTAGCCACCCCTGTTATTGTGAATTTACATCCACATATTAGAGAAAAGTTTTCATTTTTTGTTTGGTGGATTGACTTATTTATCTTAGCATGATATTCTCCAACTCCATCCAATTACTGGTAAAATCATTATTTCATTCTTCTTCAATAGTGCAATCTGTCAAACATGTAAAATCATAAAAATAAGCATTATAACTAAAATGATTTATAACTCATAATTAGAATATCTTTGGGTAAGAACTGGAATATAATGGACTTTGAAAATGTTTGTTTAAATCATCATGAGAACAAAGTCCATGCCTTACAGTTCGTTGAGCCATCTCAGGAACGTCTTGTGAGAGTTGCACTCTCCTTCCTTACACTGGTTCTTCTGCTTTCTCTTCCTTCCATTGTACTTGAAAGATGCAAGTTCAGGTCTCCAGTTTATCTCGGTTTTTAATTTTGCCAATTATATCACCAGGATGTCTGTTATTTTTATTTAATATATTCTTCTGTATCAAGTCATATATCAAGTTTTATAAAATAATTCAGTTAAGATCTTATGTGGTTTGAATCCAGTGTATTTAATATGTTTCCATCATCAGAGAAATAAAGGCTTTGTTCAAGGAAGAACCCTACTTCTTTGCAAGTAATATTGATCTTCACCTTGTATACTTTAATCTGGTATACCCTTAGGAAAAGGAAAAACTTTTACCTAGAACTTTTGGGTCAACTAGAAAGGAAATTGCATTTTAGAAACAAATCACATGTCAAAAATCATACTTTTCCTAGTTGCCTTGTTTGATTGCTTATTATTCCCCTGTTCCTTGGTAGGCAATTCCCTGGAGAAAGTACCTTAAACAGTAAATGTTTTAATTTACTACAGATGGATAGGTATATTTTTCATTACATCTTAACAACTGTATTGAAGTATAATTTTCATACAATAAAATTCATCCATTTTATTGATCAATTTAGGATTTTTTTTTTTTTTTTTTTTTTTTTTTTTTTTTTTTTTTTTTGCGGTGCTGGGGATCAAACCCAGGACCTCCTGCTTGCAAGGCAACCACTCTACCAACTGAGCCATCGCCCAGCCCAGTATGTTTAAAATGTATTTTGAGTACTCATTAACATTGGAGAGTTATTCACTGAGTCATATATCAATTACTTTTTATGTTACTGTTACTGTCATTTTATTAAAGAAGTAATTCTACTTAAATTGTAATCAGTTTAAGAAATTTCAATTGCTCTTTTATATTATTTTTCTTTTTGTCATATGAAAGTTTTCTTCCTTGAATTGTTAGCATTCTTTCTCTTTCATATTCAGGAAAGGATGGCTCCCCTTGTGGATCACCAGCAGTAAGTCAATTTATTTCTTTTAAATCTTCTAATTCACGTTACCCAATAAAAATCTGTTTTTATTCTTTCTAAAATGAATTCCGCCATTACAGGTAAATAACTATGTAATATATTTGCAATTATTACTCAAGAATACTTATCATATACTTTTACCTCATGTAATTACTTTTCCATATTTCATAAAATCAACTTAAGTCTTTAAAAGATATTGGAACCAGTGAGTTTTAATCATTTAAAAATTAGCTATTGAAAAAATAATTTCTTAAAGTATATATAAAAAAAGAGATGATCCATCACATTGTAACCTTTTAATCTTCCTTGCTCATGTGATGAACACAGCTGAACACCAAGGGACCAGAAACATCAGCAGTAGTGAGAGAGGAGGATGATGGGGATGAAGAGGCTGCACCTCCTGTCATTGGGCCACAAACAGATTATACAGAATCAGTGAGTGATTGACTCATGACCTGGTGTGTGCATCTGTGCGTGTGTGTTTCTAAAAACAGCTGCTGGTATTTGACTTTCCGTGATGATCTCAAAATGCCCTCAAGTTTAACATATTTTTTATGAGAAGATAAAGATTACATTAAAATTTTTACCTAGATAGAACTCATCACGCATTTTGGAAAATTAAAAATCTAAAGGCTTCTTAAATGTTAGAATACTTAAATCACTGGGTTTTGTCTTTCTATATTTTGCCCTGTTTTCCAAAGAAATCATCTCTCTATTCTTTCTGTTTCATATTGTGCATAACTATTATGTCTAAATCTTGGATCTTTTCTCTTCCCCAGATTATATATTTTATTTTATTTTTTATTTTCTCAAAGCCTTGATATCATTTAATAGACAATTGAGAGTTGAATGCCCTCACCAGCTAAGGGAGGAGCCAGGGAGAGAGAACTACTGAAGGGACTTGTGGACTGTGATGTGGTGGACCCAGGCAGTCCTCTGAATATTTTTTGTACTTTTGTCTTATATGAATTAAGTGTATTTATGTGCATGTGTCTCTATGTCTTTTATTTTGTACCATTGGTTTTCATGTCTTTTATTGTCAACACTATGCTGTTTTTGTTACTATAGCTCGGTAATATAATTAAAATTCTGGTATTGTGAAGCCTCCTGCTTCACATTTCTTGCTAAGAATTGCTTTGATTATTCTGGATCTCTTATTTTTTCCACTGAATTTTGCAACAGATACAGATCTCAAAACTCTCATATTTAAATTACCAGACTAAGCAAGTAATGATTAGTTGTAAATGACTATAGAATTCAAAGTTCAAAATACACAATGAAATTACATATTATTGGCACTGAACAGGCATACTTACAAATTGAAACCAGAAAGTACCTTGGAAATTCAAGAGAACATATTGTGCTGCAATTTCAATCCTCTATCATGGAATGAAGATCAGTTCAGAAAGAGAAGGAAAGAATTAAGAAATGAATTGAAGACCAAAGAAATGAAACTTCCTAAAATGTCGTTGAAAGAGTCAATATTATTCAGAGTACTAAATATGGTACTGAGTATAATATAAAAACAAATGAAACATGGTAGAGTGATGCTATTAAAAGTAACAAATTCAAACATGAGAAGATCTTAGAATAAAGCAAAAATTTTCAGCATTAATAGGCAAGCAGATTATAAAATTAAAGGACATATTCTAGCTGAACCGATAAAAGTCATATCTCAGCAAATCAAGTTGAAACTATATGAGAAGAAACACTCTTACAAGCATCTAGAGATAAAAAGCAGTATATTTCAAAGCACGGCAACTGGAGTAATCACCAAAAATTATCAATAATGAAAACCAGAAGGCAGTAGACTAATATTTTTAAGTTAAAAAGCATGAGTGCCAGAAATATGAGATTCTTGTGTTTTTTTATTGTCCTGACCTATAAGTATAATAAAGAATACGTTGGACTGCAGGAATGTTTGGGTGTGTGCCTAGTTCAACACCCAGCACCTCAGAAGAGAAACAAAGAAAGCAAAAGAATGTTGAACCAACATTGCATCCCTGGGATAAAATCCACTTGATCATGGTGCACTATTTTTAAATATATTTTGTGTGCAATTTGCTAAGATTTTGTTGAGAATTTTTGCATCAATGTTCATTAAGGATATTGGTCTGAAATTTTCTTTCCTCCATGTGTCTCTGTCTAGTTAGGTATCAGGGTGATACTGGCTTCCTAGAATGATTTTGGGAGGGTTCCCGCCTCTTCTATTTCATGAAATACTTTGAGAATTATTGGAATGAGCTCTTCTTTGAAGCTTTTGTAGAACTCGGCTGAGAACCCATCTAGCCCCGAACTTTTCTTGATTGGTAGGCTTTTGATGACTTCTTCTATTTAATTACTTGAAATTGATCTATTTAAATTGTGTATGTCTGCCTGGTTCAGTTTAGGTAATTCATATGTCTCTTGAAACCTGTTAATGTGTTGGAGATATTCTATTTTGTTGGAGTATAGATTTTCAAAATAGCTTCTAATTATGATTTGTATTTCACTCGTATCTGTAGTGATATTTCCTTTTTCATTCTGAATTTTAGTAATTTGAGTTTTCTTTCTCCTTCTCTTTGTTAGTGTGGCTAAGGGTCTATCAATCTTGTTTATTTTTTCAATGAACCAACTATTTATTTAGTGAATTTTTTTGATTGTTTCTTTTGTTTCAATTTCATTGATTTCAGCTCTGATTTTAACTATTTCCTGACTGCTACTACTTTTGGTGCTGCTCTGTTCTTTTTCTAGGTCTTTGAGCCGTAGTGTTAGGTCCTTTATTTGTTTATTTTTCTTCTTTTATTGAATGCACTCCATGAAATAAATTTTCCTGTAAGTACTGTCTCATAGTGTTCCAGAGATTTTGATATGATTTATCTTTGTTCTTATTTACCTCTAAGAATTTTCAATTCCTCCCCCTGATGTCTTCTGTTATCCATTCACCATACAGTAGCATATTATTTAATCTCCAGTTGTTGGAGTAGTTTCTGTTTTTTACTCTGTCATTTATTTCTAATTTCAATCCATTAATACCTGATAGAATACAAGGTAGTATCTCTATCTTCTTGTATTTGCTAACATTAGTTTTGTAGCATAAAATATGATCTATTATAGAGAAGGATCCATGTGCTGCTGACAAGAAAGTGTATTCACTCTTTGTTGGATGGTATATTCTATATATATCGGTTAAGTCTAAATTATCGATTGTGTTATTGAGATCTATGGTTTCTTTGTTCAAGTTTTGTTTGGAGGATCTGTCCAGTGGTGACAGAGGTGTGTTAAAATCACCTAGTATTATTGTGTTGTGGTCTATGTGATTACTGGAATTAAGAAGGATTTATTTGTTTTACATGGATGAGCCACTGTTTGGGGCATAGATATTTATGATTGTTATGTCTTCGTGATTTATGCTTCCCTTAAGCAGTATGAAATGTCCTTCTTTATCCCTTCTGTCTAACTTTGGCTTGAAGTCCACATTATCTAATATGAGGGTGGATGCTGCGGCTTTTTTCCTGTGTCCATGTGTATGGTATGTTTTTCCTCATCCTTTTACCTTTAGTCTGTGCCTTCTCTTTCTTTGAGATGAGTCTCTTGCAGTGAGCAAATTGTTTGATCTTTCTTTTTAATCCAATCTGCCAGTCTATGTCTTTTGATTCATGAGTTCAGGCCATTAACATTCAGGGTTATTATTGAGATATGATTTGTATTCCTGGTCATTTGGCTGATTTTCTTTTCTTTTTTTTTTTGACACCACTTGGTTTGTCCTTTATTTGGTTTCTCCTGTAGGGTAGTTGCTCCCTTTGCTAATTTACATCGTTGATTTTCATCTCTTCCTCATGGAATATTTTGCTGAGAATGTTCTGCAGCTCCAGCATTCTATTTGTAAATTCTTCTAGCTTTTTGTTTATCATGGAAGGATTTTATTTCATCGTCATATCTGAAGGTACATTTTGCTGGGCATAAGATTCTTGGTTGGCATCCATTTTCTTTCAGAACTTGAAAAATGTTATTCCAGGCCTTTCTAGCTTTTAAGGTCTGGATTGAAAAATTCTGCTGATATCCTTATTGGTTTCCCCCTGAATGTAACTTGATTTTTTTTTCTCTCACAGCTTTTAAAATTCTGTCTTTATTTTATATGTTACGTATTTTCATTATAATGTGCCTTGGTGTGGGTCTATTTTAATTTTGTATATTTGGAGTTCTATAATTCCCTTGTATTTGATTTTCCCCTTTGTTCTTCAGAATTGGGAAATTTTCTGTTATTATTTCTTTGAATAGGTTGTTCATTCCATTGGTTTATTTCTCTGTGCCTTCCTCTATCCCAATAATTCTTAAATTTGGCCTTTTCATGATATCATATAGTTCTTGAAGATTCTGTTTATGATTTCTTACCATCTTCTCTGTTTGGTCAACATTGTTTTCAAGGTTAAATATTTTGTCTTCAATATATGAGGTTCTGTCTTCCAGGTGTTCTATCCTATTGGTTATGTTTTCTATGGATTTCTTAATTTGGTTTATTGTTTCCTTCATTTCAAGTATTTCTGCCTGTTTTTTTTTTCAGTATCTCTAACTCTTTATTGAAATGATCTTTTGCTTCCTGTATTTGCTCTTTTATCTGTTGATTGGTATGATCATTCAATGCCTGCATTTGCTCTTTCATCTCATCCTTCAATGCCTGCATTTGCTCTTTCACTCATTGTTGGCTTCTCTCATCATTTTAATTATGTACATTCTGAACTCCATTTCTGACATTTCTTCTGCCATGCTGTCATTGGATTTTTTGCTGTACCATCTAGGTTTGTTTTTGACATTTTCTTCCCTTGTTTTCTCATATTGCTCAAGTATGTGGCCCTCTAGTAGTGAAACTCTGAGATAGTGCCGATTTCCTCTATTGACTACTATTGTCTCGGTAGATTTCCAATAACTCACCTCCTAGCCTTCAGTAGCCTGAAGTCTTGGAGGAACTTGAAAATGAGGTGCTCCACAAGGAAGCTGCCCGTCTAGGGGTGGTGGCCTTCTGGTGGGGTATATTCCCTGTCAGTGGGCAGAGGCACTTCCACATGTTGACTGAATTTCAACCAAAGGTGGACTAGACTGCAGACTGGGGCACGTCTGATCTGGGCCTGTGTCTCTGGTTCTTCTGCCCTGGTGGGAAAGACTTGCTTAGCGGGGAAAACTCACCTGGTGGGGAAGTTTCGCTGGGCAGCCCCCATCTGAGAAGTTCCCTTTGGTCCAGAACTACCACCTGGACCGGTCTGCCCTCCTCTGTGATGTTCCCAGGGGTCCCGACCTACGGCCTGAGCTGGGGAGACTGACCCTGCGAGGGACTCCCTCGCTGACAGCTACGGTCCCTGAGAACCAGAGCTACTGCCTGATCCTTGGACCCTCACTCTATGGCAAATCCTCTCACTGTGTGCCCCCCCCAAGCAAGGCTCCCAGTTGACTGGGTTCACGGCTCCAACAGGGTTTCTCACTGGGCTGCTCTACTCCACGAAGTTCCCTGCCTTTCACCCAGTGGCTCTGAGTTGGTCCCGAGTCTCTCAATACCTCCTCTTCTTGACTCCTGGGTCCTGTCAAAGGTCCTCTAGTCTCCTGTAGGTGTCTCAGGAAGGGATCTGCCCTTCCAATGATGATGGCTATATCCTCAGGAAAAATTCAAAATGCCTGCACCAGCCTAAAAAGAAGCTGGGAAGCCCCAGTGAGGGTGCACTGAGTCTGCACAGAGGCAGTTGCACTATCCCTCAGTAGTAGTGGGGGCAGGCAGGCAGGCTCAGCAGTGGCACCTGACCTCAGTGTGGAGGTCGGGTAGGTTGGTTCACCCTCTGGCTAGCTCTGCGATGCATGCAGGCTGGTTCATCTGCCAGCCTGCTCCTCGATGGCGACCATCCACCACGTGGGTGCCGGGCAGGGTCACTCAGTGATGTTGGGCTAGCTGGCTGCCAGTGGGCTACCTCTGTGACTGGGTAATATTTTCTATTGGATATCAAAAGATCCTGAGCAACCCTTCTCTGCAGCATGCAGTGTGATGTTTGCTTCCGTCGGGATGGGGTTGCTAGTGAGAGTTAATCCTGTAGGTGGAACTCCTGGAGGTGGGCTTTAGGCCTAGGTGGGCTCTAGTCAGTTTGCTGGAAGCCAATTGTTGTGGAATATTTAAACAGCATACCTCCAACAATTGCTGGGCCATGCTGGAAGGCTGAAGCCCAGGGACCTTCTTGTTTTCAATGCATGTGATGTAGGAGCAAATAATCAGTTCACAATATTTCTTGCAGAACCTGATTCCATTTCTCAGGTTCAGGCTCCAAACTCTTTGTTTTCTCCCCTGTCCTTTCAAATTCCCAGTCTGGCTCTTTAAAAGACAGTCCAGCCTGCAGCCGAATTGAGGGGGAAGGGGAAGGCAGGTGGGTTTCCATGACCAGTTGTCTCCTGTGTAAAACTCTCTCCATACTTGCTTTGTTCCTGGTACTTAGTTCCACCTCTGTCATGCACCATGGGTTTGCCAGACTAGTTTTTTAGGCCACACTCATGTCTGAGAAATCGGCTCCCTCAGCTGCTGTGGAGACCATGCTCAGGCTGCAAAATGGTTCCTTCCTTTGCTCCCTGCACACTGTTGCGACAGATGCAGTTTTTTGTTTCCTGCACAAGATATTGTGCAGTGGCCCAGGCAGTGTCTTTGGTCTGTCAACCTGCATATCCAGACATGCCACAGTCTTCCCCAATATGCAGGTTACTTTGAATCCCTTATAAATTTACTGTGTTCATGGAGTTACTATTCTGGCTTGTGCCTTTGTTTGCTGCTGTAGCTTCCATAGCTGTGACACTGGGAATTCCTTCCCTAATATATTTAATCTTCCGAGTCTCCTATCTCTTTTGACTGTACAGTATTAAGTTTCAGCAAACACCATCCTAGTTTTTGAATGTTGAGCCCCCTTGCAGAGAAGCTGTCTACCTTTCTTGGTTTAATGCCATGGAGCATCTAGGGACGTGATGTCTCTGTTCCAACACCTTGTCTCACCCCTCTACTTGGTATTAAAAATGTAGTTATTCAGTCAGCAAGACTGTGAATTCAAAATTCTCTGTGGTTTTGATTGCTTTAATTGTCTTTATTTTACCCTCACTCCTGAATTTACAAAACAAAATGAGTGTATACCCATTTAAAAAAATTGTTACAAATGTAAGAAGCTAAATGAAAGTGACATGGTGACCACAAAGATAATATCTGGAGGAGGCACACAAAAGAAAATGAGAGAACAATCCAGGAATGTCACTACAAAAAAATCAATGAAAAATGAATGAAAATTATCACAGAGAAAAAGAAAAAATAATGCAACCAAATAGAGAAACAGTTGAATACAGTCTTCTCAATTGCACATGGAACACTCTCTAGGACAGATATACCTATATATCTATTTTGGTCACTGAATAAGAATAAACTTAGAAGATTGAAATCACACCAAGTATATATTGTCCAGTTCTAATGGAATGAAATTACAAAGTAATGGTAGAAGGAAAGCTGGAAATTTTTCTAGTAGGTGAAAATGAAACCACACAGTCTTAAACAAGCAATGAATCAAAGAAGAAATCAAAGGGAAATCATAAAATATCATCGGATGGATTAAAATGAAAATACAATGTACCCAATCTTATTGGCTGCAGCAAAAGGGGAATTAAAATGGAAGCTTATACTGATTAATACCTGTATTAGAAAAGAAGAAAGATCTTAAACAATCAGACTATTTTTAGACCTTGATGTAATTAGGTTCTTGTGTGATTCCCCAAGGTCCATATGATAAAGGAGGGTTCACAGTTTGATACCACAGGGGATGTGGGAATCTGTCATGGGTGTGTTTTAGTGGGGGGTGGCTTTGAATGAGGAGGGTGGTGGGACTCCAGCCCCTGCCTCTTCTTTCACTCCCAGCTATGAGGTGAGCAGTTTTGCTCCTGCATACACTTCTATCATGAGTTCCATTGTCACCACAGGTTGGAAGTAACATGTTCAATCATGACAAGAAACTCCAAGACTGAGTTAAGCCTTCTTTCATTTTGAGTTATCTCAGATTCTTAGTATAGAAATGGAAATCTGACTCACATAATCCTTCTGGAACCCAAGAAACAAACAAAAACAACAACAAAAGAAATATAAAAACAAACAATAAAAAACAAAATACACCAAAGTTACAAGAAGGAAGAAAATAAATAAAATTAGATCAGGCAAAAACAACAGATAACAGGAAAAAATTATTGATTTATATTTGGTCCTTTAAAAATATTATCACATTTGAAAACTTTGAGCTGGTTTAACTAAGTGACTCAATCTGTGCTTCTATAACAATATATTTCAAAATTGGTCATTTATACTCTATAGTGAGTAGTAGATTGAGACAGAAATTAATATCTTACAGTTCTGGAGGAATCAAGATCAAGGTGCCAACACTGGTTTCATGTGAGTGCATCCAAAGTGGCATCTTACTGTGTCCTTATGAGGTGCAAGGCAGAAAAACAAGACAATGCTTTCTACAGCCCTGCAGCCTTTTATAAGCCTGCTCATCCCAGAAGCCATGGTGCTTTATTTCCTCACTAGATTTTATTGGTGCTTTGCAGACCCACATAAGGATGGGATTTGTTGTTACATTTGTACATGCACACACTATAGTACATGCACGCAATATAGCAATATAATTTGGACAAAGTCACTGCACATCACATCACTCTACCCTCCTTTGATCTTTTCCAACCCCTGGTCCCTTTACTGTATTATGCTGATCTCCCTTTGACTTCATTAGATTTCCAGACCTCCCTACACTTTTGCCTTTTTTCTTCCTAGCTTCCTCTGTGAAAACAAACATGACATTTGACCTTCTTGGGTTGGTTTATTTTGCTTAATATGCTGATTTCAAGTTCCATCCATATTTACTGCAAATAACATAAAATTCACGTTTTCAATTTTTGTAGTGGCTGACTAAAAATATACCACATTTTCCTTAAGCATTCATCTGTTGACGGACACCTAGGCTGGTTTCCTTGTTTGGCTATGATGAAATTTGCTGCTATATACATGGCTATGCAATTATCCCTATTGTATGATGACTTTAATTCTTGAGGATAAATCCCAAAGAGTTATATATAGCTGGATCATATGGTGGTTCCATGCCTAGCCTTTTGAGGGAACTCTGTACTGATTTCCCTAGTGGTTGTACTGATTGCAGTTGCAACAACATTGTAAAAATGTGCTTTTCTTCTCCATATACTGTTTACAATTTATTATGGTTTGCATTTTTGATGAGTACCATTCTGACTGTGTGGGTAAAATCTCAGTGATGTTTTGATTTGCCCATCCCTAATCGATAATGACATTCAATATTTTTTCATATATTTGTTGACTATTGGTAATTCTTCTTTTGAAAAATGTCTGTTTAATTAATTTGTTTGTGATTTGGATGATTTCTTCTTTTGATGTTTGGTTTTGTTGTTTTAGTTCCTTTCTATGTTAGTCCTCTAATAAGGAATACCTAGAAAAGTATTTCTCCCATTCTGTAGGTTCTATCTTGATATTTTTACTTGCTTCTTTGCTCAAGATGATTCTTAACTTGATGCCATCTTCTTGTATAACTCTTGACATTTTTGGCAGCACTTTGAGCTGGTATTATGCATGTTTTTGCCCCATTTCTAAATATTGTTCATAGGAGATTAAGGTACACCATGAATCCTTAAGGGAACAGCATCATTCCAGCTATATACCATCCCATCCTTTGTTGCCAATTTTCATGTCTTTATATAAAATGCATTCTTTTTATTCCATTAGCCTCAAAAACTTTTGAGTCCTTTCACCTTAAGAAATCTGAATTCAAAGTCATATCATCTTCATCTTATGTGAATCAGACTCAATGTATGATCTGTTCTGAGCACCTTTTCCCTCCAGGTATGAGACTATGAAATCAAGAGTTATGTGCTTCTCATCACAATGGTAGTACAGGCATGTGATAGACATTCCCTTTCCAATGGAGAGATAAGGCAAGCTGAAAGTATCAGATCCAATAATCCAAAACGTGACAAGAAAATCAGCATTAAAGTTTAAGATTGAGAATAAGTTTTTAGACTCTTTAAACCACCTTCTAGACACTGGGATGCAGGTTAGTTCCTCCAAATTTGAGGACATGCTGTCCTTATGTCTATGTTGACTACATCACTGATTACAGGTTTCCTAGGTTGAAGTCACCTGCCTTGGGCTCTCCCAGGCTGCCTTTACAGGCTGCTGGCTCTACAGGTCTAGGGTCTCTGGATATGACTGATTTCCATGGTTCCACTAAGCATTGCCCTAATGGAATCTCTCTGTGGTGTTAATAAACCTGTAACCTGCCTGGCCATTACCCTAGTGGGAACTTTGTACACAGATCAGCCTCTGTGGAAATTCTCTGCCTATGTGCCAAGGCCCTTTGAAACATATTTTAAAAAATCTAGGATGGGTATTCATGTCTGTACCCTCTTCCATTCTTGTGCTTGCAGATTTAGTCCTATACCTAAGTTTCTGAGGATTATTACAGATATTTTTGTAGTAGAGTCCTGAATAATACCCAAGACTGCTTGGATTATGGCAGGGTAGCATAGTAGCATTGCATTAGAATCCAGAGAGAAGAGATTCGAGACAGTGCCAGTCAGTGAAACACTGCACACCAAGAATTCATGATTCCTCTAGAAACTTTCCTTGAACCTGTTATGTATTAATGTTCTAGGACAGTGGTGGAGTTGACATCATTAAAGATCTCAGAAAAGCCTCAGGGTCATTCTCCCATTATCTTGATGAATAGCTTTTGGTTTCCTTCTGTCCATATTAATCTGTTTAGAAATCATTGCTTAGCCACACCCATGATATTCTTTCCCTAATATAACTTTTATACTGTTTTATAATGGGGTCTCCCTGATAATTTTCCAAAACATTTTAGAGTGCTTCCCTGTTGATTATAAATATCATCTTTAAGTAGTTTCCCTGTGTAAGCAAATAAGAGAAATCATATACCACATTTGAAATTTGCTTAGTTCCTCCTCCAGCCTCTGTCTACCACTGTTCATTGTTTTTCTTCTGATTTGTTCTAGTTATACATGACAGTATAATGCATTTAGATATATGACACATAGTTAGAGTGTAATTTCTCATTCTTTTGGATGGACATCATGTACGATGACATGGGTTAGGTGGTCATACATGTACAAGGGTAATAATGTCAGATTCATTCTACAATCATTCCTATCACCATACCCTTCCCCTCTTTCACTCCCTCTACCTATCCCAGTGTAGCTCTATCCTTCTATAGACTTTAACATTATTGTGAATTAGCATGCACATTTCAGAGAAAATATACCGTCTTTGATTTTCTGGTCTTGAACATCCAAAAATCCAGTTTTACCTGTCTTGAGTTAGAACTACTGGATGGTACCTTTAATGTGCATCTTTTACTTATCTTACCCCTTCTATTTAACTGGGGTCCGTGTTAGTACTGAGAGTGAGCCTGACATTTTTGTCTTGACTCTTTTTTTTTATTGTAAACAAATGGGATACATGTTGTTTCTCTATTTGTACTTAGGGTCAAGGCATACCATTTGTATAATCATAAATTTACATAGGGTAATGTTGGTTGATTCATTCTGTTATTTTTTCCCTTTCCCCCATCCCTCCCACCCCTCTTTTCCCTCAATACAGTCCTTCCTTCCTCCATTCTTACCACCCTCCTTAACCCTAACCCTTGATTTTTTTTAATTAATTTTTTTCTTTGCCTTAATAAGTTGTACATGATAGTAGAATGCATGTATACATTTTGATATCGATTATGGCCTATTATCTCAAATTAACTCAGATTGTCATATTGAAAGTTCTACTTTTTCACAGTTTAACTGAAAACTGTTTTAAAAATTCATGGAAAATATAAAATAATATTAGCAAGAGTAGGACATATTGAGTTGGTAGAGTAGCTGTTATCCATGAAACATATTTTTTTATAATTCTATAAATTTACACTTTAGTTTGAGGAACATGAACTTGGTGGCATACTCAGATTCCAGGATTTGGCATCCCCTGTGACTGAACTTTGGTGAGGGTCATCACAACATTGTGAATGGCAGCATGGTGGCAGGAAATGCATGAGATAGAGCTTGCATGGCCAGAAAACTGGGGACAGACTGGTCTTGCTCTTTTAATAACAACTGACTCTCACAGGAACAAATGAGGCCCAGGTGAAGTACATTACTCCCTTCCTATGGCCTCATCCCCAGTGACTGAATTACCTCACACTAGGCTCCACCTCTTACAGGTCCTACCACCTCAACATTGCCACACTGAGGACCAAGCCTTCAGTCCTTGGGGGGAAAAACCACATCCACATCATCACAAGCTCCAAATAGCTGACATTGTCAGAGCAGCATGTCGGAGTCTACAATATGTATGAGGTGGGGATAGGGGAAGGTTGCTCTCAGACATCACTGGAAGCAGCTGGAGCCCACATTCCAAAACCTCTGTGATGTTACACTTGCCATAGTCATGGCCTCAGGGTGTCAACCCAGAAGAGAGATCAATGGTGCTCATTTGTTTGAGAAAAGGAAGGCATCACCATGCCAGACTCAATTGTTTACATGCCCCCACCCCAAAAATGAATGAGATAACTGTGGCTCTTTGGAATCCTATGGGCCTCAATGAATATGGCTGCAGTCCTCATGTTAAGTGGCCTGCATTTCATATATCCATGAGTCTCCAATGCACGCTATCAAGTTTCCCTCAAAGGGATTGAGGCAAATATTGACACTGATAGTGCAGAGGCAGGGAAGGGGAGAGAGAGGGTCAGAAGGAAAAAGAAGTATATTAGTTAGGAGCTCAGAGAACTGGAGTGGCTGAAGCACTGAGGAAACTGTGGGTGGCTGGTAATGCTGGTGACATTTGGTGGATAGCCTGGATATTTAGATGTGTCCTTGAGGTGAGTCCTCTCACAGGTGCAGCAGGCCTCATGGGGAACTCTGGGTTGCCCCAGTAGAACTGAACCTGGCTTTTGTTTCAGAGGCAGATGGCTGGCCCAGAATCAAAACCTGTGCTTTCCAGTTGCAATGTACCTCCTCTTCGGGGTGACAATTTACACTGTGGTTACCCTGAATTTTTCTGACACAGGAATCCTCCATCATGGTGAGTTCTCAAACCTGGGTAGAAGGAGATGGCACTTCCTGGGCTGATGTCGACAGGGCTCATTCTACAGTGGTCACCACCCCTGTGGCCTCAGGATCCTTTCTCTCCTTGTCATCACTAATTAGACCCTGGCATTTCATTTCCCAAGCCTCTGAGGTGTGAGAAAACAGAATCCTGGAGTTTTCCAGTTGCTTTAGAAGGGAGTATGGGGCAGGCTGGCAAGAGAGGCCAGCAGGCTCTTCCAAACCCCACAGTTCACTCCTCCTTCCCATTTGACACTCCAGTGCAAGCACTCAGCAGTTTTCCAGAGGGTAGAGTCCATATAGAGCTCTTCTGGCTTGACAGCAACTTCTCTTTGCCTGCCTGCCCATCTGAGAGGTCAGCTTGTTCAACACAGCCTGACTTTAATTCCACTGCTTACCTCCGACCTGCTTCTTGTTTGCAACTGATGCTATTTGGCTGCCCTGAGAGGCAGAGGGATGGAGTCCTCCTTCACTTTCCAAATCTCTTCTGGATCCAGGTTCCTTGGAGCAGGATCCCAGACCCCCTGTGTCGCACGGCTGAATGGCAGGGCACATGAAATGACCTGGTGTAAATACTGTGGCTTCCACCCCCCCACCTCACACCTTCCACTGCTCTTCCTGTAACATCTGTGTGGAAGTGACTACTCCTCCACCCTGTCCACTCTCCTCCACATGTCACTCTCATGTAAGGGAGTGGTCCCTTACATATGCCATGGCCTCTGTGTCTTCACCTGTCCTGAGAGGCTGGCCTTACTTGCACAGGTGCTGATATGCAAAAGGCAGCACATGTGTACTGAGCCTGGTGGAGTCAGGGGCAGGAGAGCACTGCTTATCCCAGCCGCTGGGTTGCTGTTACTACCTGCCAAAACCTTTAGACTGGCTGCTGTCCTGTTCTGGGGATCTTTGCCTGTCATCTTCTGGGTGTCCAAGTGGGAGAGTTTCCCATGTTCTGAGTGCACTTCTCTCCTGTGCACATCCTGCATGGGTTTACAAGTACAGAAAGCTGGTTTGGCAAAAGTGTTCTTTTCATCCTTTTCCAGTATCACAGAAAACATTCCCGAGATATTCTATATCCTGCTCAAAGTGACACCAGGCAGGTCTTGTCTCTAAGAGCTTGCTGATGTCAGGTGACCTGAGCAGCCATGAATTCCTAACTCTGCTTTAACTATGGAAATGCCAGTTTCTCCCTGGGGCCTTGGATCCGTTGTGTTGGGACAAGGGCAGGTGGCCTAGAAGTCCCCTTTGTAGGAGGCTTAGGGATTTGGGGGTGATGAATTCCAGACCAGATAGACCCTCAGTCCTGCTTCCTCTCCCCTAGAAGTCTTACCTGCACTGCATGTGGCTGAACAACTGCATGGGACCCAGAAATATCCAGAGTTCCCTACACCCGCTCCTCTCTCTGTTCCTGTCACTGGGCACCATACTGGCAAGCTGTGTGCTTTTCCTGGTCCATAGGAGACTCACACGCTTGTCACTGCACAAGGCCATGGAGTATCCTCACAGTGCCAAGTGCCCACACTGGAAGAGCAGGGGTGATGGGAGGGTGGGGGAGGGTAACGAAGATGGGGCCAACTGTGCAGAGTGTCAGCCTCACTTGAAGGACCTGTGAAGGACATTTTGAAGGCCAGAGGGGTCTGGGTGTGAGGGGGGTAGGACGGACAGTGGAGTAAAGAATGGAGCAGGGCCACAGAGAGTGATAATGAACGTTGAAAACGGACAGTCCGCGAAGACAGCTTGGTGGAGAGAGGTCACCTTGGGTGTACTGGACTAACAGTCCAGTCCAGGGAGGAAGATGGGTGGGCGGGGCCAACTAGGGAGGGACCAGGGAGTTAGGAGTAGAATTGAAAGGCTGGGACAGGGCAGAACTGTCCAGTGCCTTGGCTCCTTAACCCTAGCCCAGCTTTGTATTGGCTGTACCCACTTTTGGCCTCCTGCTGGCGCTCATCCTGCAGCTGTTCATTCAGGTTGTGGCAGTGATTACCGCTATGTGCCCCTACAAAGGCCAGGTAAGCAGAACCAAATGCTTGTGCTTGAGGAGGCCTCTTTCTCCCCTGCCACCAGGCACTTTCTGTGCTTTCTCCACTACCCTTGACCCTGATGTTGCTCATGAATCCTTCCAGATCCACCTCATAAGATGTAGCTCAGAACTTTCCTCCCCCTGGACCTCTGAGTCCATTCTCTTTCCTGGCTGCATTGCATGGAGAGCATACTGTGTGCTAGGCTGCATGTTATTGAGGGATGGAAATAGAGGTATGTCCATCTTGCACCTGTGTTGATAAGCAACCTTCAAACAGAATAAGCTGGCAGCCACCCAGGAACTCACTGAGAGTGTCATAGGAGACTGGAAGGAACTGAGAGTTGGACGAGGTCCACACTGTAGAGTAGGGCATGCCACTCTGTGTGTCCTAGGTATGATTTTGTAGAGAAAGAAGACAGGAGGGCTTGTTTGTGAGACATACTGTTTGCAAAAAGGCACAGAAACCTGAAAGTAGGGTGTTAAGAGGATGATGAGAAAGGGGCTCCCATTCAAGCACAGGGTGGCATGGGCAATGAGGTGAAACCGTGAGGGTCAAGATTAGTAAGCCCCAGAAATTCAAGCATGGAATTTACTTGGGAAGAAGTGGAAACCTAGAAGCTATGGTAGAACTTTTTCATGAAGTCGTTTATTGAGGAATAATGTACAAACAGAAGGATTCACCCAATTTAGGCTACAGTTAGGGAATTTGACAAATGGACACTGTCGTCTGTTCTCCACCATGATCGAGGTTAGACCACTTTCTCTACCCCAGAAGAGCCTTTCATCATTTGTTGTCAGTTTCTCTCCCTAAGTCCTTGTGGTTTTTCTCTATTCAGAATCATGTAGGAATGAGAACAGTCTGTGTATATGCATGTATGCAAACAGTGAATGGTACCAAAAAGTGGCTGCTTCTGTTACTACCATTCCATCTTTTGGTCATCTACACATGCTTGTGTCTCATCTTAAATCCAAGTGACCCCCCCACCCTTCATGTCGTGTCAACTCCACCTGTTGTACCCTCTATGCCTTATTCCATGGTGGAGCTGATCCTGCTCACCTGGTCCATCCTTCATTCCCTGGCCCACATGAGACCAGACTTGCCCTGACTATCATGGTGGTGCTCACATCATTGGGCAAAGTCAGAAGACATCCTCCAGAGTGCTCTTTCTGGACAGGACATAGCCTCTTCAACAAGAAGCTGAAGTAACCCCCTGGCTTGTCTTATTGCTAATGTTCAGGGCTTCTCCTCTGCATGAACCTGGGTGCTGTGGGCTGGGTTGCCTGCATGTTTCCCATGATCCCCTCTCTCTGCACTTCACTGGCCACTCCACATGGTGCTCAGTTCCTAGTGTTGCAGATGCACTCACCAAACTGAAAGTACGCTGGCCCTCCTGTTTGCAGTGTGCTATCAATCCCCAGTGCAGTGACTGGGCTTTTTTTGTTTGCTATTGGGTATTGAACCCAGGGGCACTTTCCTACTGAGCTACATCCCCAGGCCCTTCGAGTTCTTATTTTGAAGCAGGGTCTCACTAAGTTGCTGAGGCTGGTCTTGAAATTGTGATCCTCCTGCCTCAATGTCCTGAGTTGCTAGGATTACAGGTGGGTGCTTCTTTGCCCCATTTGACTGAGGTATTTTTGATTTCCTGAACCATTTCTGCCTGGGATTGTATCTGTGTGGTAGAGCATGTGCTTCACATTTGCAGGGCCCTAGGTTCTTCAATCCCCAGCACACAAAGAAAAGAAAGCTGATGAGTCCTCAACAAACAAGAGAATTCAATATTTGCAATAGATGAAAAGAGATAAAGGAATGGAGATAATCCTGATGCCCTGATTCCCCCAAGATAAGAGGAAGAAGGAGAGGCAGCAGGAAGTTGGGTAGAAGATGGGGCAAGCAGATGATGCCCCTTGATTTTGGTCCTATGCAGTATGAGGGCATTTGAGACACAGATGAGAGAGCAGGAACCCCAGGAGAGGAGCCAGTGATAGAGGCTGGACTGGTTTCTTCCAAACTCTTGGATTCTACTCATGCCTGAGAAGGTTCCATGTGGGGAGAGGAAGGAAGTCAAATTTAGAGCTCAGTTCTAGAAAAGTTATTATCATTCCTTCAAGCATTTTTCTATACCTTCTGTCCAACCAATATATTATATCCTTTATACACATCTAATCAAAAATTATTTCTATAATTTTAACAGTTATGTAAAGTTTTTAAAAATATTCTGCAATTAATTAATTTACTTTTTCTTTAGAGGGATTAAACCCAGGAGTGCTTTATACTGAAGCTACGTCCTCATTCCTTATGATATTTTGTTTTGAGGTAGGGTCTCACTAATTTGCTGAAGGCCTTGCTAAATCTTTAAGGCTGACCTTGAACTTGTGATCCTCCTACCTCAGCCTTCTAAGTCACTGGGATTAAAGGTGTGTGCCATTGCATCTGACAGTATTGTAGTTTCTTGTTTCATTCAATTTTTATTTTTGTATTTTGACTCATTGTGCACAAATGGAGTACAAATTTTCATTTCTCTGTTTGTACACGCTGAGCAGACACACCACTCGCATAATCATACATGGATATAGGGTAATGATGATTCTCTTTTTCCACCACCTTTCCCTTTCACACCCTCTCCCATCCCCTCATTTCCCTCTACATAATCCAATGTTCCTCCATTCTTCCCTTAAACTGCCCTGCCCTTGCTATGTTTCATCATCCAATTATCAGAGAAAACATGTCAACTTTGGTTCTTTGGGACTGGCTTCTTTAAAGCACACTTCTTCTTTTTTATGGGAGTGGGGGTGGTGGGCTAGCCTGCAATCTGCATTTTTTAAAACTGATATTTTTACACAGAGCATTCTGATTCTTGTACACATTGGGGGTACAACTTTTCATTTCTATGGTTATGCACACTGTAGATTCATACCATTCCTGTAATCATATCAAGACATAGAATTATAATGTCTGTCTCAGTCTACTATCTTTCCTTCCCCAACCCCTCCCACCCATTTTCCTCTTCACATTCCAAAGTTTCTCCATTCTTCTCTTGTCCCTCCCTGTCACTACCCCCCATTATATATCATCATCCACCTATAAAAGAAAACATTTGGCCTTTGGGTTTTTGTGCTTGGCTTGTACACTTAGCATGATATTCTCCAACTCCATCCATTTACCAGCAAATGCCATATTTCTTTATAGCTGAGTAATATTCCACTGTGTGTATATACTACAGTTTCTTTATTCATTCATTAATTGAAGGGCATCTGGGTTGGTAGCACAATCTAGGTTTTGTGAATGGAGCAGCTCTGAATATTGATGTGATTGCATCTTGGCAGCTAAATATTTTGAAGGTTAGGCTGAAGTTCAAAGTGTCTTGCATGGGCATTGGGAGAGGTTAGGGTGGATAGGAGTGCTGTGGGCCACTTCCCATTGTAGCAGAATATTTTCTAGCTAAAGCGCCTGAGGTTGGGGTGAGGCTGAAGCTGGCCTTGGGCAGTGGGGAGGTAGTTGTCAAGTCTGATGAATGAAATCAGGGGAAGGACAAAGTGGGAAAAGGGAGGGGAGACGCCAGTCAGTGTCCAGGGGAGAACTTGATTTTCAGTGTGAGCTTTTCTGCTTGTGGATTAAAAGCCTTCAGCCCAGGTTTCCCTGGGCCATGTGAGTTTTGAGTAGAAAAATGTAATTGGTCATCCCTGCTCCTCTGCCCTCCCTGAGTGAAATTCAGTGAAGTGACATTTTACAAAAATCAGAGAGGAAGAAAGTGAAGTGGGAGCAGGTGGTGACACCATCATTGGATCAGTTTAGCAGCTCAAGGAAGATGGTAATGGGTGTCCAGAAGGATGAGGCAGGAAGACAGCTGTGGCCAATGGAGACACAGAAGGAGGTGGCAGAGGGAGGTAAAAGGTGATGAGAGAGCCCTGAGGAGACAGGAGAGGTTTGCAGTGTGAGCTCTCCTCTGGGAAGAGCTGCTCACAAGTGGGTTGAGGGAGGTCACTCTTCCTAGGAGTGCTGGAAGGCAGAAGCCCCTGGGTCTCTCTTGCGCTCCCCTGTCCTTGGACTTTTGCCACAGGCTTGTGAGGAGGCCCAGGCTTAACTGACCAACTTAGGGACGGTCCTGGGATATGTCCATGCCCAGTCTTGCTGGTCCTGAGCTCCTCTTTCCATCCGCATCTGTAGGGAACATTCCTCAAGCTTATCTGACAGCATTCACTGACACCATGGTCTAAGTAAGCCAAACAGTCTGATCAGAGAAACTGAGGTAATGGTAAAGACACGCCATGGAATGAAGGTCTTTGCAGCTATTGTGGCTGAATTTGAGCTGAGGGGAGGCCTCGTTCTGACATGCATCACAGAAAGCTGTGATGTGAGCTCCCCTGAGCTGCCTTGCCTCATGCTGTGTGCAGGAGCTTGCCATTCCCCAAGTCCTTTGTCTCAGACCTGTTGCTGGGCAGAATTGCTTAGGCATGCTTGGTTTGTTTACACTACCTGGATCCTTAAAGTATATTCACCTATAGGCTGACTCTGTTATACTTTAATAAGCATGTTAACCTGATTGGATGATGTGTCTATATATGTCCTGTGCAACCCTAAGTAAAATTAGATCTGTGCCTTCAGAGCTCAATCTCTGATGCCTGGGTAAGCGCGCTGAGTAAGGCTATGAAAGGTAGGCATCATTTGTCCTCACCCTCAGCAAACCTGTCTCTGAACATCTACACCCATCTCCCTCTAGCAGGACAACCTGTTTGACCAGGGATATGCCTGGAACTGGTATACACCCTCTGTGCATCACTTGGACCCAAGTGAGTGGGTTAACCAGGGGCTTAAGTGGGAACCCTGGGTTTGGTCGGGAGAGGTGATGCTAGGTCTTCTTCCCTGGTCCCTACCCCAGCTCCCTGGCCCTAACACACATTGATCCTTTCCTTTGGGATTTTCTCCACTAAAACCTTGGGGTCTCTGGGAATTTCATTGTTTCTTGCTTTTGTAGGTTCTTGCCCCAAGATGTGGGGCACAGGAAACTGCAGACTGGATGAGGCTC
This sequence comes from Sciurus vulgaris, assembly GCF_902686455.1. Taxonomy (NCBI): domain Eukaryota; kingdom Metazoa; phylum Chordata; class Mammalia; order Rodentia; family Sciuridae; genus Sciurus; species Sciurus vulgaris. Next base: position 56,933,951 of record NC_136470.1, on the reverse strand, counting down.
CTGGAAGAGAGCCCTGGGCTCTCTGCTTATCAAGCTGAGGTAGAGCAAAAAGTACAACTTGTGAAGCCAGGCTGCATGACTCACACCTGTAATCACAGAGACTCCAGAGGCTGAGGAGGAGGATCACAAATTTGAGACAGGCATGGGGATCTTAGCAAGACTCTTGTCTCTGATTTTGTAAAAACAGCTGGGGGCACTGGTGATGCAGCTCAGTGTTAAAGCCCCATGGATTCAATCACCACAGCAGGAGATGGGGGAGGAAACCAAGCAATTTGACTCCATAAAATTAAAATTTTGGGATATTAGGTGTAATTTGGTGTAGTGGTTAGCAAGTGCTTAGCAAGCTGAAGGAACTGGGTTCAATTTTCACCACCATAAAAAGAATAAAACCAAAAAATGTTTTAAAACTCTTTATGTTTATATACCAAGGAACAAATGAAAATGTTAGTTTAGTGTGTATACATTTCGAGCCAGAAATGTAACATTTAGCAAGTGTGTCCTAGGGAAACAGTAGAACAGCACAGATTAAGGACTTTGTCCCATTATTTAGATAGCAAAAAGGAGCTAAAAATCAACTTAAGGGTGATTGGTAGGAAATTGTTTAAAATATGGCATGACCATTTAATGGACTACTAGATCATTTTGAATGGATTTTGGGGGAAAAACTGTAATGTATTGCTGGGCACAGTGGAGCAGACTGTGAATAGCTATTTCTTGTTTTGGTGGTGGCATAGCACAGAAGTTAACAGCAGGTTCTGTAATCACATAAACTCCCTACGAAACTTAGTTCTAGTCTGTGCTGGTTAAGTGTCTCTCCAAGCTTCATTTGTAAAGCAGAGATAATATCTTTTGTTATTGTTGTTAGTGCCAGGGATTGAACCAGGGCCTCCACATGCTAGGCAAGTGCTCTACCGTGAGCCACATCCCCAGCCCAGGCAGAGATGGTATCTTAACACAGAGGGTTGTTTTCAGGAGTAAAGGAAATATGGGCGGCATGTCTTATAGTGCTCTTCATTATGTTTTGTTCCACTTCTGGGACCAGTGAGGTGATGGTGGGTGTGTTATCAGTGAGACATTGTCACCCTTGCCGGGCCTTTCTACTACAGAAGGAGTCTATGTTTATCATCTGCAAGTGAAAACAAAATTACACACATAACAACTTGAACTATGCATAATATTACCACCCAGAATTGCAATGGTATTAAGAAAGCCTCTTCCCATGGTACTAGTTTGAAATTGGGTTCCATCTCCCATTGCTTCAGCCTTACCAATTTTTGTGGTTCCTGGGGTTGAACCCAAGCAGGGCTCTGACACTGAGGTGCATTCCCATCTCTTGAGACAAAAGTTTTAGTAAATGGAGGGAGCTGGACCTCCTGCCTCAGCCACAGTCAGTCAGACTACAGGCCTGTGTCACCATACCTGGCTGTCATTGGTAGAGGAGACTGCTTTCTTATTTGAGGAGCTTCAATCAAGGTGGTGGGAACTGAAGATCATTTCTTGTTGTTTAAAGTCACATTTTCTATTAAATCTGTTCTTTCTGGGCACAGTGGTTCACGCCTGTAATCCCAGAGGCAGAGGAGGCAGAGACAGGAGGTCTGAGAGTCCAAACAGGGTCTCAAAAAACACAAGGTGCTATGCAACTCAATGAGACCCTATCTCCAAATAAAATAAAACATGGGACACAGTGGTCCAGTGCCCTTAAATTCAATCCCACTATTAAAAATGTAGCCCCCACCAAAAAAAACCTGTTCTTTAAATCATTTTGTCCGGTATTGCGACTTGTTATCTTTTCAGGGGTCTATTTCCACATAAAGGCACAAAGTTATGGTTAGATTCATTTTCAAGTATAAAACAGGCCGGGCATGGCTGCCTATGACTGTCATCCAAATAACTCAGGAGGCTGAGGCAGGAGAACGGCGAATTGAAAGCAAGCCTCAACAAAACCTAGGTGCTAAGCAACTCCACAACACCTGTCTCTAAATAAAATACAAAAAGGACTGGTCTGTGGTTCACTTGCTGAGTGCATGTGAGTTCAATACTTATAACCCGCCCCCCCCGGAAAAAAGTTAAATATTTAACACTATATAAGTTCTGTTCCTATTTTTGAAGCATCAAATTTTTATGTCCTAAAAGGATGAAGGTGGAAATCCTGTGTTCTATATTCGTGGAAATCTTAGACTAGAATGAGACAAGCAAGCATCCTTTTTTTGGTTTCCTGTACCCTGATTTTGCTTTTGGCTTAAGGTTTTAAATTAGGAGCTACTCCGGTGGGTAATGAACAGGAGGAAATGCAGGTTTTACACTTCTGTCCCTCTCCCCAAACAAACCCAGCACTCCACTCCCACCACCCTGTTTTGATGTTTTCTATTCATTTGCAAAGCAGATCTAGGAAAGCAAATCTCTAGGAAAGTAGATCAGTTAGTCAAATCTAAAATTATGTGTATTGGTTTGTTTTATTTATTTTGATATTTATCTCTGAATAGTGATTTTGTTAGAGCAATCAACCACCAGTCATTTCTGACTGGGTATGCCAGAGAAGGGGGCTCCATTGTTATACACCTCCAGTATCACCAAAGGAGGGCAAAGAAAGACTCCGGGATTTCTGCTTAATGTCTTAAAATTCTGTGGGTCCAACAGAGCAAAGCAGAATTATCTCAATTGTACTCTTCCTGGTAAGATATCAGACAGTGGTAAAAGACTGACTCATATAGAAAGTTGTGAAGCACTGCTAGAGAAAAAGATTGTTTCTGGAATATATTCAAGGCTAACATACTTCTTGTCCCTCCTCTGTCCTGCAGAGATTCTGCTTTTTGTGAGCTGTTTGGGTGGCTCTTCACCATCATTTGGAATCTGAGTATTTCATTAATCTCATAGATTGCTTAGAAATGGAATTGGAAGTTTTCCATTTTTTCCCCATTTTTTGTACATGATAATTAAACATGACAATGGAATTTGTTGTTACATTTACTTGGGACTTTTTCTCCTTACTGACTTAAATGATTTTCAGTTTAGATGGAAAAGGTGTAGATTTGTAAACTTGTTTGTGGTAGAGATATATTCATTGTCAGTGGCCTAGAAGGAAGTTTTTCCATATAGATGCACAGACCTTGCAATGAAAGAAGTTTTCTACTCAAAAAGTGAAATCTGTCAAACATGTAAATACATAAAAATAAACATTAAAATGAAAGGATTTATACCTCATAATTAGAATATCATTGGTTAAGGATTGGAATATAATGTATTTTAAAATGTTTTGTTTAAATCAGCATCAAAACCAAGTTCACATGTTACAGTTGGTTCAGCCATCTCTGGAAGATTTTTTGAGATTTAGATGGTTTCTTCTATTTCTCTTCTTTGCATTGTACTTGAAAGATTCAAGATCATGTGCCCTGTTTATCCTAGTGTAGATTTTGCCAATTATGTGCCCTGGAGAGCTGTTATTTTAATTTACTATGTTTCTCTGTCTGTAAAGTCATATATCTGTTTTTTAAAAATAATTTAATTAACTTAAAATCATATGTGGTAGGAATCAGTTATGTTTAATGTGTTTACATCATCAATGAAATAAAGGCTTTGTTCAAGGAAGAAGCCCACTTCTTTGCAAATAATATTGATCTTGACCTTTTGTACTTTAATCTGGTATACCCTTAGGAATAGGAAAGAAATCACATGCCAAAAATAGTGCTTTTCCTAGTTGTCATATTTGGTTGCTCATTATCCTCCTGTTCCTTGGTAGGGAAATCTCAGAAAAAAGAATCTTAAACAGTCAATGTTTTAATTTAATACAGATTGGCAGGTATAGTTCCCACTACATTTTAACAACTGTATTGAAGTATAATTTTCATACAATAAAATTCGCCCATTTAATGATCAATTCAGGAGTTTTTAAACGTATTTTCAGGACTCCTTACCATTGGAGAGTTATTCACTGAGTTTTATATCAATTATTGTTTATTTTACTGTTACCGTGTGGCTGGATGAGATGGGATCCTCGGGGCTGCCCTCCAAGGATTCCTTTTCCATGCTCCCAGTTTTCGCTTTCTCCCGCTCTGTGGGTTGTGGCCACCTGGAGCAGAGCAGCACTCCTCCATCATGCCCTCTGCCATGATGTTCTTCTTCACCTTGAGTCACAGTAAAGCAATCCATGCACCATGGACTACACCTCTGAAACTGTGAGCCCAATACCTGTTCCTGTTTTTCTCTTCAGGAATTTTTGTCCCATTGACACCACAATGAATAGCACTTTATGGAAGTATTATATTTGAGAATGGATTAGTAATAGATTATCATAGCAATAGAAAAGAGCCATAGTGAAGCAAAAAGAGGTGAAAAATAAATTTAAATGCCATACAATCAGTGAGCTGGGAGACAGTTTCAAATGTTTTAGTAAATGTGGAAAGAAGTTCTGAAAAAAAAATCAGCCAAGAATTCTACATTTTGAGAGCTAAATAACACCTTTCTCAAACACATGGAAGTTGAATGTACTTCTAACTATATGGGTAAATATATGAATTTTTGTTATGTAAAAATCTTTAAAAATTAAAACTGGTTATATAAGAATAATGACAGTGTCAGTGGAGATATGCATTTGTGAAATGACAAAGAAAAGATTCAGAGCCAAGGGAAAAACCCTAGGGGTCTTGTCCTGTGTCATAGGTGTATCACTTGAAGGTAGAAGGGTAGAGTATGATCATTGAAAAGTTCAAACATGAAATAGTAAATGAGAGAGTTGCGACTAATTTTTAAAGATTAATAAAATAAAAAGGGGGTGAAGGGAATGCTGGGCTCTAAATGTCTCAGTGGTAGAGATTTGGCTAGTGTGTTAGTGTGTGTAAGGCCCTGAGTTCAATCCCTGACAACACACACACACAAAAAAAAATCATTAAATAAATAGCCATGCTGCAATGCATACAATATCAAAACATCACATTTACCCCATAAATAGATACAGTTATTAGTAATCAATTTAAAATTAACTTGCAAAGTTTAAAAAGAGGCCAGACTGAGGGAGGTATATCATAGGGTCAACTGAAAGAGCTTCTTAACCAAAGCAGGGAAAATTTGAACATCAAAATACAGTTTTAAGGAATTATAACTCGAAAATTAAAATAAATATTTGTGAGTCCATGCTGATATAAATGTTTGAATAAATAGAGTTGGGAGAAGAGACAAATCAATAACCCATGCTGAACAATCCTATAAGTGTATGTGGATGCTCCACCCATCAGGAAGTAGAGGATAACTCAAGTATGGACTGCATAGAGTGGAAAGGGAAGAGATGCTTCCCAGTGGAAACACTTAACAAGACCTTGGTCAGGTGATAAGGTCAACCTCAGCAGTCATGTATCATGTTGTAAGTATGTCCCCAAATATGATGCAATGGAAAAGGTAGTATTGCCAGGCATGGTGGCCAAGCTATGTGAGGGGTGGAGGCAAGAGGGTCACAATTTGGAGGCTAGACTCCACAATGTAGTGATACCCTGTCTCAAACTATAAAATAAAAAGGACTGGGGCTGTAACTCAGTGCGAGAGACCTCCAGGGATCAATCCCTAGTACTGCAAGAGAAGATAAAGAAATTGGCAGTGCTAACTCTGAGACCTTCCTCTCAAAAATCCATAATTTTGAGATAACCATGAAAAAGTCAGATACATTACATTAGAGGGGTATCCTACAAAGGATTATATAGCACCTGACTGGTGCTCCTCAAAACTCTCTACAGTCACCAAAAATAAGGGAAGCCTGGGAAATCCAAACAGCCGAGAGGCAGGTAAGGACACATGACAACTGAGTGCATGTGTCTTAGGACAGGAATGGAGAGTAGGAGAGTGAGTGGAGTAGGGAGATGTAGTGTGACTGCTGAAGGCACCAAGAGCCCATGTGAGGTTAGTGGATGTCAATGGTAAGTGATGCCAACCATTGCAGATAAGTGGTGATTATCTACTACATTGAGCTGATGGATACAGGAAAGAAGTCCACACTTGTAAGCACATCTTAGCCAGATAAATGCTGTCAATTGAGTCGGAGAGGGTCATGGAGGTGACACGTGGAAGGAACGAAGAACACTGAAAGTCCTATGAGATTCTAGGTCCCAGTGGAGTCAGGATTGCTGACCTGGGAGTACTGGGAATACAAAAGATAGGAGGTAGAGGCAACCAAAAGGTGAGGGTGGTGGTTGCTGGTATCTGTCCTGGTAGAGGGACGGACATAGTGTATAAGGTAAGAAAGGCAAGCTCCTGAAAGCATGAGAGCAGAGGACAAGGAACTGCAGCAGGCATCTGTGCAGCTAGTGAAGTAGCCACCAGTCAGGACAGGAGTAATGTGAGAGGTAACAGTGCAAAGAGCTGTGATCTCAAAGGAGTGAGGAAGGAATGACCTGGGGTTTAGTAAGCATTGAAAACAAGGAAAGGTGGATTTGTTCTCAAAAGCCTGCGTATTAGAGAAATAGAAGGGTGAAGACTTCAGAGAGCAATGAGAGGCCAAAAGGACACTTCCTTCATCTCTAGACCTAGAGTTGGGAGAGAAGAAATGTTCCCCTGAAAGCACAGCTGGTGAAAGTAAGGAGCACGTTCAGAGCCACTTGGGCATTAGGGTGGAAATACTGGCAGGGGGCAGGGACTGGGAGTCCTGGGCTGCTTATGATCATTTACATAAATGAAAGTAAAGAGTAAATTGAGTCAGATGTCAAGGTGGGGAGGAGATGGGGGCAGGGGAAGGGGGACTCTTGGTGGTTGGGGTGGTAATACTGAGCTTGAATATTTTATGGACTCCCATCCTTATCTCTTCTGATGGAGATATAGGGGTTTCCAACAGTCTTGAGATCCTAATCTGAAATTAATTTCTGAGTCTTGAGGTCTTAGAATAAAATTAATGCAGGAGAAAATCTAGGTGATCTGGGTTTCTCAGTGTTTTTAGTTACAACACTGTTTCAAGGACCATCCATGAAAGAATATAGTGGTCTTCTTAAAATTACATTATTCTTAGGTTAGGGTTGTAGTTCAATGGTTGTGTCCTTTCCTAGCCTTCAAAAGTCCCCAGGACTCAATCCCCAGCACCACACAAAAGCACAAAATGTTTTTATATATAGAAATATATGTATACATATACATCATTTGTGATAAGTATTCTGTACAGAAATGCAGGATATTAATAAGAAAACGAGTATCTAATATGGTAACAGTATAGAATCCACATTTTATGTTCAGGTAGGCATTTAGAAAATACATTTGCTAGGCTCTCTGGTTTTGTCTTAAATATTAAAGGAGGTCAGTGAGATTTATTATAGTGTTCCTCCTATCTCACATGGCAACTCAGTGATGGTCTTTGTTGTCTGCTTCATTTCAAAACTTAAACTTCTATTGTAAAGTAGTCAATTAATTAGACATAATTTCATTTCCAGAAATTTACATATAAAATCAAAAGTGAAAGATTACAAACATTTTCTGAATGGGGTTGTTTAAATTATGAAAACACTTATAAGTCACTGTTCAATTTATCCATTTTATGATGTGTTATTAGGGATGATGAAGCTGGTATATAACTAGTTAAGGAACAGAGTTTCAATAAAACCAATTGTTTGGAAATGTGAGTTTTAAAAAGCTTGCAAATGTTTACCAGGATTGTACACCTGTATGGAAGGAATGACATCAGTGTTACTTTGTATTTTTGTATACCATAGGTGGTGTTTTTCATTTGTTGCTTTTAGTTTTCTTATGAGAGATGTAGTGCATTCATAGATCAACACAGAAAAGATGAACTTTCAGGCCTAGTGGCACACACCTGTAATCTCAGCTTCTGGAGAGGCTGAGGCAGGAAGATCTCAAGTTTGAGGCCTGCCTGGGCAACTTAGAGATACCCTATCTCAAAGTAAATGAAGGAGAGGGCTGGGGTACAGCTCAGTGGTAGAGCACATACTTGCCTAGAGTATGCCTGGTTCAATTCCTGCAGCTCCCACTGAATAGAGAGAGAGAGAAAGAGAGGAAGGGAGAGAGAGAGGGAGAAAATAAAGGAAGTGAAGGCAAGCAGGTACAAAATTCAAAAAGGTAGAGATAAGTGATTATTTAGTGATTATCTCTGAAGAATTAAGAAGGACTGAAGATGTCCTCTGATAGAGTGCTTGCCCAGCATGCAAAAGGCCCTGGATTTCATCCCAGCACTACACACACACACTGGCAGGAGAGATCCATAAACTTGATAGAGTACATTATAACTTTATTGAGCTACATTAAGACTGTCAGGACTACCTTATGCAATGCTGGCACACCTGTATTCATGGTGACTGAGGATGCCAAAGAACGAAAATCACAAGTTTGACCCAGCCTCAACAATTTGGTGAGACCCAGTCTCAAAACTGTTTAAAAAATTGTTAGGGATGTAACTCACTGATAAAGCAAACCTGCCATCAACACCTAACTAACCCCTCCCCCTACCATTACCTCCAAAAGGAGGTCACAGATATTGTTCTATTTTTAGGCCTTAGAGCTGATTGCAAGAAATGGAACTCCAGAACTTCCAAATGCAGAGACACTTTCCCCAATATTCTGCAATTTCTTAAATGGATGTTTGGAAATGGATGTGGAGAGAAGGGGATCAGTCAAAGAATTGTTACAGGTAAATTTGTAAAAGATGTCATTTTGGAAAACGTTGAGTCTTTTTGAATGAGCATCAGTGTTAATAACATTTCATTATTCATTCATCACTACCAATAAAGCAGCAACTGCATTTTAGGGTTTCATCTGCCAGAAACAAAAGATTAGTATCGTGGGCTGTGGTTGTGGGTTAGTGGTAGAGCTCTTGCCTAGCATATGTTAGGCCCTGTTTTCAATACTCAGCACCACTAAAAATAAAATAAGGTATTGTGTCCTCCTATAACTAAAATATATACATAAATGTTTAATATAGTTTAAATACATTTTTGTATATTATGAAATACGGTCTCCATTCAAAGTTGACATGAGTGTATTTAGGAGCTCTTTCCCTGTTGATGTTTGGGAATTAGGAAAATTAAACAACTCTGTGTTCAACCATGGAAGGTATGTACTGATTAGGAGTGTTTGGGGCAGGTATAAACATATGTGTTTTTTAAGAAAATTGTATTCATAAGTAGTCTTCAAGACTTAGTTGCAAGGAAATGTTTTATTTCCCTATTAATAAATTTCATGCTGTTCTCTCTCCCCTTTTCCTGACCGTACCCGTTCCTGAAACTGGCCAAACCATTATCTACATTGACACCACTGATTTGGGCAGCTAAGAAAGAAAAGAGGAGTTGCCATTAACATCACTGACCTGGTTCATATCCTTTTTTCCACTTTCTAACATGAAAATTTTCTTACATTTAATAAAGTGTTTCTTGTTGTTAAAGACATGTGATGTGAAAATTTCCATTTTAACCATGTTAAGTGGACAACCCAGTGGCATTAATTACACTCAATATATTGTACATCCTTCTCTTCCAGAACAGTTTTGTCACTCCAAGCAGAAGCTCTGCCATGATAAAGTAATAACTCCCATTCCTCCTCTTCCAGTCCCTGGGTGCCACTAATTTTTATCCTGCTTATGTTTGTTCTAATTAGTTATACATGACAATAGAATGCACTTCGACACATCATATGTATATGGAGTATAACGTCTCATGTTTTTGGTTGTACACGATGTACATCATATCCATCATGTAGTCCCGTATGCATATAGGGAGGTAATGTCTGAACCTTTCAACTATTCCTCCTTTCTCCATAAGCCTGCCCCTCCTTTCAATCTCCTTTGAGGCAACCTAAGAAACTCTATACTTAGATAGCCACCCTTGTTATTGCAAATTAGCATCCATATATCAGAGAAAACATTCAGTATTTTGTTGTGTGATTGGCTTATTTCTCTTCATGATATTCTCCATCTTGATCCATTTACTATCAAAAGGCAACATTTCATTCTTCTTTAAAACTGAGTAATATTCCAATTTGTATATATACATTTTTTTATGCATTCATCTCTGGAAGAACACTGAGGTTAGTTCCATAGTATAGTTATTGTGAGTTGAGCTGCTGTAAGCATTCATGTGGCTGCATCACTGTACTTTGCTGATTTTAATTACTTTGGGAATAGAGGAAGGAGTGGAATAACTGAGAAAAATGGTGTTTCCATTCCAAGCTTTTGGAGGACTCTCCATAGTGCTTTCCATAATGGTTGCACCAATTTGCAGTACCACCAGCAAAGTATGAGTGTCCCTTTTTCCTTACATCCTTGCCAACATTTATTCTTGCTTGTATTCTTCACAAATTGTCAGTCTGAAAGGAATGAGATGAATTCTTAGAGTAGTTTTGATTGGCAATTCTCTAATTGCTAGAGATGTTGAACATGTTTTCATATATTTGTTGATGGATTGTTTTTCTTTTTCTGTGAAATATCTATTCATTTCCTTAGCCCATTTATTGATTATTTTCTTTTTTGGTGTTTTCATTTTTAAGTTCTTTGTATATCCTGGAATTTAATACTCTATGTGTCATGCAGATGGCAAAGATTTCCTTGCTTTCTGTAGGCTCTCTCTTCACATTATTGTTTCCTTTGCTGAGAAGAAATTATTTAGTTAGAATCCTAACCATTTGTTGATTCTTGAATTTACTTCTTGTGCTTTTGGAGTCTTGTTAAGGAAACCCAATCCTAAGCCAATATGGTGAAGATTTGGGCCTACTTTGTCATTTATTAGAAGAAGGGCCTCTGTTCTAGTGCCTAATTCTTTGATCCACATTGAGTTGAGATTTGTGCACAGTGAGAGATAGGGGATAATTTTCATTTTGTTACATATGGATTTTTAATTTTCCTAGCAATATTTATTGAATAGGCTGTTTTTACCAGTGAATGTTTTTTGCCTTTTGTCTAGTATGAGATAAGTGTATTTATGTGCATATATCTCTGTGTCTTCTATTCTGTACCATTGGTTTTTATGTCTGTTTTAGTGTCAACACTATGCTGTTTTTGTTACTATAGCTCTCTAATATAATTTAAGGTCTGGTATTGTGATGCCTCCTGCTTCACCTATTTTGCTAAGTATGGCTTTGGCTATTCCAGATATCTTATTTTTCCAGTAAATTTCACAACAGATTTAGATCTCAAAGACTCTCATATTTAAATTGCCAGATTAAGCATGTAATGATTAGTTCTAAATGGCAATAGAATTCAAAGTTCAAAGTATATAATGTAATTGCATATTATCAACACAGCAGAGGCATAATTACAAATCAAAACCAGAAAGTACCTGGGAAATTCAAGAAAACAAAATCTGCTGCAATTTAAATCCTCCAGTGTGGAATTAAGATCAAATCAGGAAAAAGAAAGAATTAGTGAAACTTTCTAATATCTGATTCAGAAAGTCAATACTAAATACTAGAATACTAAATATGGTAGTGAAGATAATATAAAAGCATATAAATCTTGGTAGACAGATGTTATTAAAAGTACCAAATTGAAGCATGAGAAGATCATAGAGTAGAACAAGCAAAGAGTTTCCAGTATGAATTAGGCAAGTGGATTATAAAATTAAAGAATAATATCTTCAAACTGAACTGATAAAATAATTCAAAACTCAGCAAATCAAGTTGAAACTATATAGGAAGTAAGAAAAAAATCTTAAAATCAACTAGACATGAAAAGAATATTTCAAAAGGACAGCAGTAGGAGTTATCCCCCCCAAAAATGTCACTAATGGAAACCAGAAAGCAGTGCACTAATATATTTAACTTCTAAAGCATTAGTGCAAGAAATATGAGATTGTGTTGTTTTTAATTGTCTTGACATATAAGTATGATAAAGAATAAGGTGGACTGCAGGAGTGTTTATGTTAGAGAGTGTGCCTAGTTCAATATCCAGCACCTCAAAGGAAATAAAAAAGCAAAAAATCAAGAGAAAAATCAAGCAATTTCAGAAAAACAGGCTCTCTAGTGGTGTCTTCAATATTAGAGGAGGTCAGTGAGATTTATTAAAGTGTTCCTCCTGTCTCACATGGCAACTCAGCGATGGTCTGTGTTGTCTGCTTCATTTCAAAACTTAAACTTCTACTATAAAATAGTCAATTAGATATAATTTCATTTCCAGAAATTTACATATAAAATCAAAAGTGAAAGATTACAATCATTTTCTGAATGGGATTGTTTAAATTATGAAAACACTTATAAGTCACTGTTCAATTTATCCACTTCATGATGTGTTATTAGGAATGATGAAGCTGGCATATACCTAGCTAAGGAACAGTGTTTCAGTAAATCCAATTGATTTGAAATGTGAGTTTTAATTAGCTTGGGGATGTTTAACAGGATTGTACACATTTATAGAAGGATTGACATCCGATTCTTTTATTTTTATGTGCCATAGGTGACGTTTTTATACTTGTTGCTGATTTTGTTTTCTTAAGCAAGATGTATTGCATTCATTGTTCAACACAGAAAAGATGATCTTGTCCCGCCTGGTGGCGCACATTTGTAATCTCAGCTTCTGGAGAGGCAGAGGCATGAAGATCTCAAGTTAGGGACCTGCCTGGGCAAATTAGAGATATCCTATCTCAAAGTAAATTAAAGAGAGGGCTGGGGTACAGCTCAGTGGTAGAGCACTCACTTGCCTAGAGTATGCCTGGTTCAAATCCTATAGCACCCACTGGAGAGAGAGAGAGAGAGAAAGAGAGGAAGGGAGAGAGAGAGAAAGAAAATAAAGTGAAGGAGAGTGGTTACAAAATTCCAAAAGGCAGAGATAACCAGGAGCTCACATTAAAATTTAGTGATTATCTCTGAAGAATTAAGAAGGACTGAAGATGTCCTCTGATAGAGTGCTTGCCCAGCATGCAAAAGGCCCTGGATTTGATCCAATCACTACACATATACACAAACACACACAAACACAAACACACACACACACACACACACACACACACACACACACACACACTGGAAGGAGAGTTCCATAAACTTGATAGAGTACATTATAACTTTGTTGAGCTACATTTAGACTGAGGACTACTTTATGCAATGTTTACACACCTGTAATCATGGTGACTGAGGAGATCAAAGAAGGAGGATCACAAGTTTTAACTGAACCTCAACAATTTGTTGAGACCCAGTCTCAAAAATTAAAAATAAAGTTTTAGCAATGTAGTTCAGGATAAAGCAGCCCTCTCATCACTCCCTAACTAACCCCTCCCCCTGCCATAGGGCCAAAAAGAAGTTCACAGATGTAGTTCTATATTTAGGCCTTAGATCTGATTTCAAGAAATGGAACTCCAGAACTTCTGAATGCACAGACTCTTTCCCCAATATTTCATGATTTCTTAAATGGATGTTTGGAAATGGATGTGAAGAAAAGAGCACTAAGAGCTTGAGAGATATTATGTGTGAAATAGTTCTCTAGAGAGGAGGTTCCAAGCTGATGTGCAAGGTGTGGGGGTGTCCTGCACCTTTTATAGATTTCTGGTTTCCTCTTTTCCCATGCCCCTGTCCTCTATTTCTGCATACATTGGTAAAAAGATATGGAAAATAGAGAGAGGTATCCCTATCTGCCCATAAAGACAGGAAGAGAGCTAACCAGTAGGTACTCATTAAAAATGCATTACTGGGAACAGCAATTCCTGAGGGTAGGAAATCTAGGTCACTGGTTGTAGACAGGGACGTGCTCTGGAGGTATTAGCATTTTATTTCCATTTTGAACCACCTCTATCTTCCTGACCCAATCTTTCATTTTGTACACTACTGGCCTTTTGTCCTACTTTCAATGGCACAAGGGCTGTTGTATTTTTAATCTGTTTAATTTTCTTGGCCAGGCTTGGTGGCACATGCCTGTAGAACTTGAGGCTTGGTTGAGTGAAAAAGGAGGACTGCAAGTTCAAAGCCAGCTTCAGAAACATAGTACAACCTCCCTCAAAATTAAAGTGCTGGGGTTGTAGCACAGTACCTCTGGGTTCAATTTCGACTCCAAAAAAATGGGAGGAGTGGAGGTTGGACACATGGACACTGCACATTTATGCAGTTGCTGCATCTCAGCAGAGACTTCCAGTTAAGTCAGTGGTAACATTTCTAGAGTAAAATTGGTGTCACCTGGACCACAGGCCTCTGTAACCTGTCAGAGATGCCACAAGTATTTGGTCATTTTCAGCTCATATTAGGAAGAGAATATGGTTTCTGCCCCTCATGAAGAATTATGGTGGCAAGAATCCACCAGAGGGTTTCAGACGCTGTGACAACACAATGACATGTCAGTGTTATAAATTCCCAGTTATTTTTACATAAAATTAAGATCAGTGGGAAGCAGTTGAGGGATAATACAGGGGCTCAGGTTGTATCTGGCTAGCAAGACTTGTTGCCTAAAAGGTCCAAGGTGGCCAGTAGTCTAGCTTTAAGACAGAAAGAAGGGGGACAGAGCTCTGCCAACTGCATCATCTTCCCTTTTATTGAAAAGGTGCAAGTTTTTGTAGAAGTCATCAGTAGAAATTTGCACAGGATTCATCAACCAGAATTGTGTCAGAAAGCCTATCCTGGAAATGAGGGAAACTGGGAAGAGATTTACTGGGAGAGGAAGGAGAAGGCTACCTCCTCCCCTCAACTGGAACTCTGTTACCACAAAAGGGAAGAAGTGCAAACAGGATAAGAAGAAGCACAGTCTGCTTTCATTAGCTCTGGGCCTGAAAGTGTGATAATGATCACCCAACTTCTGCCCACCATATTATATGGTCTCTCTATTAGCCTGCTTGTCTTCCTCTAATAAAATTCCTCAAAATACTTAATAGAGATGCGTTTAATTTAGGTCAGAGTCTGGATTAGTGACTGACCTTTAGTGAAGGTCATCACAACATGGTGAATGGCATCATGGTGGGAGGACATGAGGCAGAGATTTCATGGCTAGAATCCTGGAGTGGGACCTGTCTTGTACTTTTTATAACAACCGACTCTCACAGGTACAAATGAGGCCCAGGTTAAGTACATGACTCCCTTCCTAGGATCTCATCCCCAGTGACTGAATTACCTCACACTAGGCCCTGCCTCTTACAGGTCCTACCACCTCATTATTGCCACACTGCAAACAAGCCTCCAGTACTTTGTGGGACAAACCACATCCACGTCATCACAAGCTCCAAAAAGCCAATATTGTTAGAACAGGATATCCCAGTCTACAACATGTGTGTAGGTGGGGATGTGGGAAGGTTGCTGTCATTAGTCACTGGAAGCAGTTGGAGCCCACATTCCAGAAACTCTGTGATGTTACACTTGACATATTCATGGCACTCAGGGTGTCAATCCAGAAGAGAGATCTCTGGCTCTCATTTTTTGGTGACAAGATGGGCATCATCCTGCCATTGAAAAGTTTTCATGCCCCTCCCCGAACAGGAAGGAGATGTTCCTGGAATTGTCAAAGCCTATGGAGTTCCATGAATATTGTTGGTGTAATGACATTAAGTGTCATGCATTTGCCTTCCTGAGTCTCCAATGCACACTATCAGGTTTCCCTTAAAGTGATGGAGGGAAAAATTGACACTCATAGTGCAGAGGAAGGGAAGGGGAGAGAGAGGGTCAGCAGGAAAAAGAAGTATATACACAGTTAGGAGCTCAGAGATCTAGAGGGGCTGATGCATTAAGGAAACTGTGGGTGGCTGGTAATGCTGGTGACATTTGGTGGATAGCCTGGATATTTTGATGTGTCTTTGAGGTGAGTCCTCTCACAGGTGTGGCAGGCCTCATGAGAAATCCTGGGTTGCCCCAGACTAGAACTGATTCTGACTTTGTTCTCAGGTGCAGATGGCTGGCCCAGAAGGGAGACTGGGGGTTTTCCCTGGCAACCGTCCTGCTATTCAGGGTAACAATTTGCACCCTAGTTACCCTGAATTTGACGGATCCTGGAATCCTCCATCATGATAAGTCCTTAGAACCCTGGGAGAAAGAGATGGCCCTTCATGTGCTGATGTCCACAGGCCTCATTCTACAGTGGTCACCACACCTGTGGCCTCAGGATCCCTTCGCTCCATGTCATCATCAATTAGGCCCTGGCACTTCATTTTCCAAGCCTCTGGAGTGTGAGAAAACAAAATCCTGCAGGTTTTCCAGTTGCTTTACAAGGGAGGACAGGGCAGGCTGACAAGAGAAGCCAGCAGGCTCTTCCAAACCACACAGTTCACTCATCCTTCCCATTTGACAATCCAGTGCAGGCAATGACCACTTTTCCAGAGGGTAGAGTCCATATACAGCTCTTCTGTCTTGACAGCACCTTCTCTTTGACTGCCTGTGCATCCTAGTGGTCACCTTGATCAACAGAAATCAACCAGAATTCCACTGCCTACCTCCTACCTGCTTCTTGTTGCAACATATGCTATGGTGCTGCCCTGAGCATCAGAGGGATGGAGGGGATTCCTCTCACTTCCCAAAATCTTTTGGTGCCAGGTTCCTTGGAGAAGGACCCCAAGACCCCTATGTCAGGTGGTTGAATCTCGGGGACAATGAAATGACGTCGTGCAAACACCGTGGCTTCCACCACACACCTCGCACCTTCCACTGCTATTCATGTAAAATCTGTGTGGAATTGAGTACTCCTCCCCACTGTCCACTCACAAATCCATTAGGGGTACCTGGCAATGACCAGGAACCTCACATTAAAAATGAGCCAGGGGTGAGTGAGTCCCTCTTCCTGGACTACTGAAATTGCCTCTCAGTCACTCTTGGTCCCTTACATATGCCATGGCCTCCATGTCTGCACCTGTTCTGAGAGGCTGGCCTTGCTTGCACAGGTGATGACATAGAAAAGGCACCACATGTGTGCTGGGCCTGGTGGAGTCAGGGGCCGGAGAACAGTCCCGTCCCATCCACTGTCTTCCCAATATTGCTTACCAAGATCTTTAGACTTGTGCAGCCCTGTTCTAGGCCTCTTTGCCTGTCCACTCTGGGTGCCCAAGTAGGAGGGTTTCCTGGGTTCTGAGTGCTCTTCTCTCCTGTGCACACACTGCTTGGGTTTAAAACTGTGCAAGGCGACTGGGGAAGGGTGTTCTTTTCATTCTTATCCAGTATCTGAGAAAATAGAGGCCCAGTGTCATTCTATATCCTGCTCAGAGTCACACCACAAAGGTCTTGTCTCTAAGAACTTACTGATGACAGGTGACCTGAGGAGACATGGAGTCCTAACTGTGCTTTAATTAAGGAAATGCCAGTTTCTCTCTGGAGGTGGGAGGGGTTCTGGGCCAAGGGCAGGTGGTCTAGAGGGCAGGGTTGGGGAAGGCCTCAGGATATGGTAGTGATGGAGTCCAGATCAGATAGACCCTGAGTCCTGCTTCCTCTCCCCTAGAAGTTTTACCAGCACTGCAGGTGGCTGAACTACTGAGTGGGTCACAGGAACTTCAGGCGTTTCCTCCTCCTCCTCTCTCTGAGCGTGTACTTGGGAACCATGCTGGCGGGGTGTGCGCTGTTCCTGGTCCAGAAGAGACTGACACCTTTCACCCTGGACAAGGCCATGGCGTAACCACACAGTACCAAGTGCCCAAACTGGAAGAAGAGGTGTGGTGGGGAGGAAGGGTTGGTGAAGAGGGAGGAGTGGGTAACCAAGGGCGAACTGACTGGGTGGGACTTGAGCAGTCACTTGGTAGGCCGTGTGGAGGACATGTTGAAGTCCAGAGGGGTCCAGGTGAGACGCAGGTTAGGAGAGACTCTGGAGTAAAGAATAGAGCAGGGCCACGGAGAGAGATAATGAACGTTGAAAACGGACACTCACGAGGACAGCAGGGTATAGTGAGGTCACCTCGGGTGTACTGGACTACCAGTCCACTTCAGGGAGGAACATTGGTGGGCGGGGCCAGTTGGGGCGGTACCAGGGAGGGAGGTGTCGGGTTGAAAGGCGGGGCCAGGGCGGAATTGTCCAGTGCCTTGGCTCCTTAACCCTAGCATAGCTTCCTAGTGGCTGTACCCACATTGGCCTCCAGCTCCTGCTCCTCCTGCAGCTGTTCTTCCAGGTCGTGGTGGTGAGCACCGCCGGGAGCCCCTACGAAGACTGGGTAAGACGAACCACATGCTTGTGCTGTTAGGAGGCATCTTTTACCCCTGCCACTAGGCATTTTCTGTGCTTTCTCCACTGCCCTTGGCCCTGATGGTGCTCATGAGTCCTTCCAGACCTACCTCTGAAGATGCAGCTCAGATCTCTCCTCCCCCTGGATCTCTGAGGCCATTCTCCATCCTGGGGACATTGCATGGAGAGTCTACTGTGTTCTAGGCTGCATGTTATTTGAGGGATGTTAGGGAGGTAAGTCCATCTTGCACCTGTGTTGACAAAAACCTGCCATCAAAATAACACTTGTAGACACCCAGGAACTGTCTTGAGAGTGGTGTAGCAGACTGGAAGAAACTGTGAGTTTGGAGAATAGGACATGCCACTGTGTGTGTCCTACGTGTGATTTTGGAGAGGCAGAAGCCAGGAGGGTCTTGTTTGTGAGAGGCACACCTTTGCAAAGAGGCACAGAAGCCTGAAAGTAGGCTGTTAGAGGAGAATGAGGAAAGGGCTCTAAATCAAGCACTGGGTGGCATGGGCAATGAGGTTGAACCTGTAGGGGTCAAGATTAGGAAGGCCCAGAATCCAAGCATGGGATTTACTTGGGAAGAAGTGGAAACCTAGAAGCCATTGTAGAAATTTTTATAAAGTCCTTTATAGAGGAATAATATACAAACTGTAAGATTCACCTGATTTAGTTACTGTTAGGGAATTTGACAAATGGACACTGTCCTGTGTATTCTCCGTCATGATAAAAGTTAGACCTCTTTCTCTACCCCAGAAAAGCCTTTCATCGTTTTTTTTTTTTTTTTTTTTTTTTTTTGTCATTTTCTCTCCCTAAGTCCTTGTGGTTTTTATTTTTCCAGAATCATGTGTGAATCAACACAGTATGCATGTATGTATGTATGCATGTATGAAAACAGTGACTGTTTTACCAAAAAGGGGTTCTGTTACTACCATTCTCTTCTGTGGTTATCTGCAAGTGTTTTTTCTCATCTGAAATCCAAGTGAACCCCACCCTTAATGTCCTGGGTGTTCACAATGCCTGTTTTAAACTCTCTATGCCTTATTCCATGAAGAAACTGATCGTCTTCACCAGCTCCATCCTTCATTCCCTGGCCCACATCAGCACCGACTCCACCCTGGCTGTCATGGTGGTGTTCTCATCATTGGGGAAATCCAGAAGACATTCTTCAGGCTGCTCTTTTTGCACAGGACACAGCCTCTGCAACCAGAAGTAGCTGAAATTCCTCTCTTAGCATGTCTTGGTGCTTAACGCTCAGGGCTTGTCCTCTGCATGAACCTGGGTGCTGTGGGCTGGATTGCCTGCATGTTTCCCATGATCCCCTCTGTCTGCACTTCCCTGGCCACTCCACATGGTGCTCATGTCCTCGTGTTGCAGATGCACTCACCACACTGAATGTAGGCTGGCCCTGCTTTTTGCAGTATGCTTCAACCCCCAGTGCAGTGACTGGACTTTATTTATTTGCTACTGGGTATGGAGCCCAGGGCCATTTTACTACTGAGTTACATCTCCAGGCCCTTCAGGTTCTTATTTTGAAACAGGGTCTCATTAAGTTGCTGAGGCTGGCCTTGGACCTGTGGTTCCCCATGCCTTAGTGTCCTGAGTTGCTGGAATTTCAGGTGTGTACCACCATGCCCCATTTGACTGAGACAGTTTTGATGCCCAATCTGTTTCTGGCTGGGCTATAACTAAGTGGTAAAGCATGTTCTTAGTATGTGCAAGACCCTTGGATCTTCTATCCCCAGCACACACAGAAAAATAGAAACAAAAGAATCATCATTTCTGATAGAAGAAAAGAGATAAAGGAACAGAGAGAATCCTGATGCCCAGATTCCCCCAAGTAAATAGGAAGAAGCAGAGGCAGCAGGAAGTTGGGTAGAAGATGGGGCAAGAAGAAGATGCCACTTGATTTTGGTCCTATGCAGTATGAGGGAATTTGAGACACAGAATTAGAGCAGGAGTCCCAGTTCTCCACACCTCCATGCTTTTACTACAAAGGTAGAGGGACCTACCCTACACATGTTTGTGCCTTGTATATGGAAATCATGTTATCAACTTTCATCTTCAGCCTCTGAAAATTAATGTCCAGAACAGAGGAAAACAAGATGACACCTCTAAGAAAGGTATATAACTGATACATTTCATATCCATTCTCAAACTGAATAGACTTTAAACAAATATAAATACTCTAGCTGTTGAGGTGAAGAACTTTGCCCATGATCCCACCTGTGTTGTGATCCCACATCATTAATTATTAAGGAAATATAAACCAAAACCAGAGTACACTACTTTACACCTCATGTCAGACAACAATCAGTGCTGGTGAGAATGTGGGACAATTGGAATTGTTGGCCAGGTTCAGTGGTGCACACCTATAATCCCAGGTACTTGGCAGACTGAGGTAGGAGGATTGCAAGTTTTAAGGCAGCCTGGGGAGCCTCCCAAAACTCCTCAAAATAAGAAAAAGCAGGCTGTGTATATAGTTTTTAGACGAACACTTCTGAATACAACCCCTAGTATTACAAAAATAAAATTAAAAAAACCAAGTTGGAACTCACATATACTGCTGGTGGGAATTTAAATAAGTGCTTTAGAAACAATTTGACAGTACTTATGATGTTAATATTCAGTTACGATATGACATAGCAATTTCACTAACAGGGTATATATTTAAGAGAATGAAAAGCATATGTCCATGGAGTCGGAGAATAGCTCAATGGTTCAGTTCCCAACATGCACATGACCGTGGGCTCAATCCACAACACTGCAAAAAAAAAAAAAAGTAGCAATAGCATATGTGCACACAAAACTTGCACCAACTGTTCCTAGCAGTATTATATAGAAGAGCAAAAAGTGTCAACCACCCAATTAGAAGTCATTTGATGAACAGTGGAATATTATTTGGCCGTAACAGGGAAGAAGGTACTGATGAGTGTGTAACATTGCCTCTTGAAAGTATTAGGCTCAGCAAAAAAAGGCCAGACAACAGAGGAAATGGGATTTGGATATTCTTTCCTGAATGCTTTTTGCCCCACTGCCAAAGATTCCAGTTCATGTAAGCAACTATAATACTTTTCAAGTGATTTCAGAACAATTTTCAAAAATCTCTAGATTCATATATTCATTAGGTCAATATTAAATTTTGTACCTGCCTTGTGCTAGGCAGTATTTAATTTGCTGTCTAGAGAACCAAAAAAATTCCTGCTGTTGCAGTACCTATATTCTATTTGAAAGAGAGAATCAATATGGTAAATTAGAATAATTCATTAAGAATCAAGTCTTTCTTTTACCTTTGATATTTAATTTGTTCTAATGAGTTATACATGAGGGTAGAAAGCAAGCTTGATACACATTAGTTAAACTGAGGAACCAATGTAGATGCCCTTACACAGATGAATGGATAAAGCAGTAGACACTTTAAGTGCTCTGCCAGGTAAGTGGGGAGAGAGAGAGAGTTTACTTGTAAAAGCGTGCATTTGCAGTGCTTCACTGTGGAGAAATCTGGACACAGGTTGTAAGAGAGTGATGCTTATTTACCTAGAGAAGATCACGCCAAGGAGAAGAAAGAACAATTACCAAACCCCTGAAACAGGAATGTTCCAGTTGCAGTAAACATTTTTAAGGATTTCAGCATAGTGACAGTGCACTGAGCAAACAATACACATAAGGTGATCAGGGAAATGAGGCATTGTGTAGTGCTTTTGAGAATTCTGAATTTTATCGCAGATGGGAATTCTGACTTTTACTGTATACATGGGGAAACCATTGGAATGTTCTGAGTAGAGGCATGAAATGGTTTCACTTAAATTTTATGAGGCACACATAGTTACTTTGTTAAGGACAATTTCTCAAGGAAGGCAAAAGGAGAAGCAGGAAGACCAGTTATGCAACTTTTGTAATAAGTCCGGCCAGAAAATACAGTAATATAGATCAGAATGGAATCATGGAGATGACACAAAAACATCATCAGAATCTGCATGTATTTTGACAGGAGAGCCTATGTAAAAGAAGAGTTGTGATTTTTCCAAGAGTTTAGCCTAAGGAAGGTGAAGGACGAAATGGAAGTTTCCTTAGTTGAGATTGGAAGGACTGCAGAAGAGAGGAGATGTTTGGTGGTTGTTTGTGATGTTAGTGGGCAATATTTTAATGTATTTAGACATGTGAAGATTAGGAAGCCTAGTGAGATGGTCAAGTGTATATGTTGATGAGGGTGTGGGTTATGCAGGTGTGGGATCAAGGTGAGTGATAGAAACTCGGGCTCCTTAGCTACAGATATTACCTAAAGCTGCAAGGCTGGATGAGGACACAAGCCCAAGTGGGTATAGACAGACAAAAGGAGAGCTGGCACCCTGACACAGGTCATATCTAAGAGTTGATGAAGTAGACCTGCAAGGAGACTAAGAAGGAATGGTAGGAAATATAAATGAAACTAAATAAAGATATACCTTGAAATCCACAGAAAAAAGTGAGGGAGAGATGTGCTAGGGAGACTCTACAGTTGTTCCATTAAGATGAAGACTGAGCCTTGATCAATTTAGATGTAATTTTGGTGAAAAGTTGATGAATGCGGTCATCATCTTATCAAAATCATGTAACAGGGACCAGATTAACACCCCTAACTCATCTTCTCCTAGAAACTACATTATATGAATCAGTGATTTTCTAGAAACTGCAGAATACAATGAATGAAGGACAGGGATGTCTGAAAGTGAGTAGCAACTGAAATCAACCCTACAACTGCCCTGGTTTCCAGGGAATGTAGAGATAGAGATAAGCCAGATGGGGCATTGGAGGAAAAGCTGTGATAGGAGGAAAACTGAAGTGTCCCAAGACCTGTGGAGGGCCCCCTTAAGCATTCAACAGAGAATGGTGTGAAGAACGAATTGGTGAGAAGAACTCTGATGTATAATTATCTGATCAGGTTGGAAAGGACTGGGCTGAGGTACAGTTCAGTGGTAGAGTACATGTCTAGCATGCACAAAACCCTCAGTTCAACCTCCATCACTAGAAACAAACCCCAGGACTGGGTGAGATGGTGCCCACCCTCTACCCAGCCTGTTGGAAGGATGAGGGATCTTGTAGCTCACATCTGGGTAACATAGTTAGACCCCCAGCTCAGAGAAACTAGATGGAAAGAGAAGCACCTGCCACATGTACAGGCTCTGGGTTAGTATCGGTTTCCATCAGTCACCATGGAAAACATAGTCTTTCACATATACTAGTAGAAGACTCACAAGAGTCTTGTCTCAATGATTGGAGATTAATCACCCTTAAATTAAAAACTGTTTCAGTTTTACCTCACAAATAATAGAAATAAGACCCTAATAGCTTAGAAGTTAATCCCAGAACACACTTCAGTAATACTTATATGGCCACAACTACAGCCATGGTTATACTTAGGCCTCAGAAGAAGCTAGTCTTCAGCATCTTCTGCTATCTCCAAGGGAAGTCTTGTTGTACCCCAGTGAAACCAGTTAAATTCCATATGTCATCAACTACCAGTAGATCCAGAAGCTGACCACAGATGGGCTGGTCATGTATGAGCTTGACTGTGCATTCTCAGGCTCAATCTGGAAAAGCACCTTGGCGTAAAGGTAGGGCAGTTGTCCAGGCATCAGTGAGAAAGGAATCCTGCATGAGAAGGGTGAGTATAGTGCATCAGGTGCTCTCAAGTTACCAGGAATCTAAGAAGATACATGTGTATCAGAACCTGTTCAGAAGTTGAAGGGTTAACCAAAGCAGACGCAATTTGATCATCAATACACAGTTGTAAGGAATTATAACTTGAAATTTAAAATAAATATTTGAGTTCATGCTGATAAAAATGATTGAATAAATCCATTTGGGAAAAGAGAGAGAACAATCACCCATGCTGAGGAAT
The DNA here is from genome assembly GCF_902686455.1 of Sciurus vulgaris. NCBI lineage: Eukaryota > Metazoa > Chordata > Mammalia > Rodentia > Sciuridae > Sciurus > Sciurus vulgaris. The sequence continues at coordinate 56,910,056 of NC_136470.1, read as the reverse complement.
TCTAACATTTCTGTGGATTCTCCACCCTTACAGGAAGTAGAGGATAACTCAGGTGTGGACTGAATAGAGTGATTTCCAGTGAACAGAGTATTCAAAGGGAAGAGATGCTTCCCAGTGGAAACACTTAACAAGACTTTGGTCAGGTGATAAGGTCAACCTGAGCAGTCAGAAATCATGTTGCTAGTATTTCCCCTTCATATGATGCGATGAAAACAGTAGTGTTGCCAGGCATGGTGGCCAAGCTAGTGAAGACAAGAGGGTCACAATTTGGAGGTAAGACTCCACAATGTAGTGATACCCTATCTCTACGTTTAAAATGAAAAGGACAAGGGCTGTAACTCAGTGGGAGAGCACTCCTGGGATCAATCGCCAGTACTACAAGAGAAGAAAAAGAAAGTAAAGAAAGTGGCACTGTTAATCCTGCGACTTTCCTCTCAAAAGCCCATAATTGTGAGATAACCATACCAAAGTCAGACACATTTAATTGGAGGCATATCCTACACAGGATTATGTAGTATCTGACTGGGGCTCCTCAAAACTCTCTACAGTCATGAAAATCAAGGGAAGTCTGAGAAATCCCACAGCCGAGAGGCAGCTAAGGAGACATGACAACTGAGTGCATGTGTCTTAGGAAAGGAATGGAGAGTAGGAGAGTCAGTGGAGTAGGGAGATGTAGTGTGACTGCTGAAGGTACCAAGAGCCCATGTGAGGTTAGTGAACGCCAAGGGTAAGTGATGCCAGCCATTGCAGATAAGGGGTGTTTATCCACTACATTAAGCTGATGGATACAGGAAAGAAGTCCACACTTGTAAGCACATCTTAGCCAGATAAATGCTGTCAAGTGAGTGGGAGAGGGTCATGGAAGGGTCATGTGAATGGTACAATGAACATTGAAAGTCCTATGGGATTTTAGGTTCCAGTGGAGTCACAGGTTTGCTGACCTTGAGTACTGGGTGTTCAAAAGATAGGAGGTAGAGGCAAAAACACGGTCAGGGTGGTGGTTGCTGGTATCTGTCCTGGTAGAGGGAAGGGCATAGTGTATAAGGTGAGAAAGGCAAGCTCCTGAGAGCATGAGAGCAGAGGACAAGGAACTGCAGCAGGCATCTGTGCAGCTATTGAAGTAGCCACCAATCAGGACAGGAGTAATGTGAGAGGTAACAGTGCAAAGAACTGTGATCTCAAAGGAGTGAGGAGGGAATGACCTGGGGTTTAGTAAGCATTGAAAACAAGGAAATGTGGATTTGTCTTGAAAAGACTGCATATTAGAGAAAAAGAAAGGTGAAGACTTCAGAGAGCAATGAGAAGCGAAAAAGACACTTGCTTTATCTCTAGACCTAGAGTTGGGTGAGAAGAAATGTTGCCCCTGATAGCACAGCTGGTGAAAGTAAGGAGCATGTTCAGAGCCATATGGGCATTAGGGTGGAAATACTGGGGGAGAGCTGGGAGTCCTGGGCTGCTTATGATCATTAACATAAATGAAAGTAAAGAGTAAAGTGAGTCAGATGTGAAGGTGGGTCAGAGATTAGGGGTAGCCAAGGGTGGAATCTTGCAGTTATGATACTGAGCTTGAGTATTTTATGGACTCCCATCCTTATCCCTTCAGATGGATGTTTAGGGGTTTCCAACAGTCTTGAGATCTTAATCTGAAATTAATTTCTGTGTGAGGCTTGAGGTCTTAGATAAAATTAATGCATGAAAAAATCTAGGTGACCTTGGGTTTCACAGTGTTTTCAGGTACAACTCTGTTTTAAGGACCATCCATGAAGGAATATATTGGTCTTCTTAAAATTACAACCTTGTTAGGCTGGGGTTGTATCACAGTGGTAGAGTGTTTGAGTAGCATTCATGAATCCCCAGCGCGCAATCCTCAACACCACAGAAAAGCAACAAAATGAATTTCTATATTTAAATATATATATACATATATATTATTTGTGAGAAGTCTACTGTACAGAAATGCAGGATATCAAGAAAAAGAAAATGTCTAATATGGTAACAGTATAGGATCCACATTTTAAATCAGGTAGGCATTTGGAAAATACATTTGCAAGGCTATCTAGTTGTGTCTTCAATATTAAAGGAAGTCAGTGAGATTTATTAAAGTGTTCCTCCTGTCTCACATGGCAACTCAGCGATGGTCTGTGTTGTCTGCTTCATTTCAAAACTTAAACTTTACTATAAAAGGGTCAATTAATTAGAAATAATTTCATATGTAGAAATTTAAGGATAATAATAAAAAATTAAAGAATACAAAGATTTTCTGAAGAGGGGTTGTTTCAATTATGAAAACACCTATATTTTTAGTCACTGTTCAATCTAGCCATTTTAGGATCTGTTATTAGGAATGATGAAGCTGGCATATAGCTAATTTAGCAAGAGAGTTTCAGCAAATCCAACTGTTTTGAAATATTACTTTTAAATAGCTTGGGAATGTTTAACAGGATTGTACACATTTTACAAGGATTGACCTCCCTGTTCTTTTTCTTTTTATGTACCATAGGTTGCGTTTTATACTTGTTGCTGATTTTGTTTTCTTTAGCAAGATGTATTGCTTTCATTGTTCAACACAGAAAAGATGATCTTGCCCCGCCTGGTGGCACACACCTGTAATCTCAGCTTCTTGAGAGGCAGAGGCAAGAGGATCTCAAATTACAGACCAGCCTGGGCAACTTAGAGATACCCTATCTCAATGTAAATTAAAGAGAGGGCTGGGGTACAGCTCAGTGGGAGAGCACTTACTTGCCTATAGCATGTTGAATTCTTTAAGAACCCACTAAAATTAGAGAGTGAGAGCAGGAGAGGAAAGGAAGTGAAGGAGAGTGGTTACAAATTCCAAAAGGGTAGCAATAATCACTACCTAACTTTAGTATTTAGTGATTCTCTTTGAAGAATTAAGGTGGGCTGGAGATGTTCACTGATAGTGTGCTTGCCAGTGTGCAAAGGCCCTGACTTTGGTCCCAGCACCACACACAAACACACACACACACACAAAAAAAAAAAAAAAAAAAAAAAAAAAAAACCACAAGAGTTCCATAAACTTGTTAGAGTACATTATAACTTTGTTGAGCTACATTAAGACTGTCAGGACTATCTTATGCAATGGTTGCACACCTGTAATCATGGTGACTCAGGAGGCCAAAGAAGGAAGATCACAAGTTGGATTCAGCCTCAACAATTTGGTGAAACCCAGTCTCAAAAATGAAAAAAAAAAAAAAAAAGAATGTGTTAGGGATGTTGCTCACTGATAAAGCAACCCTGCCATCGCCCCCACATTACCCACTCTCCGCAAAAGAAGCTCACAGATGATGTTTTATTTTTAGACCTTAGAACTCATAAGAATAAATGGAATGCCAGAACTCCCAAATGTAGAGAAAATTTCCACAGTATTTCACCATTTCTTAACTCTCTGTTTACAAGAGGATGTGGAGAAAAGACCATCAGCCACAGAATTGCTACAGGTAAATTTGGAAAAGATGTCATTTTGGAAAATGTTGAATTTTTTTGAATACCCAACAGAAAGTTTTCATTCTGTTAATAACACTTCATATTCATTGATATCTACAAATAATGCAGCTACTACATTAATATTGTGGGCTGGGGTTGTGGCATAGTAGTAGAGCACTTGATAGCATACGTGAGGCCCTTGGTTGGACTCTCAGCACCACATAAAAGTAAAATAAGGTAATGTGTCGACCTATAACATAAATAATATATATAGATATGTATATGTACGTAAAAGTTTAATATAGTTATACTTTTTTATATTATGATATTGTATTCATTCAATTTTGGAATGAGTGTATTTATGAGCTATTTTACTGTTGTTTGGAAATTAGGAAAATTAAGCAACTGTCTGTTCACCTATGGAAGTTATGTACTGATTAGGAGTGGTTTGGGCAGTTATTAATGTATTTTTTAAGAAATTTGTATTCATCTGTAGTCTTCAGGGCTTAGTTGAAAGGAATTTTGTTTCTCTTTTGATAACCTTCATGCTCTTCCCCATTTCCTGATAGCACCCCTTCCTGAAAGTGGCCAAACCATTATCGACTTTGACACCACTGATCCTGGCAGCTAAGGCACAAAAGAGGAGTCGCCATTATCATCATTGAAGTGCTTCATGTTCATTTTTACATTTTCTTGCATGAAAATATTTCTCACATTTAATAAAATAATTCTTGTTGTAAAACACATGTGACATGAAAATTGCCTTTTTAACCATGTTAAGTGGACAACCCAGTGGCATTAATTACACTCAATATATTTTACAACCTTCTCTTCCAGAACAGTTTTGTCACTCCAAGCAGAAGCTCTGCCACCATAAAGTAATAACTCCCATTCCTGCTCCTCCATTCCCTGGATGCCACTAATTATTATTCCTGTTATATTCGTACTAGTTAGTTATACATGACAATGGAATGCACTTTGACACATCCTATGTAAATGGAGTATAACTTCTCATGTTTCTGGTTCTACAGATGTATATCATATCATGTAGTCCCACATGCACATAGGGTGGTAATATCTTAACCATTCAACTATCCTTCTTATCCCATAAGCCTTCCCCTCCTTTCAATCCCTTGGCCTAAACCAAAGAAACTCTATACTTTGCTAGCCACCCATGTTATTGTGAATTTATATCCACATATCAGAGAAAAGTTTTCACTTTTTGTTTGGTGGATTGACTTATTTCTCTTAGCATGATATTCTCCAGCTCCATCCAATTACTGGTAAACACATTATTTAATAATTCTTTAAGGCTCTATTAAAATCTATAGTGTATATATACCACATTTCTTTATGCATTCATCCATTGAAGAACACCGAGGTTAATTCCATAGTGTAGTTTTTCTGAGTTGAGAAGCTATAAGCATTGATACGGCTGCATCACTCTACTTTGCTGATTTTAAGTACTTTGGTTGTAGACTAAGGATTGGGATAATTGGGGAAAATGGTGTTTCCATTCCAAGTTTTTGAAGGACTCTGCATACTGCTTTCCATAATGGTTGCAGCAATTTGCAGTCCCACCAGCAATGTATGAGTGCCGTACATCCTCACCAACATTTATTCTTGCTTGTATTCTTGACAATTACCTGTCTGACTGGAATGAGATGAATTCTTACAGTAGTTTTGACTTCCATTTCTCTAATGGCTAGAGATTTTGAATCATCTTTTCATATATTTGTTGATGGATTGTTTTTCTTTTCTCTGAAATATCTCTTCAGTTCCTTAGCCCATTTATTGATTGGCTTATTAGGTTTATTGGTGTTAAGTTTTTTGAGTTATTTATATGTTCCAGAGATTAATACTCTATCTGTGGTGCAGATGGCAAAGATTTCCTTACTTTCTGTAGGCTCTCTCTTCACATTATTGATTGATTCCTTTGCTGAGTAGAAGCTTTTTAGTTAGAATCCATGCCATTTTTTGATTCTTGATTTTACTTCTTCTGTTTTTTGAGTCTTGTGAAGGAAGTCCAATCCAAGCCAATATGGTGAAGATTTGGACCTACATTTTCTTCTATTGGAAGGGCCTCTATTCTAATACATAAATCATTGATCCACATTGAGTTGAGCTTGTGCACGGTGAGAGAGGGGATACTTTTCATTTCATTACATATAAATTTTCAAGTTCCCCAGCACCATTTATTGAATTGGGTATGTTTTCCCCACTGAATATTTTTTGCACTTTTGTCTTATATGAATTAAGTGTATTTCTGTGCATATGTCTCTGTGTCTTTTATTTTGTATCATTGGTTTTCATGACTTTTATTGTCAATAATATGCTGTTTTTGTAAGTATAGCTCTGTAATATAATTAAAGGTCTGGTATTGTGGTGTCCCCTGCTTCACATTTCTTGCTAAGAATTGCTTTGTTTATTCTGGATTTCTTATTTTTTCCACTGAATTATACAACAGATTTAGATCTCAAAGACTCCTATATTTAAATTACCAGACTAAGCATGTAATGATTAGAAGTAAATGGCTATAGAATTCAAAGTTCAAAATACACAATGTATTTACATATTATCAGCACTGAACAGGCATAATTACAAATTGAAGCCAGAAAGTACCTGGGAAATTCAAGAAAACATATTGTGCTGCAATTTAAATCCTCTAGTGTGGAATGAAGATCAAATCAGAAAGAAAAGGAAAGAATTATGAAATGAATTGAAGACCAAACAAATGAAACTTCCTACAGTGTGTTTCAAAAAGTCAATATTATTTAGAGTACTAAATATGGTACCGAGGATAATATAGAAACATATCAAACATGGTAGCGTGATGGTATTAAAAGTAACAAATTCAAATATGAGAAGATCATAGAATAAAACAAGCAAAAATTTTCAGTATTAATAGGCAAGCAGATTATAAAATTAAAGGATATCTTCCAGCTGAACTGATAAAAGTCAAACCTCAGGAAATCAAGTTGAAACTATGTGAGAAAAAAGACTCTTAAAATCAGCTAGAGATAACAAGCAGTATATTTCAAAGCACAGCAACAGGAGTAACCCCAAAAAACTATCAATAATGAAAACCAGAAGGCAGTAGACTAATATTTTTAAGTTAAAAAGCATGAGTGCCAGAAATATGAGATTCTTGTTTTTTTTTAATTTTATTGACCTATAAGTATAATAAAGAATAAGTTGGACTGCAGAAGTGTTTGGGTGTATGCCTAGTTCAACACCCAGCACCTCAAAAGAAAAACAAAGAAAAGAATGAGGAGAAAAAACAAGCCATTTCAGAAAAACACATTAAAGACTTTGTCGCAAAAATATGTCATTAAGTGACACCAGCTCTGGACTCACTTCCCTCAGGAGAAGTCTTTGGTTTGAAGATATGTCCAGCAGTGAGAGAGGGATGTTCAGTCCACCAGGTATTATTGTTTCTCATCTACTTGATTCTTGCATCTGAGAAAATTTTGTTTGATGTACACAGAGGACCCCTTATGCACTATGGAATGATTTTTGACCTTTTTATTGGGTCTTCTTTTTCATCCAATCTGTCAGTCTATGTCTTTTGATTAAGGAGTGGAGGCAGTTAACATTCAAGGTTATTATTGAGATATCAGTTGTATTTCTGCTCATTTCAGTTTATTTCTGATTTTTAATTTGAATTAGTTTCTCCTTTCATAATTCTTTGTTGTACATTTTTCCTTTGCTCCTTTTCATTTGTATTTTCCATTTCATCCTCATGGAATATTTTGTTGACAATGTTCTATAGTGCAGAAATTCTACTGTGAATTCTTTTAACTTTTGTTTAATCATGGAAGATTTTTATTTCATTTTCATGTCCAAAGGTTAATTATGCTGGATACAAAATCGTTGCTCATCATTCTTTTTTGTTTTCAAATCTTGTGTTGTATTATTACAGAACTACTATCTTTGACTGTCTAGGTTGAGAAATGACCTGAGATTTCAATGGGTTTCATTCTATATATAATGCAATTTTTATCTCTCATGGTCTTTAAGATTCTCTCCTCATACTGTTAGTCATTCTCCTTATAATGTGCCTTGATGTGGAGCTGCTGTCCTTTGTACATTTGGTGTCCTGCAAGCCTCCTGTATTTCATTTTCCATTTCATTCTTTAGGTTTCAGCAAATTTTTGATATGATTTCATTGAAAATTTTGTGCATTCCTTTGTTTTAACTTCTATGCCCTGATCTATCCTGTTAAATTGTAAGTTTGTTCTTTTCACCTTATCTGATATTTCTTGGAAGTTCTGTTCATGGTCTCTCAACAGCTTCTCTCCATGTTCACCTTGATTTTCTAGATGATAACTTTTGTTTTCATTGCCTAAGAATCTGTCTTCCAAGTATTCCAGTTTATTTGTCATACTTTCCATTAAATTTTTAATTTGGTTTATCATTTCAAGGATAACTGCTTGATTATTTTTCAGAATCTCTATCTCTTTATTGAAGTGATCTTTCATTTCCTATCTCTTCCATCTAATGTCACTCCTTAAGTTGTCCTTTGCCTGGCAGATCAGTGTTACTATGTACATTCTTATCTCCTTCTCTGATATAGCTTCCACTGTGGAATTAGTGGGTCTATTATTGGAGCATCTTGTTTTATTTAGGATAATTTGTTCCTTATTTTTCATGGTGTGTGGGTGTCAACCAATCCTGCAGTATGGATCTGAGGCATTAGAGCTTCTACCTTGAGACACATGTTCCTCACCTTGAAGGGAGAGACAAATAATAGCCTCACACAATGCAAACAATATCCAACCTCAAACTAAATTATCTCCTGAGGAGGTATTTACAGTTTTGTCACCATAAACAAAAATGCTACAGTTATTTCCTACCATAAAAATGTAAGTATGCTAGGTTGTTTATATTTTTGAAGGGTGGAAAGGGGAGAACAGAAGTAGTAGAGGATGTGATGATTAAGATTAAGGAGAAGATGGAAGAGAAAATTAAGGAAGAGTAGAAGAGGGAGCTGTAAGCAGGAGAAAAAATAGAGATCAAGAAAAACATAATTAAAATAAAAAATACAATGAAAGAGAAATATGCTAATCAGACAACATAGTCATCAATAAAGTGATCCATAAAAAATAGTTATTTTCAATATTGGTGGAAATGTGAAGGGGAAAGAAAAAATGTGAAAATAAATCTCTATGAAAAGTTGGGGGATTTTTTCTATTGGAGATAAAAGATCCTAAGCTTCCCTTCTCTACACCATGTAGTGTGATGTATGATTCCCTCAGGCTGGGGTTGCTAGTGTAAGAGCGTTAATACTACATGTGGAACTCCAATAGGTGGGCTTTAGGCCGAGGCGGGCTCCAGTCAGTTTGCTGAAAGCCAATAGTTCTGGAATATCAGCATATTAACAGCAATTGTTGGGCCATGCTGGAGAGCCAAACCCCAGGGACCTTCTTGTTATCCACAAATGTGATGTACAAGAAAATAATCAGTTCACTACATTTCTTGCAGAACCTGATTCCTTTTCTCAGGTTCATTCTCCTGTGTAAATCTTTCTCCAGGATTAATTGTTTCTTGATCACTTAGGCCCACTCTCTGTCATGCAGCAGGGGTTTGCCAGGCTACTATATTGGACCTGACTTGGGTCTCTCAGAAATTGGCTTCCTCAGAGGTCCGTGCAATCACTGGTTGGTTATAGTTGCAGAGCGAGCTGAACAGGCAAGTCAGGCTGCTTGCATAGCTGAGGTAGCAGGCAGGCACCCAACCAGCCTGCCTTGAGGAGCAGGGCGGCTGGTAGCCAAATCTCCCAACCACAAGGTCAAATACAGATGCCACCACTGAACAACCCGCCCCACCCCCACACTGAGGTTTGTCACCATCACGGAGTTAGCCAGAGGCTTCTTTATAGGCTGGTGCAGGCATTTTGAATTACTCCTGAGGGCATGGCCATCATCATTGGAAGGACAACTCCCTTCCTGAGACACCTACAGGAGGGTAGAAGGCATTTGACAAGACCCAGGAGCCAAGAAGAGGAGGAATTTAGAGACTCTGGACCAACTCAGAGCCACCAGGAAATATACCCCACATGAAGGCCACCACCCATAGAAGGCCAGCTTCCTTGTGGAGCACTGCATTATCAAGTTCCTCCAAGAATCTAGGCTACTGAAGGCAAAGAGGTGAGTCATTGGAAATCTACAGAGACAATATTAGTCAATAGAGGAAATCTGCAATATCCCAGAGTTTCACTGCTAGAGCTACTGATACCAGAACACTATGAGAAAACAAGGGAAGAAAATGTCCCAATCAAACCTACATGGTATAAGCAATAATATCCAATGACAGCATAGCAGAGAAATGTCAGAGGGGGGTTCAGAATGTACATAATCAAAACGAACAGGGAAGCAAATGAGGAGATGAAAGAGCAAAGGCAGGCATTGAAGGATTAGATGAAAGGCAAATGTAGGCATTGAATGATCGCACCTATCAACAGTTAAAAGAGCAAATACAGGAAGCAAAAGATCATTTCAATAAGGAATTAGCGATATTGAAAATAAAAACAAACAAACAGAAATCCTTGAAATGAAGGAAACAATAAACCAAATTAAAAACTCCATCAAAAGCATAACCAATAGAATAGAACACCTGGAAGACAGAATCTCAGATATTGAAGAAAAAATATTTTATCTTAAAAACAAAGTTGACCAAACAGAGAAGACAGTTAGAAATTATGAACAGAACCTAACAGAGCTATGAAATATCATGAAAAGGCCAAATTTAGGAATAAATTAGTGACCTACCGCTATGGCTTAAAGCCCTAGTAAAAGAAGAACAGAGCAACACCAAAAGTAGTAGAAGTCAGGAAATTGTTCAAATCAAAGCTGAAATCAATGAAATTGAAACAAAACAAACAATTGAAAAATTGACTAAATAAATAGTTGGTTCTTTGAAAAATAAGCAAAATTGATAAACCCTTAGCCACACTAACAAAGAGAAGGAAAGAAAAAACGCTAGTTATTAAAATTGGGAATGAACAAGGAAATATCAGAACAGAAACAATTGAAATACAAAACATAATTAGAAGCTAATTTGAAAATCTGTACTCCAAAAAAATAGAAAATCTTGAAGACATTAACAGGTTTCTAGAGAAAGATGAATTACCTAAACTGAACGAGGAGGACATATAGAATTTAAATAGATCAATTTCAAATAATGAAATAGAAGAAGTCATCAAAACCTTATCAACAAAGAAAAGTCCGGGACCAGATGGGTTCTCCGCCGAGTTCTACCAAACCTTTAAAAAGAGCTCATTCAAATACTTCTCAAAGTATTTCATGCAATAGAAGAGGGGGGAACCCTCCCAAACTCATTCTATGAAGCCAATATCACCCTAATACCTAAACCAGACAGAGACTCATCGAGGAAAGGAAATTTCAGACCAATATCCTTAATGAACATCGATGCAAAAATTCTCAACAAAATCTTAGCAAATTGCATACAAAAATATATTTAAAAGATAGGGCACCATGATAAAGTGCATTTTATCCTAGGAATGCAAGTTTGGTTCAACATCTGGAAATCAATAAATGTAATTCACCATATCAATAGACTTAAAGTCAAGAATCACTTTTTCTGCATCTATTGTGATAGATGCAGAAAAAGTATTTGATAAAATACAGCATCCCTTCATGCTCAAAACACTAGAAAAAATAGGGCAAGTGGGAACATTCCTTAACATTGTACAGGCCATCTAGGTTAAGCCTATGGCCAATATCATTCTAAATGGTGAAAAAACTGAAAGCATTCCCCCTAAAAACTGGAACAAGGCAAGGATGCCCTCTTCACCACTTCTATTCAATATTGTCCTTGAAAATTAGCCAGAGCAATTAGACCGACCAAGGAAATTAAAGGGATACGAATAGGAAAAGAAGAACTCAAATGATCCCTATTTGCTGATGACATAGTTATATATTTAGAGGAATCAGAAAATTCCATCAAAAATCTTTTAGAATTCATAAGTGAATTCAATAAAGTAGCAGGATATAAGATTAATGCTCACAAGTCCGATGCATTTTTATACATAAGTGATGAATCTTCAGAAAGAGAAGTTAGGAAATCTACCACATTGACAATAGCTTCGAAAAAAATAAAATACTTGACATCAATCAAACAAAAGAGGTGAAAGTCCTCTCCAATGAGAACTACAGAACACTAAAGGAAGGAATTAAAGAAAACCTTAGAAGATGGAAAGATCTCCCATATTCTTGGATAGGCAGAACTAATATTGTCAAAATGGCCATACTACCAAAAAGTGCTATACAGATTCAATGCAATTCCAATTAAAACCTGAATGAGGAACCTTACAGAAATAGAGCAAGCATTCATGAAATTCTTCTGGAAGAATAAGAAACATAGAATAGATAAAGTAATCCTTAGCAGGAAGAGTGAAGCAGGGGTATCACAATATCAGAACTTCAACTGTACTACAAAGCAATAGTAACAAATTGGTAGGGTATTGGCACCAGAATAGACAGGTTGATCAATGGTACAGAATAGAGGACATGGACACAACCCAAATAAATACAATTTTCTCATATTAGAAAAAGGTTCAAAAAATAGCAATGGAGAAAAGGTAGCCTCTTCAACAAATGGTGCTGGGAAAACTGGAAATCCATATGCAGCAGAATGAAAATAAACCCCTATCTCTCAACCTGCACGAAAACCAACTCACAATTGAGCAAGGACCTTGAAATCAGACCAGAGACCCTGCGTCTTATAAAGAAAAAGTAGGTCCAAATCTTCAACTTGTTGGTGTAGGATCAGACTTCCTTAACAGGACTCCCATAGCACAAGAAATAAAAGGAAGAATCAATGACTGAGACAGATTCAAACTAAAGAGCTTTCTTTCTGCAAAGGAAACTATCAGTAACGCAAAGAGAGAGCCTACAGAGTGGAAGAAAATCTTTGCCACTCATACTTCAGATAGAGCACTAATTTCCAGAATATGTAAAGAATTCAAAAATCTCTACATCAAGAATACAAATAACCCAATCAACAGATGGGCTAAGATAATGAACAGACACTTCACAGAAGAAGATCTACAAGCAATCAATGAATATATGAAAAAGTGTTCAACATCTTTAGTAATAACAAACATGCAAATCAAAACTACCCTAAGATTCCATCCCACCCCAATTAGAATCGTGATTATCTAGAATACAAGCAACAATAGGTGTTGGAGAGGAAGTGGAGAAAAAGGGACACTCATACTTTGCTGGTGGGGCTGCTAATTAGTGCAGCCACTCTGGAAATCAGTGTGGAGATTCCTTAGAATACTTGGAATGGAACCACCATTTGACCCAGCTATCCCACTCCTCAGCCTATAACCAAAGGACTTAAAAAGAGCATACTACAGAGATACAGCCACAACAATGTTCATAGCTGGTCAATTCACAAGGCCAGATTGTGGAACCAACCTAGATACCCTTCAATTGATAAATGGATACAGAAACTGTGGCAAATGGATGCACTTGGAGAATTTCATGCTAAATGAGATAAGTCAATCTCATAAATCTGTAAGGACGAATGATCTCACTGATAAGCATATAATGACACATATAGGGGGTGGGAAGGGGGCAGGAATGGAGAAAGGAGAGATTCTGTAGAGGGATAAGAGAGGTGGGGGGAAATAACAGAATGAATCAAAAACTATTACCCTAGGTAAATGTATGATTACACAAATGGTATGCCTCTATTTCATGTACAAACAGAGAAACAAGATTTATCCCATTTGTTTACGATAAAAATGAATTAGAAAAAAAAAGATATTGGCTTCCACAGATGCAGGGGGGACCATGCTCAGGCTGCAGAATGGTTCCTTCCTTTGCCCTCTGCAACCAGTTGGGAGAGATGGAGCTTTTTGTTTCCTGCACAAGACACTGTGCAGTGGCTCAGGCAGTGCCTTTGGTCTCTAAATCTCCATATCCTCCCCAATATGCAGGTAACTTTGAATCCCTTATCAATTTACTGTGTTCACAGAGTTACTATTCTGGCTTGTGCTAATGTTTGCTGCTGTAGCTTCCATAGCTGTGACACTGGGATTTTCTTCCCTATGATATTTAATCTCTGAGTCTCCAATATCTTTTGAGTATACAGTATTAAATTCCAGCAAACACTCCTCCTAATTTTTATACATTCACCCCCTTGCAGAGAAGCAGCCTGTCTACCTTTCTTGGTTTAATGCCACTGAGCATGTAGGGAAGTGATCTCTCTATTTCAACAGCTTCTCTCACTCCTCTATTTCTTATTTAAAATTTAGGAATTTATTCACTGTGACTGTGAATTCAAAATTCTTTGTGGTTTTGATTGCTTTAGTTGTCATTATTTTACCCTCACTCTTGAATTTACAAAATGAACGATTGTATAACCATTTAACATATTGTTATAAATGAAAGAAGGTAAATGAAAGTTTCAAGGTGACCACAATTATAATATCTGTAGAAGAAAGACAAAGAAAATGAGAGACGAGTCAAGGCATGTCACTACAAAAAATCAATGCAAAATCAATAAAGAAAACCACAGAGCAAAAAAAAAAAAAAAAATGCAACCAAATACATCACAATTAGATCAACGGAAATTGTATATACTACCCTATCCATAATTACATTAACAGAAATGGATTAAACATTCCAATGCAAATTCATAGAGTGATTGACTGGAAAAAATTATGAAATAAGATTCCTCAACATGATATCTACAACAAATTCAATTTATATTGAAGGACACACAGAATGAAAGGATTGGAAATTATTTCATGGAAATAGTAAACATAAGCAAGCATTGTGATCACATGTACATTCGATAAAATAGAGTTTAAATTAACATCTGTGAAAAGAGTCAAAGAAGGACATTATACAATGATAAATGGGTCAATCAATAGGACAAATGGTAAAAATTATCCATATATATGCACCCACAATCAGAGCATCAGAATACATAAAGAAAGCATTGAGAGAACTGAAGGGAGAAATAGTAACACATTAGTAACTTTAATTACTGGGAGGAAGAAATATCTTAAATAATCAGCCTACTTTAGAACTTGATGTAATTTGGATTCTGCATGTGTCCCTAAGATCCACATGGTAAAGGCAGTGTTCACAGTTTGATACTACTGGGGAATATGGGAATCTGTAATGGGTGTGTCTTAGTGGGGGGTGACATTGAATGAGGAGTGTGGTGGGACTCCAGCCCCTGCCTCTTCTTTCACTCGCAACTATGAGGTGAGCAGTTTTTCTCCTGCATGCACTTCCATCATGAGTTCCTTTCTCACCACAGGTTGAAAATAACATGGTCAATTATTTCAAGAAACCCCAAAACTGAGTTAAAATAAACCTTCTTTCATTATGAGTTATCTCAGATTCTTATTATACAAATGGAAATCTGACTCACATACTCCTTCTGGAACTCAAGAAACAAACAAAAAGAACAATAAAAGAAACACAAAAGCAGAGAAAAAAAACGCACAAAGTTAATAGAAGGAAGAAAATAAATAAATTAGAACTGGGGGGGAAAAGATAAAAAAATATTGAATTTTTTTGATCTGTTAAAACTATTGTCACATTTGAGAACTTTGAGCTGGATTAACTAAGTGCTCAGTTTGTGCTGATATAACAAAATATTTCAAAATTGGTCATTTATACTCTATAGTGAGTAGTAGATTGAGAACAGAGAATAATATCTTACAGTTCTGGACGAATGAAGATCAAGGTGCCAACACTTGGGTCATATGAGTGCTGCTTTTTGCTTCCAAAGTGGCATTTTGCTGTGTCCTTATGAGGTGAAAGGCAGATAAACAAGAGAATGCTTTCTTCAGCCTTGAAGCCTTTTAAAAGGGTTCTCACCCCAGAAGCCACACTGCTTTATTTCCCCACTATTTTTTATTGGTGCTTTGCAGATCCACATAAGGATGGGATCTGTTGTTATATTTGTACATGCATATAATATAACAATATCATTTAGACAAAGTCACTGCATATCACATCCCTCTCCCCGCCTTGACTCCTTTCCTCTCCCTGGTCTCTTTCCTCTATTCTGCTGATTTCCTTTTGATTTTCATGAGATTTCTAGGTCTCCCTACACTTTTGCCTTTTTTCTTCCTAGCTTCCTCTGTGAAAGCAAACATGATATTTGACCTTCTTGGTTTGGTGTATTTTGCTTAATATACCGACTTCAAGTTCCATCCATACTTACTGCAAATAACATAAATTCAATTTTTCAATTTTACTTATGGTTGAATAAAACTCTATTGTGTATATACCATATTTTCTTTGCATTCATCTGTTGATGGACACCTAGGCTGGTTTCATTATTCGGCTATGATGAAATGTGCTGCAAAAAAACATGGATATGCACTTATCCCTACAGTATGATGCTTTAATTCCTGAGGATATATCCCAAGGAGTGATATATAGCTGGACCATATTGTGGTTCCATGCCTAGTCTTTTGAGGAAACTCCATACTGATTTCCATAGTGGTTGTTCTGATTGCACTCCCACCAAGAGCGTAAAAGTGTTTTTTTCTTCTCCATTTTCTGTCTACAATTTATTATGACTTGCATTGTTGATGAGTGCCATTCTGACTGTGTGAGGTAAAATCTCAGGGAACTTTTGATTTGCATACCCCTAAACAATAATGACACTGAATATTTTTTCACATATTTGTTGGCTGTTGGTACTACTTATTTGAAAAATGTGTGTTTAATTTATAATTTTATTTGTTTTTTGAATGATTTCTTTTTTCAATGTGGGGTTTTGTTGTTTTCATTCTTTATCTATATTATCCTCTCAAAAGGAATAGCTAGAAAAGATTGTCTCCCATTCTATCTGTAGGATCTATCTTCAAATTCCTACTTGCTTCCTTTGCACTGAAGATGATTTTTCACCTAATTCCATCTTCTTAAATTATTCTTGACATTTTTTGCAGCACTTTCAGCTGGTATTGTGCATGTTTTTGCCCCATTTCTAAATACTGTTCATAGGAGATTAAGTTACACCATGAATCATTAAGGGAACAGCATCATTCCAGCTATATACCATCCCATTCTTTCTCACCAACTTTCATGTCCTTACAAAAATTCATTCGATTTATTGCAGTAGCCCCCAAATCTTTAACTCCTTTCACCACAAGAAGTATGAATTCAAATCATATCATCTTCATCTTATGTGAATCATACTCAATGTATGACAAGTTCTGAGGACCATCTCCCTCCAGGTATGAGACTATGAAATCAAGAGTTATGTGCTTCTCAAACACAATGGTAGTACAGGCATGTGATAGACATTCCCTTTGCAATGGAGAGATAAGGCAAGAGGAAGTATCAGATCCATTAATCTAAAATCTGACATGAAAATCCACATTAAAGTTTAAGCTTGGGAATAAGTTTTTAGACTCTTAACCTGCCTCCTAGACACTGGAATGTGGGTTGGTTCCTCCAAATTTCAGGACCTGCTGTCCTTTTGTCTATGCTGGCTACAGCACTGATTATAGGTTTCCTAGGTTGAAATACGTGCCTTGGGCTCTCCCAGGTAGGGGCTACAAGCAGGTGGCTCTACAGTTCTAGGATCTCCGGATAAGACCAATTTCCATGGTTCCACTAAGCATTGTCCTAATGGAATCTCTCTGTGTTTATAAACCTGTAATCCCATGGTCATTAGCCTAGCAGGGAATATTTACGCAGCTCAGCCTCTGTGGAAAATCTCTGCCTTGATGCCAAAGCTCTTGGAAACTTATTTTAAAAAATGTAGGATGGGTATCCATGTCTGTTCCTCTCTTCCATATTTGTGCCTGCAGATTTAGTTCAATACATATGTTTCTCAGGATTACACCTATAGATTTGGTAACAGAGTCCTGAATAACACATAAGCCTGCTTGGGCTATGGCAGGGCTGGCATAGTAGTTTTGCATTAGAATACAGAAAGAAAAATTTTGAAGCAGTGCTAATAAGTCAGGCCCTGAACACCAAGAATTTGTGAATCTTCTAGAACCCTTCTTTGAACCTGTTATTTCTTAATGTTCTGGGACTGTGGTGGAATTGACGTCCATCAACATCTCAGAAAAGCTTTCAGGGTCATTCTTCCATTATCTTGATGAATAGCTTCTGGTTTCCTTCTGTCCATATTAATCTCTTTATCAAAACATTGCTTAGTCACACCCTTTATATTCTCTTCCCTGGTGGAGTCAGGGACAGGAGAGCAGTGCCTGTCCCAACCCCTGGCTTGCTGACATTCATACCAAGAATCTTACCCTGGCTGCTGTCCTGTTCTGGGCATCTTTGGCTGTTCTCCTCTGGGTGTCCAAGTAGGAGGGTTTCCTGTGTTCTGAGTGACTTCTCTCCTGTGCACAGGCTGCTTGTGTGTATGAATGCAGAAGGCGGCTTGGTAAAGTTGTTCTTTTCTTTCGTATCCAGTATCTGAGAAAACAGTCTCAGATGATTCTATATCCTGATCAAAGTGACACCAGGCAGGTCTTATCTCTGAGATCTTTGTGATATCAGGTAACCTGAACAGCCATGGAGTCCTAACTTGCTTTAATTAAGGAAACGCAGGTTCTCCCTGGAGGTGTTATCCCCTGTTATGGGTCAATGACAGGTCCTAGAGTGCCTGGTTGGATTTGGGGGTGATGAAGTCCCGACCAGATAGACCCTCAGTCCTGCTTCCTCTCCCCTAGAAGTCTTACCAGCACTGTATGTGAGTTAAAAACTGCATGGGCCACAGAAATATCAGGAGTTTCCTACTCCTGCTCCTTTCTCTGTGTGTGTATTTGGAAACTGAGCTGGAGAGCTGTGTACTCTTCCTGGTGCAGAGGTGACTCACAAGTTTCTCACTGAGATAGGCCCTGGCATATCCACACATTACCAGGTGCCCACACTTGAAGAGCAGGGATGAGGGTCAGCCCTAGGGCGGGCACTCAGGTTGGGGCTTAAGCAGTCACTTGGTAGGACCTGTGAAGGACATGTTGAAGAACAGAGGGTTCTGGCTGAGAGGCATGGTAGGAGGGACTGTGGAGTAAAGAATGGAGCAGGGACACGGAGCGTGAAAATGAACATTGAAAACAGACAGGCACGAGGACAGTGCGGTGGCGAGAGGTCACCCTGGGTGTACTGGACTAACAATCCAGTCCAGGGAGGTAGATGGGTGGCAGGTGTTATTGAGGTGGGACCAGGCGGAAAGGAGTCTGGTCCAAAGGTGGGGCAAGGGCGTAACTGTCCAGTGCCTTGGCTCCTTAACCCTAGACCAACTTTGTAGTGGCTGCACCAGCCTTGGGTCTCCTGTTGCCGCTCATCCTGCAGCTGTCCATCCAGGTCGTGGAGGTGAGCACTGATAGGCACCCATATGATGGCTGGGTAAGCAGAACGAAATGCTTGTGCTGTGAGGAGGCATCTTTCACCCCTGCCACTAGGCAATTTCTGTGCTTTCTCTATTGCCCTTGGCCCTGATGGTGCTCATGAGTACTTGCAGACACACCTCTTAAGGTGCAGCTCAGATCTTTCCTTCCCCAGGACTTGTGAGGCCATTCACCCTCCTGGGTACATTGCATGGAGAGCCTACTGTGTGCTAGGCTGCATGTTATTTGAGGGATGTTATGGAGGTAAGTCCATCTTGTGCCTATAAGCAACGTGAAATCAGATAAATGGAGGGAAGAAGCCCATCAATGTCTAGGGTAGGACTTGGCATTCAGTTGTGACCTTTCCTGCTTGTATATTGAAGACCTTCAGGCCAGATTTCCCTGGGCCATGTGAGTTTTGAGTAGGAAATATAATTGGGCATCCCTGATGCCACTACTCTCCCTGCCCACAAACAGATCATACAGAATCAGTGAGTGATTGACCCATGACCTGGTGTGTGCATCTGTGCATGTGTGTTGCTAAAAACAGCAGGTGGCATTTGACTTTCAGTGATGATTTCAAAATGTCCTCAAGTTTAAGATATTTTTGTATGAGAATATTAAAATTACATTAAGATGTTTAACAGAGAGTACTCATCACACATTTTGGAAAATTAAAAATCTAAAGGCTTCTTAAAAGAAAGTTAGAATCACTGGGTTTTTTCTTTCTATATTTTGCCCTGTTTTCCAGAGAAATCATCACTTTCTCTGTTCTTTCTGTTTCATATTGTGCATAACTATTATATCTAAATCTTGGATCTTTTCTCTTCCCCAGATTATATATTTTATTTTAGATTTTACATTTTTCTCGAAGCCTTAATATCATTTAATAGACAGGTGAGAGTGAACGTCCTCACCAGCTAAGGGAGGAGCCAGGGAGAGAGAACTCCTGAGGGGACTTGCTGTGGACCTTGATGTGGTGGACCCAGTGCAGAGCTCAGGCAGTGCTCCCAGGACTGCCAGTGGACCCTGATCTCAGGACAGAGGACTGTGTTTTTTTATTCCTTGCAACTGATCTTTATATATGTATAAAATCTTTTCTGGAGATCAGTAATGGTTATTTCAACAACAAGGTTTCTAGTCTTTTGCACATTATCTTTCTGCCTTTTGACTACTTTGCCTTTACTACTCTTACTAATCTTTTATTTTTCTTTTTTCAGTTTCACAGTGATGGAACTTCAAAGAGCAATGAAAATCCAAAGGGACACTTCCTTCATCTCTAGACCTGAGTTTGTGAGAGAAGAAATGTTCCCCTGAAAGCACAGCTGGTGAAAGTAAGGAGCATGTTCAGAGCCACTTGGGCATTAGGGTGGAAATACTGGGGGTGACTGGGAGTCCTGGGCTGCCTATGACCATTAACATAAATGAAAGCAAAGAGTAAAGTGAGTCAGATGTCAAGGTGGGGGGGAGATTGGGGACAGGGGTGGGGGACTGTTGATGGTGAGAGTGGTAATACTGAACTTGAGTATTTTGTGAGCTTCCCATCTTGTACCATCTGATGGAAGTATAGAGACTTACAACAGTCTTGAATCTTAATGGGGATTGGCTTATTTCGCTTAGCATATTCTCCAGCTCCATCCAATAACTGCAAAAGCCATCATTTCATTCTCCTTTATGCTGAGTAATATTACATTGTGTATATATATCATATTTTTTTGTATGCATTCATGTGGAGAACACCAAGGTTAATTCCATAGTGTAGCTATTGTGAGTGGAGCTGTTATCACTGTACTTTGCTGATTTTAAGTCCTTTGGGTACAGACCAAGGAGTGGGATAACTGTGTCAAATGGTGTTTCCACTCCAAGTTTTTAGGAAACTTCCTACTGCTTTTCATAGTGGTTGCACCATTTTGCAGTCCCACCAGCCATGTATGAATGTCCTTTTTCCACATCCACACCAACATTTACTGTTGTTTAAATTCTTAAAAACTGCCCGTCTGACTGGAATGAGATGAATTCTTAGAGTAGTTTTGATTTGCATTTCTCCAATAGCTAGAGAAGTTGGACATCTTTTCATATATTTGTTGATGCATTATATTTCTTCTGTGAAATATCTGTTCAGTTTCTAAGCCCATTTATTGATTGGTCTATTTGTTTTTTTGGTGTTAAGATTTTTGAGTTCTTTATATATCCTGGAGATTAATGCTCTATCTATGGTGCAGATGACAAAGATTTCCTTACTTTCCATAGGCTCTCTTTTCACATTATTGATTGGTTCATTTGCTGAGAGGAAGCTTTTTCATTTGAATGCAACTCATTTATTGATTCTTGATTTTACTTCTTGTGCTTTAGAAGTCTTCTTAAGCCATTCAATCCTAAACCAATATTGGGAAGACTTGGGACTACTTCTTCTGTTATTAGAAGAAGGGACTCTGTTCTAGTGGTTATATCTTTCATCCACATTGTATTGAGATTTGTGCATGGTAACAGAATGGGTTTATTTTCATTTTGAGACATGAGGATTTCCAATTTTCCCAGCTTGATTTGTTGAATAGGCTGTTTCCTCCAGTGAATATTTTTAGCACGTTTGTCCAATAGGAGATAATAGGTCTCTGTGTCTTGTATTTTTCACCATTGTTTTTCATGTTTGTTTTGGTGCCAACACTTGGCTGTTTTTGTTACTATACCTCTGTAGTATAATTTAAACTCTGGTATTGTGATGCCTCCTGCTTCACTTTTCTTGCTAAGTATTGCTTTGTCTGGATTCCTTATTTTTCCAGTGAAATTCACAATAGTATTAGATCTCAAAGATTCTCATATTGAAATGCAAATTAAAACTAACCTAAGATTCCATCTCACCCCAATTAGAATGGCTATTATCAAGAATCCAACTAACAATAGGTATTGGCCAGGATGTGGGGGAAAGGGTATATGTATACATTGCTAGTGGGATTGCAAATTAGTGCAGCCACTCTGGAAAACAATGTGGAGATTCCTTAGAAAACTTGGAATGGAACCACCATTTGACCCAGCTATCCCACTCCTTGGCCTATACCCAAAGGACTTAAAATCAGCATACTACAGAGATACAGCCACATCAATTTTCATAGCTGCTCATTTCACAATAGCTAGATTGTGGAACCAACCTAGATGCCCTTCAATTGATGAATGAATAAAGAAGCTATGGTATATAAACACCAATGGAATATTATTCAGACATAAAGAAGAATAAATGTATGACACGTACAGGTAAATGGACAGTGTTGGAGAATGTCATGCTAAGCGAGATAAGCCAATCCCAAAAAAACCAAAGGTGGAGTGATCTCTCTGAGAAACGGATGATGATACATAATGGGGAGTGGGAGGGAGACAAGAAGGGAGAAAGGATGGATTGTATAGAGGAAAAAGAAGGATAGGAGGGAATGGGGGAAGGAAAAATAACAGAATGAGACAAACATCTTTACCCTATGTACATGTATGATTACACAAATGATGTGACTCTACTTTGTGTACAACCAGGAAAACCACAATTGTACCCCACTTGTGTACAATGAATCAAAATAAATTAAAAATTAAAGACTCTCATATTATTTAAAGTGACCAGATAATACATATAATGATTATTTCTAAATAGTTATAGAATTCAAACAGTGTTCAAAATATGAAATGTAATTACATATTATCAAAACAGAATAGAAATAATTACAAATAGAAAGTGGAAAGTACATGGGAAATTAATGAGAACTTATTCTGTTGCAATTTAAACCCTCCAATGTGGAATGAAGATCCAATCAGACAGGAAAAGAAGGAATTGCGGAAGATGTTGAACATGTTTTCATATAATTGCTGATGGATTATAAATGAATTGTAGTACATACTAATACACTTCCTAAAATATGGTTCAGAATGTCAAAATTATTTAGAGTACAAAATATGGTACTGAAGATAAATTAAAAGTGTCTAAAACTTGGTAGACAGATGGTATTAAAAAGTACAAAATTCAAGCATGTGAAGATCATCCAGTAGAACAAGAAAAGATGTTGCAGTATTAATTAGGCTACTGGATTATCAAATTTAAGTACACTATCTTCAAGCTGAATTGATACAATAATTCATATTTCAAAATCAAGATGATACTATAGACTATGAGGACTAAGAAAAAAAGGGTGAAAAACTGAAAGCAATCCCCCTAAAAACTGGAACAAGGCAGGGATGCCCTCTTTCACCACTTCTATTCAACATCGTTCTTGAGACTCTAGCCAGAGCAATTAGACAAACCAAAGAAATTAAAGGGATACAAATTGGAAAAGAAGAACTCAAACTATCCCTGTTTGCTGATGACATGATTATATATTTAGAGGAACCTGGAAATTCCACCAGAAAAGTCTTAGAACTCATAAGTGAATTCAGTAAAGTAGCACATTACAAGATCAATGCTCATAAATCCAACGCATTTTTATATATGAGTGATGAATCTTCAGAAAGAGAAATTAGGAAAACTACCCCATTCACAATAGCCTCGAAAAAAATAAAATACTTGGGATCAATCTCACAAAAGAGGTGAAAGACCTCTACAATGAGAACTATACAACACTAAAGAAAGAAATTAAGGAACACCGTAGAAGATGGAAAGATCTTCCATGTTCTTGGATAGGAAGAATTAATATTGTCAAAATGGCCATACTACCTAAAGTGCTATACAAATTCAATGCAATTCCAATTAAAATCCCAATGACGTACCTTACAGAAATAGAGCAAGCAATTATGAAATTCATCTGGAAGAATAAGAAACCCAGAATAGCTAAAACAATCCTTAGCAGGAAGAGTGAAACAGGGGGTATTGCAATACCAGATCTTCAACTCTACTACAAAGCAATAGTAATAAAAACGGCATGGTATTGGTACCAAAATAGAAAGGTAGATCAATGGTACAGAATAGAGGACATGGACACAAACCCAAATAAATACAATTTTCTCATACTAGACAAAGGGGCCAAAAATATGCAATGGAGAAAAGATAGCCTGTTCAACAAATGGTGCTGGGAGAATTGGAAATCCATATGCAACAGAATGAAACTAAACTCATATCTCTCACCACGCACGAAACTAAACTCAAAATGGATTAAGGACCTCGGAATCAGACCAGAGACCCTGCAGATTATAGAAGAAAAAGTAGGACCAAATCTTCACCTTGTTGGTCTAGGATCAGACTTTCTTAACAGGACTCCCATAGCACAAGAAATAAAAGCTAGAATCAACCACTGGGATAGATTCAAACTAAAAAGCTTTCTCTCAGCAAAGGAAATTATCAGCAATGCGAAGAAAGAGCCTACAGAGTGGGAGAATATCTTTGCCAATCATACTTCAGATAGAGCACTAATCTCCAGAATCTATAAAGAACTCAAAAAACTCTACTCCAAGAATTCAAATAATCCAGTCAACAAATGGGCTAAGGAAATGAACAGACACTTCACAGAAGAAGATCTACAAGCAATCAACAAATATGGAAAAATGTTCAACATCTCTAGTAATAAGAGAAATGCAAATCAAAACCACCCTAAGATTCCATCTCACCCCAATTAGAATGGCGATTATCAAGAATATGAGCACCAACAGGTGTTGGCGAGGATGTGGGGAGAAAGGTACACTCATACATTGCTGGTGGGGCTGCAAATTAGTGCAGCCACTCTGGAAAGCAGTGTGGAGATTCCTTAGAAAACTTGGAATGGACCCTCCATTTGACCCAGCTATCCCACTCCTTGGCCTATACTCAAAGGACTTAAAATCAGCATACTACAGAGATACAGCCACATCAATGTTCATAGCTGCTCAATTCACAATAGCCAGACTGTGGAACCAACCTAGATGCCCTTCAATTGATGAGTGGATAAAGAAACTGTGGTATATATATACAATGGAATATTACTCAGCCATAAAGAATGATAAAATTATGGCATTTGCAGGCAAATGGATGAAATTGGAGAATATCATGCTAAGTGAGATAAGACAATCTCAAAAAGCCAAAGGACGAATGATATCGCTAATAAGTGGAGGATGACACATAATGGGGGGAGGGAAGGGTTAGTGTTAGGGTTAGAGTTAGGGTTAGGGAGGGGGGCAAGTATGGAGGAAGGAACTGCTGTATAGAGGGTAAAGAGGGGTGGGAGGTGTGGGGGGAAGGGAAAAAATAACAGAATGAATCAAACAACATTACTCTATGTAAATTTATGATTACACAAATGGAATGCCTTTACGCCATGTACAAACAGTGAAACAATATGTATCCCATTTGTTTACAATAAAAAAAAAATAGATCTAAAAATAAATAAATAAATAAATAAATAAAAAGCAGGTAGAGATAAAAAGCAGAATATTTCAAAGAAAAGCAATAGGAGTAATCCCCCCAAAATATCAATAATGGAAAGCAGAAGGCAGTAGACTGATATTTTTTAAGTTACATAGCATTAATGCAAGAAATATGAGATTCCTGTATTTTTTTATTCTTGATTTATAAGTATAAAGAAGAATAAGTTGGACTGCAGTAGTGTTTTTGTCAGAATGTGTGCCTAGTTCAACACCCAGCACCTCAAAGAAAAACAAACAAAGCAAAAGAATGAGGAGAAAAATCAAGCCATTTCAGAAAAAAACATTAAAGTATGTTGTCACCAAAAATACGTCTTTAAGGAATTGGAGCTCTGGATCCACTTCCCCTCTTGAGAGTCTTTGTCTGTCCTCTCCTTCAATGAAACTTGCTTTGCACCTCCCCAAAAAATCATTAAGAGACTTCTGAAAATGTACTGTGGATAGAAGGATTTTGAAACTTCAAAGAGAAATTCACATATAGGAGGAAGCTATATCTGAAGAACAGGAAAATATTTAAAGAATACTTACAAAAGAATGGCAACATTTAATTGGGAGAGAAAAAGGACAAAATGAAAATAATATTAAACTGTGCATAGAAAATGATAACATCATTATTGGAGATGAATTTTTCCTAAATCTATGGAAGAGTAGTATGGAAATAACAAATGCATGTTATGATTTTTAGTGTTTTAACATAGGTTCAAAGAAATAGAGAACATTTGAAAATCTAATAGAAAGGAGAAACAGAAAAGCAGACGGTATTCCTATTGTGACTTTACAGGATTGCTGCATATTTTTGGTAAAATCTGTATCTTTTGAGAACAATCTCACGCAGTCTATGGCTTGGTTTTATCTCTACATTATCTTTTCTGGAGCAGAAATGTTCAATTCCAATGAAATCTTGCTTAATAATAATCTGTATCTTTTGAGAACAATCTCACGCAGTCTATGGCTTGGTTTTATCTCTACATTATCTTTTCTGGAGCAGAAATGTTCAATTCCAATGAAATCTTGCTTAATAATAATAAATGTGTGCTTTTGTTGAATTATGTAGAAAGTCTTTGTCAAACCCAAGGCCTTCTCATTTTTCTCTTAGGTTTGTCTTGTGAAAGTTTTATAATTTTGCATATGTGCCTGGCTTCCATTTTGAGTTGATTCTTGGGAGGGTTTAAAATCTATGTCTCGATTCATTTTTTTTAGCATGTGAATATCCAGTAATTCCAGCACCATATATTGAAAAAACTATCTGTTCTTCATTGTGTTGAATTGCTCCTGTGTCAGTGACTTTGTAACTACATTTATTTAGGTATGTTTTTGAAGTGTCTCTCTGCTTCACGGATTCATTTGGCTCTTTTTTCTGCAGTGCTCTATTCTCTTGATGATGTGACTGGATAGTAAGTCTTGAAGTCAAGTCCTCCAACTATGTTCTTCTCAATATTGCATAGTTTATTGTGGGTTTTTTTGTGTTTTCATACAGATTGTAGCATCTGTTTGTCAATATCGACAATATAACTTACTAAGAATTTATTTGGGATTGCATTGAGTCTATCGGTTAAATTGGAAACAACTAAGATCTTGAAAAGTTTGGGTCTTCCTCTCCATGAAGATGGAACTTCTCTCCATTTATTTAGTTCTTGTTTGATTTTTTTGATCAGATTCTGTTTTCCTATTGTAGATTTTACAAAGACTATGTTAGGCTTATGCCTAAGTGTTTCATTTTGAGGGTGCTAATAAAAATGGGATTGTGTTTAATTTTTATATGAAGTTCAGGGTGATAAATTGTGTGAGCACAAAAGCTGTGACATGATGGAAATAATGGATGACTTGGTCTTTGAAGCTAGTTTCACTCTCTTCTCTGCCACTACTCTTGACCAGTTTGTTTTGAAATCTTAGTACGTTTGACAATACAAAAGGATCAAGTACAAGGAAAGGATTTAGTTTGGAGTATAATAATAATAAGATGAAAAATGCCATAAATTTGATAACTGTCATTTTGAACTATCCATGTAATATTTTTAACCTTTAATCTAAAATGCCCATAAATGCATGGTTGCATTATTCATTTAAGTGCTATCTTTATTACACTAATGTAAATTACACCTTTGAATATGCACTCACTCTACAGTTCTTATGCTGTATACTGCTGAAGTGATACTGAAGAGATAAATAGAAGCCAGGTAAGTGTGAAGAATCCAAAAAAGTACAATCCAGTAGCAGGTAGACCATAAGGGATTCCAGGAGGTGATTTTATTTATATATTTTGGTACTAGGGATTAAACCCAGCGGCACTTAAACACTGAGATACAGCCCTAGACCTTCTGCTATATATATATATTTTTTTTGAGAACGAGGCTGGTTAAATTGTTTACAGCACCAATTACTGAGGCTGGCTTTGAACCTGTCATCTTCCTGCCTCACCTCCCAAGTTTCTGGGATTACAGGCATGTGCCATCATGCCCCCACTCCTTGGTTTGTTGTTTCTTTTAGTGGAAATCAACACGATTCATTTCCTGATCCTGTAGAGAGAGAAAATTTGGTCATTTGGATATTCAGACTCCATCTTTTGCACTTCTGAACTCATCATAATTCCACATCATTCCCTACCCTGGGGAACATCCTACCTGTACTCTTATGTCTACCTATCTTGATACCATCCTCAAATCAATTTGTAGAACATTGACGCTGGGTACCTAAACCAAACAACACCTAGAGATAGTGTATTTTGTTGCCACCAGGATTTAGAGTCGCTTCTACATTTTATTTTTTCATTGATATCTAAATTATCTTCATTATGATGTGACAGAATTCAGGGTAATATCTCCATTCCTTTTGTTTTTACTAAGAGTTGCTTTGTGGCATAAGATATGGTCTATTGTAGAGTAGAATCCATGTGCTTACAGGAAGAAAGTATGTTTGCTCCTTGATGGATGAAATATTGTATATGTCTGTTAACTCTCAATTATTGATTGTATTATTTAGTTCAATACCTTCTTCATTTAATTTGTTAGGAAGATTATTCCAAAAGTGAAAAAGGGATGTTCAATGCATCCAATATTATTGTTTGTCATCTATTTGACTCTTAAATCTGAGAAGTTTTTTTTTTTTTTTGTGGTACATAGAGAATGCCTTATGCAATATGGAATATGTTTTGTCCATTCTGATTAACTTTGGCTTAAAGTTCACTTTATCTGACATGAGTATAGAAACCCCTGCTCATTTACACAATCCATGTGAGTGATACAACTCTTCCCATGCTCTATGGATGTGTTTGCCTATGAAGTGAATGTCTTATAGACAGCAAATGATTGTGTCTTCCTTTTTCATCCAATCTGTTGGTCAATGTCTTTTGATTGAGGACTGTAGGTAATTAACATTCAAGGTTAATATTGAAATGTAAGTTGTAATTCTGGTCATTTTTTTATTTCTGGTTTTTAAGTTGAACTAGTTTCTCCTTCCATGATAATTCTCTGGTGTACATCTTTCCTTTCATCCTTTGAACTTGTGCGTTTCCATTTCACCACCATTCAATTTTTTGTGGTGAATGCTCTATAGAGCAGAGTTTCTAGTTGTGAATTCTTTTAACTTTTGTTTAATCATGGAAGATTTTTTATTTCATTTTCAAATCTGAAGCTTAGTTTTTCTGGACACAAATCATTGGTCATCCTCATTTTTTTTCATATGTTGAAAAATATAATTCCAGAACCTCCTAACTGTGAATGTTTGGGTTGAGAAATGGCCTGTGATTTCAATTTGTTTCCCACTATATATAATGCAATTTTTTTCTCTCCTGGGCTTTAAGATTCTCTCCTCATACTGTATGTTGAGCAGCTATGAACATTGATGTGGCTGTATCTCTGTAATAGGCTGATTTTAAGTCCTTTGGGTATAGGCCAAGGTGTGGGAGAGCTGGGTCAAATGGTGGTTCCATTCCAAGTTTTCTAAGGAATCTCCACACTGCTTTCCAGAGTGGCTGCAATAATTTGCAGCCCCACCAGCAAAGTATGAGTGTCCCTTTTTCCCCACATCCTCGCCAACACCTATTGTTGCTTGTATTCTTGATAATCGCCATTCTAATTGGGGTGAGATGGAATCATAGGGTAGTTTTGATTTGCATTTCTCTTATTACTAGAGATGTTGAACATTTTATCATATGTTTGTTGATTGCTTGTAGATCTTCTTCTGTGAAGTGTCTGTTCATTTCCTTAGCCCATTTGTTGATTTGGTTATTTGTATCTTTGGTGTAAAGTTTTTTGAGTTCTTTATATATTCTGGAAATTAGCACTCATCTGAAGTATGAGTGGCAAAGATTTTCTCCCACTCTGTAGGCTCTCTCCTCACATTTCTGATAGTTTCCTTTGCTGAGAGAAATCTTTCTAGTTTGAATCTGTCCCAGTCATTGATTCTTGCATTTATTTCTTGTGCTATGGGAGTCCTGTTAAGGAATTCAGATCCTATGCTGACAAGGATAGGATCCTATCCTATTTTGAAGATTTGGACCTACTTTTTCTTCTATAAGATGCAGGGTCTCTGGTGTGATTACAAGTTCCTTGATCCATTTTGAGTTGATTTTGTAGCAGGGTGAGAGATAGGGGTTTAGTTTCATTCTCCTGCATATGGATTTCCAGTATTTGCAGCACCATTTTTTGAAGAAGCTATCTTTTCTCCATTGCATATTTTTGGGACCGTGGTTTAGTACGAGAAAATTGTATTTATTTGGGTTTTTGTCCATGTCCTCTATTCTGTACCATTGATCTACCTGTCTATTTTGGTGCCAATATCATGGCACATTTGTTACTATTGCTTTGTAGTACAGTTGAAGTTCTGGTATTGCAATACCCGCTGCTTTGCTCTTTCTACCAAGGATTGCTTTAGCTATTCTGGGTTTCTTATTCTTCCAGATGAATTTTATAATTGCTTGCTCTATTTCTGTAAGGTACATCATTGGGATTTTAATTGGAATTGCATTGAATCTGTATAGCACTTTTGGTAGTATGGCTATTTTGACAATATTAATTTTGCCTATCCAAGAACATGGGAGATCTTTCCATCTTCTAAGGTTTTCTTTAATTTATTTCTTTACTGCTTGTAGTTCTCATTGTAGAGATCTTCCACATCTTTTGTTAGATTGATTCCTAAGTATTTCTTTCTTTTTAAGCTATTGTGTATGGGGTGGTTTTCCTAACATCTCTTTCTGAAGATGCATCACTTATGTATAAAAATCATTAGATTTGTGAGCATTGATCTTATATCCTGCTACATCACTGAATTCACTTATGAGTTCTAAAAGTTTTCTGGTGGAATTTTCTGGTTCCTCTAAGTATATAATCATGTCATCAGCAAATAGTGATGGTTTGAGTTCTTCTTTTCCTATTCGTATCCATTTGATTTCCTTGGTCTGTCTAATTGTTCTGGCTAGAGTTTCAAGGACAATATTGAGTAGAAGTGGTGAAAGAGGGTATCCCTGCCTTGTTCCAGTTTTTAGGGGGACTGCTTTCAGTTTTTCACCATTTAGAATGATAGTAGCCACTGGCTTAGCACAGATATTCTTTACAATGTTAAGGAATGTTCCCACTATCCCTATTTTTTCCTAGTGTTTTGAGCATGAAGGGGTGCTGTATTTTATCAAATGCTTTTTCTGCATCTATCATAATAATCATGTGATTCTTGGCTTTAAGTCTGTTGATATGGTGAATTACATTTATTGATTTCCATATGTTGAACCAACCTTGCATCCCTGGGATAAAACCCACTTGATTGTGGTGCACTATCTATTTAATATATTTTTGTATGCAATTTGCTAAGATTTTGTTGACATTTTTTACATCAAAGTTCATTAAATATATTTACTTTTCTGAAATTTCCTTTCCTCTATATCTGTCTGTCTGGTTTAGGTATCAGGGAGATATTGCTTTCATAGAATGAGTTTGGGAGGGTTCCCACCTCTTCTGTTTCATGAAATACTTTGAAAAGTATTGGAAATGAGCTCCTCTTTAAAGGTTTTGTAGAACTTGGCTGAGAACCATCTGGTCCCAATCTTTTCTTGATTGGTTGGCTTTTGATGACTTCTTCTATTTCATTACTTGAAATTGATGTATTTAAACTGTGTATGTCCTTCTGGTTCAGTTTAGGTAATTCATATGTCTCTAGAAATTCGTTGATGTCTTGGAGATATTCTATTTTGTTGGAGTACAGATTTTCAAAATAGCTTCTAATTATGTTTTGTATTTCACTAGTGTCTGACGTGATATTTCCTTGTTCATTCCAAATTTTAGTAATTTGAGTTTTCTCTCTCCTTCTTGTTAGTGTGGCATAGTGTGGCACATATAGTGTGGCATATAAATTTTGTATATTTTTTCAAAGAACCAACTATTTGTTTAGTCGGTTTTTTTTATTGTTTCTTTTGCTTCAATTTCGTTGATTTCAGCTCTGATTTTAACTATTTCCTGACTTCTACTCCTTTTGGTGTTGCTCTGTTCTTCGTTTTCTAGGACTTTGAGCTGTAGTGTTAGGTCGTTTATTTTTTGACCTTTTCTTCATTTATTGAATGCACTCCATGAAATAAATTTTCCTCTAAGAACTGCTTTCATAATGTCCCAGAGATTTTGGGATATGATATAACTTTGTTCTTGTTTAGCTCTAAGAATTTTTGAATCCCCCCCACCAGGTCTTCTGTTATCCATTCATCATACAATAGTGTATTATTTAATCTCCAGGTTTTGGAGTAGTTTCTGTTTTTTACTCTGTCATTTACTTCTAATTTCAATCCATTATGATCTGGTATAATATAAGGTATTATCTCTATCTTCTTGTATTTGCTAACATTAGCTTTGTAGCATAAAATATGGTCTATTTTAGAGAAGGATCCATGTGCTGCTGAAAAGAAAGTGTATTCACACATTTTTGGGTGGTATACTCTATATATGTCGGTTAACTCTAAATTATTGATTGTGTTATAGGGATCTATGGTTTCTTTGTTCAATTTTTGTATGGAGGATCTGTCCAGTGGTGAGAGAGGTGTATTAAAATCACCCAGTATTATTGTGTTGTGGTCTATGTGATTACTGGAATTGAGAAGAATTTGTTTGTTGTACATGAATGAGCCACTGTTTGGGCATAGATATTTGTGATTGTTATGTCTTGCTGATTTATGCTTCCCTTAAGCAGTATGAAATGTCCTTCTTTATCCCTTCTGACTAACTTAGGGTTGAAGTCCTCATTATTGGATATGAGGATGTATACTCTGGCTTTTTTGCTGTGTCCATGTGCATGGTATATTTTTCCCCATCCTTTTACCTTTAGTCTGTGGGTATCTCTTTCTATGAGACGAGTCTCTTGCAGGCAGCAAATTTTTGAATCTTTTTTTAAATCCATTCTGTCAGTCTATGTCTTTTGATTGATGAGTTCAGGCCAATAACATTCAGGGTCATAATTGAGATATGAGTTGTATTCGTGGTCATTTAGCTCATTTTTTTTGACACAATGGTTTCTCCTTTATTTGGCTCTTCCTTTAGAATAGTTCCTCCCTTTGCTGATTTACAACACTGTTTTTCATCTCTTCCTCATGGAATATTTTGCTGAAAATATTCTGAAGTGCTAGCTTTCTATTTGTAAATTCTTTTACCTTTCGTTTATCATGGAAGGATTTTATTTGGTGGTCAAATCTGAAGGTACGTTTTGCTGGGTTTAAGATTCTTTTTCTCGGGTTCAGTCTCCAAACTCTTTGTTTTCTGCCCCTGTCCTTTCAAATTCCCAGTCTGGCTCTTTATCAGACAGTCCTGCCTGCAGCTGGATTGAGGGGAAGGGGAATGGCAAGTGGGTTTCCATGACCAGATGTCTCCTCTGTAAAACTCTCTCCATACTTGCTTTGTTCCTGGTACTTAGTTCCACCTCTATCATGCAGCATGGGTTTGCCAGGCTGGTTTACTGGGCCTCACTCAGGTCTGTGAGAAATTGACTTCCTCAGCTGCTGTGGGGACCTTGCTCAGGCTGCAAAATGGTTCCTTCCTTTGCCCTCTGCACACTGTTGGGAGAGATGCAGTTTTTTGTTTCCTGCAAAAGATATTTTGCAGCAGCCCAGGCAGTGTTTGGTCTCTAAACTCTGCATACCCAGACATGCCACAGTCCTCCTCAATATGCAGTTTACTTTGAATCCCTTATCAATTTACTGTGTTCATGGAGTTACTATTCTGGCTTGTGCCTATGGTTGCTGCTGTAGCTTCCATACCTGTGACACTGGGAATTCCTTCTCTAATATATTTCATCTTCTTAGTGTCCAATCTCTTTTGAATGTACAGTATTAAATTCCTGCAAACCACCTCCTAATTTTCATATATTCATCCCTCTTGTAGAAAAACTGCCTGTCTACCTTTCTTGGTTTAATGCCACAGACCATATAGGGAAGTGAACTCTCTATTCCAACAGCTTGTCTCACCCCTCTTTTTCTTATTAAAAATGTAATAATTCAGACAGCGAGACAGTGAATTCAAAATTCTCTCTGGTTATGATTGCTTTTAATTGTCTTTATTTTACCCTCACTCTTGAAGTTGCAAAACAAATGAGTGTATACCATTTAAAAAATTGTTATGAATATAAGAAGCTAAATGAAAGTGACATGGTGAGTACAAAGATAATATCTTTGTACTTTAAGATGCAGAAAAGAAAATGAGAGAAGAATCAAGGCATGTCACTACAAAAAAATCAATGAAAAATGAATGAAAAACCTAACATGCAAACCACAGAGGAAAAGAAAAAAAAAAAATGCAACCAAATAGTGCACAATTAACAAAATGGCAATAGTAAATACTACCCTATCCAATATTACATTAAGGGAAATGGATTAAACATCCCAATGCAAGTACATAGAGTGATTGACTGGAAAAAATAATGAAAAGCAGATTCCTCAACATGACGTTGAATTTATATTGAAGGACACACAGAATGAAAGGATGGGAAAATATTTCATGGAAATATTAAACATAAGCAAGCTGGGTGGTCACATGTATATCCAAAAGAAGAATTTAAATTTATAACTGTGAAGAGTCAAAGGAAGACTCTTTATAATGATAAATCATCAGTCAATGGGACAAATGGAAAAAATTATCAATATATACCCACCCAATATCAGAGCATCAGAATACATAAAGAAATCATTTTGAGAACTGAAGGGAGAAATAGTAACACATTAGTAACTTTAATTACTAGAACTTTAATACCCCAGTTTCAATAGGGACAGAAGATCATTAAAGAAATAGAGGCTATAATAACACTGTAGATTAAATGGACCTAGGAAACATAGAAGGCCCTTTGCACCCAACTACAATAGAATACAAGTCTTCTCAAGGGCGCATGGAACACTCTCCAGGACAGATATATATCTATCTGTATAATAAGTAACTGAATAAGTATAAACTAATCAAGAGGATTGAAATCACACCAAGTATATATTGTCCAATTCTAATGGAATGAAATTAGAAAGTAATGGTAGAAGGAAAACTGAAAGTTTTTCCAATAGGTAAAAATGAAACCACACAGTTTTGAGCAAGCAATGGATCAAAGAAGAAATCAAAGTGGAAATTAGAAAATAACTTTAGGTGAACAAAGTGAAAATACAACTTACCAAATCTTATTGCATGCAGCAAAAGGGGTATTACAATTGAAGCTTATAGTGATTTATGCCTGTATTTAAAAAGAAGGAAGATCTTAAATAATCAGCCTAACTTTAGACCTTGATGTAACTTGGATCCTGCATGTTTCCCCATGGTCCACAGGTTAAAGGCAGGGTTCCCAGTGTGATGCTACTGGGGGATGTGGGAACCTGTAATGGGTGTGTCTTAGTGGGGGGTGACTTTGAATGAGGAGGGTAGTGGGACTCCAGCCCCTGCCTATTCTGTCTTTCACTCCCAGCCAGGAGGTGATCAGGTTTGCTCCTGCTTGCACTTCCATCATGAGTTCCTTTCTCATCCCAGTTAAAGTAACATTGTCAATCATGAGAAGACACTCCAAAACTGAGTTAAAATAACCTTCTTTTGTTATGAGTTATCTCAGATTCTTATTATAGAAATGAAAGTCTGACAAACATACACCTTCAGGAAATCAAAAAACAAACAAAAAGAACAAAAAAAGAAACACAAAAAAACAGACAATAAAAGCAAAATATCCCAAAGTTAACAGGAAGAAAATAAATAAAATTATACCATGGAAATAAAATAGATAACAGAAAAAATTAATGATTTTTTGTTTTGGTCCTTTAAAAAGATTATCACATTTGAAAATATTGAGCTGGATAACTAAATGCCTCAGTCTGTGCTTCTATAACAAAATATTTCAAACTAGGTCATTTATACTCTATAGTGAGTAGTAGATTGAGAACAGAGATTAATATCTTACAGTTCTGGAGGAATCAAGATCAATGTGCCAACACTGGTGTCATATGACACCACATTATAAATATTATTAATTTTTTTTCTTAACATCACTCTTTTCCATATTCACTCCTATAGACTTACTACTTATGTGCACCATAATTAGAAAGAGGATAATGTCTGCATCATGGTAAAGAAATACTAAAACTACCTTAAATGTTAAACAGTAAAAGAATGGTATTTTTATATGCTGTAATATAGTTTTTAATTGAGGCACATAAATGAACTAACATGGAAGGAACTCTGAAAACAATAGTTTACAAATCATCCTACTTAGGTATAACCAATGAAGCAGTTCATAGCTATAATTCATTACTATGTAAATACGAAACACTCTGAAGATCTCAGATCTGATGCCAATAATGAATAAGTAATTGAATGGCTTTAACAGTAGAAGGGAAGACTGTAAATACTCATCCTGAGTTTACACAAAATTAGCATCAAGTACTAAAGGTTTTCTGTTCCACAGTTATACATGATATAGTTGGAATAGATGAATGCTGGTGAGTACCTTGTCAGTACAACTGCACTTAAATATGTTTTTTTTTTTTTTCTTCTTCTAAGCTCTCTGCTAAATTGTATGCTTTCTGATTCCAGTTTCTCTTTATTTTCTTCTAAGGAAGTTTCAGTGTCTTGACCTCTGCCTGATTCACTGCATTTAGGTTTGTTGTCCACCTTTGGTGATTATTCCCTGCTGTTTGGATCTCTTTCAGTTTTACTATAACTTTTAGGAGAAAATGTATTATTCAGGATAAATGTCCTCCTAATAATTCCCACTCTGGTGTAGGAAGAAAAGGCAAAATGGGGCAGTATGCAACCTCATCAAAATATTTTAATCTCAGTCCTACTTACTTTATTATTAAATTATCTAAAAAAAAAACAATAGAAGGGCTTAATAGTCACAATGTAATTATGTCTTCTGATGTGTGCTGTAATATAAAACCATTCCTAGAAGCTATGGACTTTAGATGTTTCATTTTTGTGTCTTAGCAGACTTTGGCTCTTGTGCTCAAAAATCCCCTGAACAGAATAAACGCACTTCTGTGCTGAACACCTTGCTGGATGGCTCCAGAAATGGTCACAGGGAAAAGTTATGGCCCTGAAGTGGATATCTGGTCTCTGGGTATCATGGCTTTTGAGATGGTCCAAGGAGAGCCTCCATACCTCCAGGAAGGTCAAGGGTAAGACCAATTTAAAGGTAGCTTTAATGTAAGAAAAATATTTTTCCTTAAGATGTACGTAGAACTTCCTTCTGTTTTTCATTGGTCAAGAATTTAGAATCATTTGAGAAAACCTAATCTCTGCCTTTACTATGAATCCACAAACCACATTGCTTCTGAGATATAGAGCTGAATGTGTGGGCCAATGAATATAGAGTTTTATTAGTAAATGGTATGGTTTCTTGTTTGAAGTATAAGTAAGAATATTCTCACCTTTGTAAATAGTGATGTAGCATAGTATGATACCTTTTTATTAAAAATAGTTTTTTAGTTGTCAATGGATCTTTTATTTGATTTATTTATATGTGTTGCTGAGTATTGAACCCAGGGCCTGAAATATGCAGGGCAAGCTTCTATCGCTGATCCACACCTCCATCCATAGATGTTTTCCTACACACTTAATGTACATTTTCCTACATATTTAAGTACCCTGAATGTGGAAATCATGTTATCAAATTAGAACTTCCACCTCTGAACTTCAAGGTCCAGAAAAGAGAAAAGCAAGTTCACAACTGTGAGAAAGGTATATAACTGATAACGTTCAAGTCCATTCTCAAACAGAGTAGACTTTGAACAAGTAAATACTCTAGTAGGTGAGGTGAAGAACTTTACCTATCTGCTTTAGCCCCACATCTTTAGAAATTAAGGAAATATAAACCCAAACCAGAGAACACCACTTTATACCTTATGTCAGATAATAACCAGTGCTGGTAAGAATGTGGGAAAATTGAAATTGTTGGCGAGGCTCAGTGGTGCACACCTGTAATCCCAGGGACTTGGGAGGCTGAGGTAGGAGGATTGCAAGATGTAAAGCAGCCTGGGGAGCTTCACAAAACTCCTTCTCACAATAAGAGAAAGCAGGCTATGGATATAGCTTAGAGGTAGAACACTCCTGAGTTTAACTCCTAGTACTACAAAAATAAAAATGAAAAAAATAAGATTGAACTTCTCATGTATTCCTGGAGGGATTTTAAAATAACTGCTTTAGAAACAACTTGACAGATGCTTAGAAATTTAATATTCAATTACCACATGACCTAGCTATTTCATTTCTAGGTATGTACCCAAGAGTAGGAAAAGGATATGTCCATGGAGTAAGAGAGGTAACTCAATGGTAGAGTGCCCAGCTTGCACAAGGACCTGGGTTCAATTCACAACACTGCCAAAAGAAAAAAGGGAACAATAGCACATGTGCACAAAAAAACTTACAGCAAGTGTCCATAGCAGTATTTTAGAGATGAGCAAAAAGTGGCATCCACCCAAATAGCTGTCATTTGATGAACAGTGGAATATTATTTGGCCATAACAGGGAAAGAGGTACTGATGAGTGTACAAACATTGACCCTTGAACGTTTTAGGCTAAACAAAAAAAGGCCAGATAACAGAGGGAAATGGATTTAGATAATTTTTCCTGAATGTTTTTTCCCCATTGCCAAAGATTCCAGTTCTAATAAGCAATTATAATAATTTCCTGGTGATTACTTTAGAATAACTTTCAGAATAATGTCCAAAAACCTGTAGTATTTTGTATTCATTAAGCCAGTATTAAATTTTGTACCTGCCTTGTGCTAGGCAGTGTTTAAGTTGATGCCTAAAGAACCAACAAAAATTCCTGTTGTTGTAGGACATACATTCTATTGGAAGGGGAGAATCAATCCGGTAAATAGGAATTGACTCTTTCGTTTACCATTGACATTTTTAAGTTTGTTCTACTGAGTTATACACGGGGTAGAATGCATGCTCCACTTAAGATTGTTAAACAAAGGAACCAACAGAGATTCCATTACACAGATGAATAGATAAAGCAATTGATGCTTCAAATACTCTTCCTGGTAAGGGGAGAGAGAGAGAGAGAGAGAGAGAGAGAGAGAGAGAGAGAGAGAGAGAGAGAGAGAGAGAGAGAGAGAGAGAGAGAGAGAGAGAGAGTCCGGGGTTTGCTTTTAAAAGGGTGCATTTGGAGGGCTGCACTGACTGAGGTGACATGTGGACACAGGATGTAAGAGAGAGATGTTTATTTACTTAGAGAGAACATTTCCTGGTACACTGGAAGATCGTCAAGGATTTCAGCATAGTTACAGTGCAATGAGCAAACAATACACAGTAAGTTCATCAGGGAAATGAGTTGCTATGTAGTAAATTGTGAGGATTCTGACTTTTTATCTAAGATGGGAATTCTGAATTTTACTGTAATAATCTTGGCACATTTGAGAAGACAACAGGATCAGAGTACAGGTAAAAGCTTAGGTTTTGGTATAATAATAATAAGATGAAAAATGCCAAGATTTTGGTGACTGTTGTTTTGAACTATCCATTGTAATAGTTTAACTTTCCATCTAAAATGCCCATAAATGCTTGGCTGCATTATTTATTTATTATCTTTATTACACTAATATTAATTACATGTGTGATTATTCTCTCATTCTCTAGTTCTTATGCTCTATACTGCTATGTCAGTCATTTGTGGGCTTAAGGAGTAGATCAATGCTATCAAATGCTCTTGAGGCATTAAGTTGAGAAAAGAAATTGATCATTTGCTTTTTCAGTAGGAAAACCACATCCGACATTTTCAAAGCAGTTTTGATGGAATGGGAGGTGGAGATAGGAAGTGAAACTGAAGAAGTGTTGAACGGTAACCTTTGTGCAAGGAGAAGATACAAAAAAGTCACTTAACTGTGAAGATCACAAAAAAATACTAGCCTGTAGCAGGTGGACCATGAGGGATTCCAGGAGGTGGTTTTATTCATTTATTTTGGAACTAGGGATAAAACCCAGGGGCACATACTTACTGAGCAATGTCATCAGCCCTTTTGCTATTTTTATTTAGAGACAGGGTTTGTCTAAGTTGCTTACAGCCTCAATAAAATGCTGAGGCTTTCTTTGAAATTGTGATCTTCTTGCCTCACCTCCCAATTTGCTGGGATTACAGGCATATGCCACCATGCCCCACTACTTGTTTGTTTAGTTTAATGGAAATCAATACAACAAAATTTGATCCTGTAGAGAGAGAAAGTTTTATCTCATGAATATTCAGATTCCAACTTTTGCAATTCTGAACTCATCGAAATCTTGCATCATTCTCCTCCCTGGGGAATATCCTACCAGTACTCTTTAGTCTACCTATCTTTATACTGTCCTGAAACATGTCACATAAACCAAAATTCATCCAAGTATAGTTTATTATGGAGTCTCCAGGTGTTAGTGTAGCTTCTATTTTTTATTTTATTATTGATATCTAAATTAACTTCATTATGATCTGATAGAATTCAGGATAACATCTCCATTCTTTTTTTACTGAGTTGTTTGTGGCATGAGATATGGTCTATTCTAGGGAAGAATACATGTGTTGCCAAGATGAAAGTGTATTTGCTCATTGAAGGATGAAATATTCCCTATATGTCTGTTGAGTCTAAATTATTGATTGGATTATTTAGTTCTGTACTTTCTGCATTTAGCCTTTTTTACAAGATCAATCCAGTAGTGAGGGAGGTATGTTAACTCTACCCAGTATTTTTCTTTGTCGTCTATTTGATGCTTGAAGCTGAGAATGTTTGTTTGATGTATATGCATGCACATAAGATCCCTTGTGCAATATAGAATGTCCTTTTTTGTCCCTTTGATTAACATTGGCTTAAAGTCCACTCTTTCTAATATGAAGATAGAAACCCTTGCTTGTTGACACAATCCAGGTGACTGATACATTTTTTTTCCCATGTGCTTACCTTTAGTCTGTGGATGTATTTGCCTATGAATAGAGTGGCCTAGAGACATAATATTGTGAGGTCTTCTTTTATCATCCAATCTCTCAGTCATTGTCTTTTTTTTTTTTTTTTTTTTTTGCGGTACTGGGAATTGAACCCAGGGCCTTGTGCTTGGGAGGCAAACACTCTACCAACTGAACTATATCACCAGTCCTAGTCTTTGTCTTTTGATTGAGGAGTGTAGGCAATTAACATTCAAGGTTATTGTTGAGATATAAGTTGTATTTCTGATCATTTGGGTTTATTTCTGGTTTTTAATTTGAATTAATTTCTCCTTCCTTGATAATACTTTGGTGAAGTTCTTTCCTTTGCTTCTTTTCACTTGTTATTTCCATTTCATTCTCAAGGAAAATTTTGTTGAGAATATTCTATAGAGCAGAGTTTCTAGTTGTGAATTCTTTTAACTTTTTTATCATGGAGGTTTTGTATTTCATGTTCAAATCTGAAGCTTGTCTTTGTTGGGTACAAAATCGTTGGTTGCCATCCTTTTTTTTTAATTCATACTTTGAAATATATTATTCCTGAACCTCCTAGCTTTGAATGTCTAGGTGGAGAAATGTCCTGAGATTTCAATTGGTTTTCTTCTATACGTTATGTGGTTTTTTTCTCTCATAGCCTTTAAGATTCTCTCCTCATACTATACATATACTATACTATATGTTAGTCATTTTCCTTATAATGTGCCTTGATGTGGGGCTGCTGTAGTTTTGTACATTTGGTTTCTGCAAGCCTCCTGTATTTGATTTTCCATTTCATTCTTTAGGTTTCAGCAATTTTTTCATAGGATTTCATTGAATAGTTTGTGCATTCCTTTGGTTTAAAATCTGTGCCCTCATCTATCCTGTTAAATCCTAAGTTTGATCTTCACAGCTTATTGCATATTTTTCAAAGTTCTGTTCATGGTCTCTCAACATCTTCTCTCCATTGTCAACTTGGTTTTCAAGATGACAACTTTTGTCTTTATTGATTAAGAATCTGTCTTCCAAGTACTCTAGTCTGTTTGTCATGCTTTCCATTAAATTTTTAATTTGGTTTACTGATTACTTCTTTTCAAGGGTTACTGCTTGATTATTGTTCAGTAACTGTATCTCTTTGTTGAAGTGATCTTTCATTTCCTTTATTTTTTGTCGAATGTCAATCCTTAAGTTGTCTTTTCCCTGTCAGATCATTTTTACTATGTGTATTCTTATCTCCTTCTCTGATATAGCTTCCACTGTTAAATTAGGGGATTCTATTAATGGAGCATCTTGGTTTGTTTGGGGCAGTATGTTCCTTATTGATTCATGTTGTTTGGTTGTCAACCAATCCAGCAGTATGGATCTGAGGAGGTGTGGCTTCTACCTGAAGATTCATTTTCCTCATCTTAAAGGGAGAGACAAATAATAATCTCAAACAATGAAAACAATATCCAACCTCAAACTAAATCATCTCTTGAGAAGATGTTTACAGTTTTGTCACAATAAACAAAAATGATATGTACAGTGATTGCCTATATTAAAATATAACTTTGCCAGATAGTTTATATTTTGGAAGGGTGGACAAGGGGAGAACAGAAGTAGTATAGGATGTGATGATTAAGAGGAGATGATAGAAATGAAAATTAAAGAAGAGTGGAAGAGAGAGAAAGAGTTTGGCTGTAAGCAGGAGAAAAAAAGAGAGAATTGAGGAAAACATATTTGAGAGAAAAAATATATACAATGAAAACGTAAATATACTAATGAGACATCCTAGTCATCAATAAAGTGATCCATAAAAAATAATTATTTTAAATAATGGTGGAATGTGAGGGGATATGAAAAATGTGAAAATAAATCTCTTTAAAAAGTTGGGGAATTTTTTCTGTTGGGAATCAAAAGATTCTGAGCTACCCTTCTCTGCAGCATGTAGTCTGATGCTGGCTCCCCTCAGGGTGGTGTTGCTAGGGTGAGAGGTTTAATCCTGCAGGTAGAACTCCTGGAGGTGGGCTTTAGACCTAGGTGGGCTCCAGTCAGTTTTCTGAAAGTCAATTGTTCAGAAATATTTAAATCACCATACTTCCAGATATTGCTGGATCATTCTGGAAGGGTGAACCCCAGGGACCTTCTTAGTTTCCACACATGTGATGTAGGAGCAAATCATGAGTTCACAACATTTCTTGCACAACCTGATTCCTTTTCTCAGGTTCATTCTCTTGTGCAATACTTTCTCCAGGCTTAATTGTTTCTTGGTCACTTAGGCCCACTCTCTGTCATGCAGCATGGGTGTGCCAGGCTACTTTACTGGCCCTAACTCAGGTCTGCCAGAAATTTTCTTCCTCAGCTGCTTTGGGGACCATGCTCAGGCTGCAAAATGTTTCCTTCCTTTGCCCTCTGCACACTGTTGGGAGAGATGCAGAATGAAAGGATGGGAAAATATTTCATGCAAAAAGTAAACATAAGCAAACATGCTGGTCACATGTTCATTCGATAAAATAGAATTTAAATTAACAACTGTGAAAAGAGTCAAAGAAGGACGTTATACAATGATAAATGAGCCAATCAATAGGAGAAATGGAAAAAAATTAACAATATACATGCACCTAATATCAGAGCATCATAATACTTAAAGAAACCATTGAGAGAACAGAAGAGAGAAATACTAACACATTCGTAACTTATTTACCGGGACTTTAATACCCCACTTTCAATAGGGAGAAAACATACAGATAGATCATTAAAGATACAGAGGGCTAGAATAACACTGCCTCAGCGCCAGCCCCGGATCCGGCGCCCCCCGGCCTGGGCCCCCAGCACCCTCCGGCCGCCCCTCGCGGCCCCCGGGCCCCAGGTCGCAGCGCGGAGCAGGAGCAGCATGGTGGAGAAGTGCTGCCCGCTGCAGAGGTATGGCATGTACCGCTGGTTCTCGCAGCTGCCTCGCTGCAGCGTGTGGAGTTCCTGAGCGGCCTGTTGGACCAGTACATCCGCTGGAGCTGCGCTTACTCAGTTCATGCCTGGAGGACTTGGGGCGCAACGACTGCCACTCGCTGCGTGACTCGGAGATCAAGGCCAACACCTGGCCGACCTGGGCAGCCTTACCAACCTGAAGGACGAGGTGGTGCCCAGCAAGCTGCTGGTGTCTCTGGCGCTGCTGGGCTCCAAGCAGCGCGAGGCGGTGGGCGTGCTCTACCGCACGCCCACGCACGTGGAC
Source organism: Sciurus vulgaris (assembly GCF_902686455.1). NCBI lineage: Eukaryota > Metazoa > Chordata > Mammalia > Rodentia > Sciuridae > Sciurus > Sciurus vulgaris. The sequence goes on along the minus strand of NC_136470.1, from coordinate 56,866,333 downwards.
TCCATCATCCACAACTGCTGGCTGCAGCTTAAGGAGGGCGGCACTGGCGATGAGTTCCTGCTGCTCTTCACCATGGCCTCTAATCACCCGGCCTTCAGTTTCCATCAGAAGCAGGTCCTGCGGCAGGAACTCACGCAGATCCAGAGCAGCCTGAGCAGTGGCAGCTGGGGTCCTGGAAGCCAGAGAGCTCCCAGTCCAGGCGGCGCTCTGCCCACTTGTCTGTCCTGCCACAAGATGGCTCTGCAAAAGGAGGCTCAGCTCCAGGGTGTCAGCGATGGCCTGGAGAAGGCACAGCACACCTCAGCATATTCCACAGAGGAGTCACTGCCCAAGAGGCCCATGGGGAAGCACGGCAAAGTGAGTGTTGAAAAGATAGACCTGAAGGGATTGTCACACATACACAGTGACACAAATGTTGACTGTTCCTTTGAGGTCTTGTGGTCTGATTCTTCAATTACAACAGTAACCAAATCTTCCTCAGAAGTGACTGAATTTATTTCAAAGTTATCGCAGCCCTGCCCTGAAGAGAACTTGGACAAACCCATTCCTTGCCTGACTGGTCCAGATCTGTTCTACGTGGAGAGGAACCACATGGATCTGGAAGCAGGCCTGAGGTACTTGGCTTCATTGCCTTCTCACGTATTGAAAAATGACCACGTTAAGAAGTTCTTCAGCACTTCATCTCCGACCCAACAGCTTCAAAGTCCAAGTCCTGGCAACCCCTCCCTCCCAAAAGTAGGTGCCGTGATGGGTGTGTCTGGCAGGCCTGTGTGTGGAGTGGCCGGCATCCCGTCCTCCCAGAGCGCTGCCCAGCACCACCTGCAGCCCTAGACCAGCGCAGCTGCGGCCTTGCCTCACTGCCCCATTCCGGGGGCTCAGGCTCAGCCCTGGCCTTCCGTGCCCAGGTGGACGCCCCGCCTGCCATCCTGATGCCCTCCTGTCTGCAGGCCCCGCAGCCACAGGAGCAAAACGGAGTTTTGGATTGGCTTAGGAAGCTGCGCTTGCACAAGTACTACCCTGTCTTTAAGCAGCTCACCATGGAGAAGGCCCCAGACATGTCACTTTCAGCTCCGAGGCCTTTGTTTCCAGTCCTGATTCTCAGCGACTTTGTGATGTGTTTCTCCTGTGCAAGTTTTTGAGCCTTACCAAAGAAGACCTGAATAAATTCGAGTCCCTCAATGGGAGCAAAGAAAAAACTCAAGACTCAACTGGAGCTGGAAAAGGAAAAGTCAGAGCGGTGATGCCTGAACTCCTAGGCCCCCACCTTGGTCACCAACAGTGGAGTGGCCTGAGTGCCCCCCACCAGCCACGTGGGGCCCATGCAGGCAGGGCGTGGTGGCCATGCTGCAGGAGCAGAGCGCCTGGCGTTGGGCCGTCAGTGGGTGTGCAAGTGGCCAGGCGGGCTCACACCAGATGCTCACCTGCCATTTACAATTTGATGGTCATGCCGGTCTTTCTCTGTTTTGTCTTGCATGATGTAGCCCAGGAAGGCAGGCAGGAGAGCAGGAGGGAAGCTGACTGCAGGCCTTGCCCGAAACCCTTTGGGCAAAAGAATTAGGTGCAGAGCTGCCAAGCTGACAGCACGGGAAGTGACCCTGCTGAGCCTGAGCAGGCTGGGCCATGCTGGCTCCACGCTGACCACAGGAGCCAGTGCTGGATGCCTGTTGTGATGGTTCATTGTCTCACAGGGTGGGACAGGTTTTCCTTCACAGAGTAGAAGTAGCAAGAGAAGAGAGGCAGAGCACTCAGGTGCAAGGGCTGTTCTCAGGGCCTGGGCAACGAGAGGGCACTGTGCTTCTTGCTGCCCTGCTCTGCAAATGTGTTTCCATGCTCTGCGCGGAGCTGGAGGCCCACCTGACTGCTGCCTGCCTCCCCATGAGGCCTTGGGCAGTTGGTGCAGGTGAGACTGTCTGACTCTGGCAGAGGTAGTCCCTGCCTCCTCGGGGTTTCCAGAAGGGCTCGCCTCCAGGTGGTGCTCACTGGTCCCCTGTCAGCCCCCGTGTGGACGTGGGTGCCAGCCTGAAATTTGGCCTGTGCCTTCTCTGCAGAGCTTTGGGTGGAGGTGGAGCAGCCCTCGCACCAGATGCCCCAGGAGGGCAGCTCCTCTGAGTATTCCAGCTCCTCTTCCAGCCCCATGGGTGCGCAGGCGTGGGAAGAGAGCTCGGACAGTGCCAAGGAGACAGACATAAGGCGCCCCTGCAACTCATGCTGTGCTGCCCGCCCCGCGCTGTGCCACGTAGCGCTGACCACTCTTTTCCGTCCCCAGGTGTGGATGTGCACTTGGAGGGCTCTGATAAGGAGAAGCCTGTGATGCTGCTGAGCCACTTCCCCTCCAGCTCCGCCCGGCCCACGGCTCAGGTCTTACCTGTGCAGAAAGAGACTGGCTGTGGCCCTGCAGGCCACCACCCTCTGCCCCCACAGCTGTTGCCTGCAGTCTCGCACCTGTCACCCATCTGAATGCTGAGTTCCTTGCACAAAGCCAACAGAGGAGGCACTGAGGGGAAGCTCCTCTAGTCCTCTGTGCACTAGCTCTTGTCTTTGGAAGAAAGGGGCAAAGGGCCTGGCCCGAGGAGCAGCATTAAAGTGGAGAAAAGCTTCGGCAGTGCTGTGCTGGACGTGCTGCCCTCGTCCACGCCCCACGCGCCCCTGCAGGTCCTCTCGGGACTCTCGGAGGGCAGCTCTGTGCTGCCCACTGTCTCCTTAGGGCCCAGGGCCAAAGTTGTGCACGCAGCCACTCTGGACATGGTACTGAAGAAAGCGAAGCAGTCAGTCCTGGCGGTCGAGACCAGCACAGCCGCCTCTGGGATGCCCAGCACTGTCCTGTATGTGGCTCGGCCGCCCATCAAGCTGCTACTGTCCTCCGTTGCTGCTGACACTGCTGTCTCTGGGCAGACCTCCAGCCCCAGCAACGTGAAAATCAGTGTACCCCCTGCAATAATCAACACCCGGACTGCTCTGTACATAGCCAACACCAAAGTTGCCTTCTCTGCAGAGAGCAGAGTGCCCATGGGCCCCCTGCAGGGCAGCTTCTGTGCCAACAGCAACACTGCCTCCTCCAGCAGCCACCCCTCCATGTCCTTTGCCAACATGGCCTTGCTCCCCAGCTGCCCTGCCCCCAGCTACAGCCCAGCGCTCTCCTCTGTCCCCTAAAGCAGTTTCTACAGTGGCAGTGGCTCTGTGGGAAATACTCCCACCTCCATTCAGAGCCACCAACACCACCACCACCATCAGCAGCCCCCAGCACCCCCAGCCCCTGGGCCGCCCCTGCCTGACTTTATCTTGTGCATGTCCTGTGGGTGCAGCAGCAGCTGCGGCTCTGGAGACCTCACAGACAGCTACGCCAACTACTTCCAGCACCCTTTCTCCAGGCCTTCCTTGTTCACCTTCTGGTTCCTGCCCTTCAGCCCCATGTGCAGCAGTGGCTATGGCTCCACCTTCCCCATCATGCACGCTCTCTACAGCAGCAGCATGACACCAGACCACATCCTGGGCGGGCAGTTCACATTTGCTGTACCACCAATGAAGAAATTCATGGCTGGGACAGCGGGGGTCTACCATACCCATGGACTGTTGGGAAGCAGCAATTGTTCCAATCACAAAAAGAGTGGGAATCTGTCGTGTTTAACTGTGGGGCCGCAGGGCACCATGCTCAGGACTGCAAGCATCCATCCATGGACTTCAACAGGCAAGTTACTTTTAAGTTGAAATATGCCACTCTAGCAGAAAGTCTGGATTCCACAGACTGATATTTTTCTCTGGCAACAGAACATTATTAAGCAATGGAGACATAAGAAAAGTTAAATACAAAACTGAGATGTCAAGTTGCTGTTGAGCTTCATATTTTTGATCCAAAGGGGCTTTACTTTACTAGATGGGATAGAAATCTAGTGTAGAAGTGCATCAGACCCCACTTTATTGCCAAAACCCTGAACTGGAGCTTGATGTCAGGACTTGCCTAGGGGCACCTCTGTGTTTGAGTCTTATCCACCCCCACCCTGGCTGCAGTGCAGAGACCGCCTGTCTCCCAAAGAACATTGCATCATTGATCCTTCCAGGCTCACACAGTTCCAGGGCAGCTACGCACAATCTGATCAGACTGCAGGTTTGAGTCCTCCAGTGGCATCCTCCAGATGGACTCAACATCCAGGGTTAGGGAAAATGTCAACTTTGTTTTGTTCTGCTTTTTCCTAAAGTGATAGGCCCTAATCTCCAGGATTTCTAAGGGTTGCACTAGAGATGAATGTAACTGACATAGACCTCTGCAGACTCTGAGACCTATCAATGCAGATTCCAGCCACATGGGGAGTGGGCACCAGCTGGCGCTTGCCCAAGCACAAAGGAGGTCTCAGTATGTTCTCCTTTCCTGCAGACAGATTTAAACGATGCTAAGTGGAAACAGTTCATTCTCAACTTCATTTCTAAGGGTCCAAGATCCAGGAAATCATTGTGGAGGCTTGAGACTAGCCCTCCCCACTGCTCCATTGAGCTGCTGAGATCTGCTACCCACACAAACACCTCCTGCAGCAGAAGAACAGCTCGGTTGCTACCAACTCCATTAGATTGTCCTTAGTGAAGCTGGCAGGCTGTCCTATCTCACAGGGCTCCCAAGGACCTGACCCCAGGGCTTCCTGGTGATGTGCATACTTGACATGGGCCTTCCAACAGTAATACAGTCCTGTGGTTGATGAGCAAAAGCTCTGACATGCTCTCCTGTCACTTTTTTTTTTTTTAAATTAGGCTGTGTATTGATAGCTAATTCCATTAACAGTTGCCTAGAAAACTTCAGTAGAAGGCAGAGACAGAGAGCGCATAGACCAGACACAGCCTGGGACTGGGAGAATTCCTGTGTTTAAGTAGGAATTAGTGCCCTTGCTATAAACATCTACATCTCAGTCCACTAGAATGGAAGCATCTAGGGGCTACAAGGATAAAAGGAATGTTCTGCTCATGGGACATTATTTATCCTTCAATATTAACACAGATCGGCAAAATCTTGCCAGGGATTTTCCAATTGAATACTGAGAAGAAAAGTCACAATATTCAGATAATTCTGTATTAAAATGGGACAATCAGCCTCATGCAAAATTGGTGTAAATCAAAAGAAATGTCCTAGAATTTAAGGCATTGCGATATGAGGCTTCAAATTTTTAGATGAGTGTTCTAACTTAAACGGAACTAAAGCAGAACGTTGTTACATTTTTTATGAAAGGCTTTTATTAGAGTTTTGTAGTATTATTTTAGTAGAGTTTTATTTCTATGCAATTCAGAATTGACAGACCTCCGTATTCTTCTCTATTCATGGTACACAGTATTACATAGAGTTCTGGAAGTGACGGTGATGCCTCTTAAGACAGCGGTTAGGATTGGCTTCACGGATCTCTTAATCCAACACTACAAAGCACAAATATCAAGAGCTGAAACAACATGGCCTTAAAAAGCACCAGACTGGAGTTTGTCCTCTTGTGTTCAAAAAGACTAGAGTTTTCATCGATGTTTACGATTTTAATACTTCTGAAGGCTGTCATAGCGGCCTGGACATGTGCTGAAAGCCAAATTTTTAAAATTTTTTGGATTTTTAAATAAAGCAATATTTTAAATAAATCCTATTTCAACATAGTGAAATTGTTGAAAAGGGTCTCATAGCAAAAGAAGAAAATTCTATTTAAGTCTTTGTTTTAGTGTCTGGATAGTAAGTCTTGAAGTCAAGTGCTATCAGTCCTCCAGCTTTGTTCTTCTCAATATTGCATTGTTGTATTTTGTGTTTTCATAAAGACTTTAGAATCACTTTGTCAGTATCCACAATATGACTTACTTACTAAGCACATATTTGGGATTTTATTGAATCTAAAGATTAAATTGGGAAGATTAAGATTTTGAAAAGAATGAGTCTTCCTCTCCATGAAGATGGAACACCTCCCTAGTTATTTAGTACTTCTTTGATTTTGTTGACCAGATTTTGTTATTCTATTGCAGTTCTTATATAGACTTTGTCAGGTTTATACCTGAGTGTTTCATTTCAAGGGTGTTAATATAAAGGGAATTGTATTTTAATTTTTATTTAAAGTTCAGAGTGAGAAAGAATGTGAGCACATGTGCTATGGAATGAGGGATATAATGGATGACTGGGTCTTAAAACTAGCTTCACTCTCTTCTCTTCCAATGCCCTTGACCAGTTTGTTTTGAAATCTTGGCATGTATGAGAAGACAACAGGATCAAAGTATGGGAAAAGGCTTTAGATTTCAGAATAATAACAACAAGATGAAAAATGCCATGATTTTGGTGACTGCTGTTTGAACTATTCATTGTAAGAGTTTAACTTTCCATCTAATATGTCCATAAAACTAAGGTTGCCTTATTCATTTATGTGTCATCTTTATTACACTAATGTAAATTTTATGTGTGATTATTCTCTCACTCCCCAGTTCTTATGCTGTGTACTGCTAGATCAGTGAATTTGTGGACTTAACGAGTAGATCGACTCCATCAAATGCTCTTGAGGTATTGAACACAGAAATTGACCATTTGATTTGTCAGTAGGAAAGCCACATCTGACCCTTGTCAAAGCAGTTTTGAAAGAGTGGGCAGTGGAGTCATGAAGTGAAACTGAAGAAGTGTTGAACGGTAGCCTTTGGGCAAGGAGAAGATATATTAAAGCACTTATCTTTGAAGACCACAATATAATACAAGTCTGTAGTAAGTGGACAATGAGGTATTCCAGGATGTGATTTTATTTATTTATTTTGGTACTATAGATTAAACCGAGGGGCACTGAAACACTGAGCTATATCACCAGACCTTTTGTTATTTTTATTTAGAGACAGTGTCTGACTAAGTTGCTTACAGCCTCACCAAATTGTTGAGGTTGGTTTTGAACTTGTGATCTTCCTGCCTCACCCACAAGATGTTGGGATTTTAGGCATATGCCACCATGCCTACTACTTGTTGTTATTTTAATGGAAAGCAAAAGAACACAATTTTTTTTACTGATCCTGTAGAGAGAGAAAATTTCGTTACATGGATATTCAGATTCCATCTTTTGCAATTCTGAACTCATCATAATCCCACATCATTCCCCTCCCTGGAGAACATCCTACCTGTACTCTTACCTATCTTAATACCATCCTCAAATCAATTTGTAGAGCATTCACCCTGGTTTCCTAAACCAAAAGTCACCTAGATATAGTGCATTATTTTGCCTCCAGCTGTTAGTGTAGCTTCTATTTTTTATTTTATCATTGATATCTAAATTAATTTCATTAGGATCTGATAGATTGGAGGGTAATATCTCCACTCCTTTTGTTTTTACTAAGAGTTGCTTTGTGGCATAAGATATGGTCTATGTTAGGGAAGGATCCATAGGCTGCCAAGAAGAAAGTATATTTGCTCATTTGTGGATGAAATATTCTATATGTCTGTTAACCCTCAATTATTGATTGTATTGTTTAGTTCTATACTTTGTGAATTTAACTTTTGTTTGGAAGATCAATGCAGTTGTGAGACAGGTATGTTAAATCCACCTGGTATTACTGTTTGTCATCTATTTGACTCTTGAAACTGAGAAAGTTTTGTTTGATGTACATAGAGGATGCCTTATGCAGTATGGAATGTTCTTTTTTGTCCCTTTTGATTGACTTTGGCTTAAAGTACACTCTATCTGACATGAGGATAGAAACTTCTGCTCCTTTACACAATCCAGTTGAGTGATACAGTTTTTCCCATGCTCTTACCTTCAGTCTGTGGATGTATTTGGTTATGAAGTGAGTGGCTTAGAGACATCATATTGCTGGGTCTTGTTTTTCATCCAATCTGTCATTCAATGTCTTTTGATTGATGAGTTTATGTCATTAACATTCAAGGTGATTATTGAGATATAAGTTGAATTTCTTGTCATTTTGGTTTATATCTAGTTTTTAATTTCACTTAATTTCTCTTTCCTTGATAATTCCTTTGTTATAATTCTTTTCTTTGTTGGTTTTCAGTTTTTGTTTTTCCATTTCATCTTCATGGTATAATTTGTTGAGAGTTTTCTATAGTGCAGGATTTCCAGTTCTGAATTCTCCTAACAATTTTTTTTTTTAATCATGGAAGATTTTTATTTCTTCTTCAAATCTGAAGGATAATATTACTGGATACAAAATTCTTGGTTGTCATCCATTTCTTTTTTTTTTTTTTCTTTCTTTCTTTTTTTTTTTTTTTTTTTCATATCAGGACGTCCTACCTTTGTGTGTCTGGGTAGAGAAATGACCTGAGGTTTGATTTGTTTTAACCTTATATGTAATACGATTTTTTTTTCTCTGATAATCTTTAAGATTCTATCCTTATAGTCTATGTCAGGCATTCTCCTTATAATGTGCTCTGGGTGGGTCTCCTGTAGTTTTGTACAGTTGGCATCTTGCAAGCCTCATGTATTTGATTTTCCATTTTATTCTTTAGGTTTCAGAAGTTTTCCGATATAATTTCATTGAAACTTTTGTATATTCATTTGGTTTAAATCTCTATGCCCTCATCTATCCTGCTAAATCTTAAGTTTGGTATTTTCACGTTATCCAATATTTCTTGGCAGTTCTGTTCATGGTCTCTCAACATTTTCTCTCCATGGTCAACTTGATTTTCACGATTATGTCTTCATTGCCTAAAAATCTGTCTTCCAAGTCATCTACTCTGTTGCTCATGCTTTCCAGTGAATTTTCAATTTGGTTTATTTTTGCACCATTCAAGTGTTACTGCTTGACTGTTTTGCCGAATATCTATCTCTTTATTGAAGTAATGTGTCATTTCCTTTATTTTCTGTGTAATGTCACATCCTATTTTGTGCTTTCCCTGGCAGATGAGTTTTACTACGTACATTCTTAACTCCTTCTCTGATATAGCTTCCACTGTCGCATTAACAGATTCTATTATTGGATCATCTTGGTTTGTTTGGGGAAATTTGTTCCTTAGTTTATCATGTTGTTTGAGTGTCTAACCATCCAACAGTATGATCTGAAGCACAAGAGTTTCTACCCTGAGACACATGTTCCTTACCTTAAAGGGAGACAAATAATAACCTCATACAATGCACACAATATCCAACCTCAACTATATCATCTCCTGAGGAGATGTTTACAGTTTTGTCACCATAAACAGAAAAGTTATGTACAGTTATTGCCAACAATAAAAAAGGCAGTATGGAAGAGGGAGCAAGAGTTTAGGTGTAAGCAGGAGAAAATCAAAAAAATTGAGGGAAACATAATTGACAGAAAAAATATATAAATGAAAATGGAAATACTCTAATCAGACATCCTAGTCATCAGTAAAGTGATCTATGGAAAATAATTATTTTCAATAATGGTGGAAATGTTAGGGGGGAAGAAAAAATAGGAAAATAAATCTCTGTGAAAAGTTGGGGAATTTTTTCTCTTGGACATGAAAAGATCCTCATCTTCCCTTCTCTGGAGCATGGAGTGTGTGATGTTTGCTCCAGTCAGGATGGGGTTGCTAGGGTGAGAGGATTCATCCAGCAGGTGGAACTCCTGGTGGGGGAATTTAGGTTTAGGTAGGCTTCAGTCTGTGCCAATTCTCCATGAGAGTTTAAATCTTCATACCTCTGGGCCCAGCAATTGCTGTTCCTAGCTGGAAGTGTGAACCCCAGGGGTCTCCTTTGGGTTCCACTCATGTGATGTAGGAGCAAAGAATCAGTTCACTTCATTTCCGGCAGAACCCATGATTACTCGTCTCAGGTCCAGTCTCCAAACTCATTGTTTCCTTCCCCTGTCCTTTCAAATTCCCAGTCAGGCCCTTTAAGCAGGTCCTGCAAGCAGCTGCACTGAGGGGGAGAGGGAAGCCAGCTGGGTTTCTATGAACAGATGTCTCCTATGTAAAACTTTCTCCAGGCTTACTTGTTTCTTGGTCACTTAGCCCCACTCTCTGTCATGCAGCATGGGTTTGTCCGGCTAATTTACTGGTCCGGACTCTGGTCTGCCAGAAATTGCCTTCCTCAGCTGCTATGGGGGCCATCCTCAGGCTGCAAGATGGTTTCTTCCTTTACCCTCTGCACAGTTGCAGAGATGCAGTTTTTTGTTTCCTGCAGAAGGTAATTGGGCAGTGGCTCAGGCAGTGTCCTTGGTTTCTAAACTCTCCATACTCAGATATGCCACAGTCCTCCCCAGTAGGCAGGTTACTTTGAATCCCTTATCAATTTACTGTGTTCATGGAGTTACTATTCTGGCTTGTGCCAATGGTTGCTGCTGTAGCTTCCATAGCTGTGACACTGGGAATTCCTTCCTTAATTTATTTGATCTTCTGAGTCTCCAATTTTTTGAGTATACAGTATTGAATTCTAGCAAACACCCTCCTAATTTTTGTCCATTCACCCCCTTTGCAGAGAAGCTGCCTATCTGATTCTCTTGGTTTATTGCAATGGAGCATCCTGGGAAGTGATCTATTCCACCAACTTGTCTCACCCCTCTATTTCTTATTAAAAATTTAGTAATTCACTCAGTGAGACTGTGAATGAAAAATTCTCTCGGTTTTGAATGCACTTAATTGTCTTTATTTTACCCTCACTCTTGAATTTACAAAACAAAATTAGTATATAACCATTTTAATAAAATTGATGTAAATGTAAGAAGCTTTATGTATGTCTCATACTGACCACAATGATAATATTGGTAGAAGACACACAAAAGAAAATGAGAGAGGAATCAAGGCCTGTCACTACAAAAAAGTCAATGAAAAATGAAGGAAAATAACCACAGAGGAAAAGAAAAAATGAAGCAAAATGAAGCAAAATAGAACACAATTGACAAAATGGCCATAGTAGGGACTACCCTATCCTTCATTACAGTTAGGGAAATGGATTAAACATCCCAATGCAACTACATAGAGTGACTGACTGGATAAAAAATAATGGACATCATGTCTTGTAGCATGTTTTATGTAGTCATACATGTATAAGGGTAATAATGTCAGATTCATTCCATAAACATTCCAATCGCCATACCCTCCCCTTCCTTCACTCCCCCTACCTATTCAAAAGTAACTATATCTTTTCAAAGCCTTCACCCTTATTGTGAATTAACATCCACCTATCAGAGAAAACATATGGCCTTTCCTTTTCTGGTCTTGAGCATTCAACAATCCAGTTTTACCTGTCTTGACGTAGACATATTGGGACGTAACTTTAATGTCTAACTTTGTATTTATCTTACCCCTTATATTTAATTAGGGCAGTATTAGTACTGAGAGTGAGTCTTACACCTTTTTTTCTTGACTTTTTTATAAATTAATTTTTTATTTGTTTTAAGTATTTGTACGTGACACTAGAATGCATTTATACATTTTGATATGGATTATGGCCTATTATGTCAAATTAACTCAGATTGTCATACTGAAAGTTCTACTATTTCACAGATTAACAGAAAATAGTTATAAAGTTTCAATGAAAATATAAAATGATGTTAGCAAGATTAGAACCTATAGAGTTTGTACAGTAGCTGTTATCCAGGAAACAGCAACTTATAATTACTTTACATTACAGTTCAGTTTGTAGAAATTCAACTTGGTGGAATGATTCTTTCAACCTTTTATTTAAATGACTTGTGTCCTTCAAATCACAAGTACATCAAGTATACCATGAATCCAGTAATATCACCACAATGACATCGATGTTCTCATCTTTAAAGAGATTAGCTTTTAAAGAAAAATTCAGAATCTAGTGTAGTACAATATTCTCAAACACAGTGGGCCTTTACCAGAGTTGTACAAAACTAATTCCTTATGACTAGTTTCTCAAAATAATAAAACAAAGGAATGGGGTGTTGGATCAGTGCTAGCGCACATCCCTAGCATTTGTGCGGCCCTGTGTTTGATCCTTAGCACTACATAAATAAATGAATAAATAAATGAATAAGTTATATAATGGTATTTTGTACATCTACAAAAAAATAATTAAAAAACAACACACAAGAAAATATCTTGATAGATAAGAGCAGATTCATGTATTAAGAAATTGTTTAACTTCAATAAATAGAAAATAATTTGGTTTATATCACTACAATAGTATTTGATTTTATGCAATTTTTTAGAAAATGAAGTTCCACCAAACTTCTGTAAATTACTTAGACATTCTATGACTTTTTTCTTTACCAAAGAAAAGACTTTCAAATTCAGAAAAACTTTTTTCTTCTACTTTCACTACTAAAATATATTGATATACCTAGAGCATTTTCTTGTTGTCCCCTTTAAACATTCATATTCCAAAGAAATATTTATGAATTTACTGAATTCATATAAATTACCTTAAGGACTTTAAGAATGCTTTCTATTTAGCAGTCGAGGGTTTAGCATTATAAGTTTGCAATTTAATCAGATGTCTTGGATAAGAAACACACTTATGATTAATTGCATTGATGTTAAACCTAACTCAGTTTTAACTATAAATATGAAGATACCAGACAAGTGTAGTTAACAGTACTAGCCTTCTCTCCCTATTGACAAAATATCCAGAAGCAATGGATATTATGTAGACATCTTATAGAAATCAAGAATCTATTACTGGTCTGAATACTTTGAAAAAATTATGAATTAGTAATTTTAAAGACATCTTTCTGCTCATCAGTTTATGGAGTTTAAACTGAACTTTTTTTAAGTCATGTGAACTGAAAGGTATTTGAAGTCTTTTTCCTTTTACCATCGGATTCATGAGCACTCCATTATGTATATGGTAATTTTTATACTATGTACCTACATGATATAGGGACAAATGCACATGTTTAGATTCCACACATCAAAGGACAGGTGTGCACACCTAAATAATAGTCAGGAAACAGAGATCTTGTAGCTTTTTGTAGAAGTGCACCAGAAGTAGGAGGCAATGCAACAGATGTTTATTAACACTTCTAAAAAGTTTAGCCTGTTAGAATGTGCAAGCCTATCAGATTTTTACATCATCATTTAAATTTAAGGCAGGCCTGTGCAGTTGCACATAGCAGATATAAATTCTGACAGCCATGGGGGACACTGAAATCAAGGGTTCAGGTACCCATTTGTCCTCAGTGGCTTTCAGATGATTTAATCTAACCTTACCTTGTCTATGTTCTTCTTAGGACTTTATGAAGGAGATTTTGCAATGCAGTTAAGAGTCAATCCTCGAAAAATTGACATCTGAACAAAGAAAGTGAGTCAAAATACCTATAGTTGAAGAAAGTAAGATTGATCAGAAAAACGTTTTAATTTAGGCACACAGGATCAAATGTGAATTCACCATACAAGCATGAGCTCAAAAATAAAGGGGGAAGAAAAAACAAACAGGAATCCTCAAAACTGACGCAGCCATAGTTACCAGAGAAAGGGAGCATGAAGAACATCTTCATCAGATCAGACTGCACATTTGATTCAGAATAGAGTTGGCCCATCTATCTGAAACTGTGAGAGTCCTGAAATCTTCAGGTAAAGATTCCCAAGGTAAAGAGGCTTATATATATGTGATCATTCCATTTTTCCTTATTCTACAGTAGTGTTTAGGGAGAAACATTTTACAAATCCACAGTAGTAGAACATAGGAGCAGATAAGATAGCCAGCCATTTAGGTCCTACAATGACTTGAATTTTAAAGTGTCATCTTTTTGTTTCTTTAGGTCTCACAGCAGTCCTCTGCAAGCCTTGTATGTTTTGCCAGCTCATGAATTTCTGTGAACCTTGGAGACTTAGAGATCTGCACGTAGGTAAGAAGTAAGAGAACCTACTGTCTGGAGTTGAGACAAAAATGCCTCCTACATAGGGCACTTTAACCATTTGTTTTTCTGTTGCAAAATCAGTCCCTTATTGTATGGTTCCTTGGTTTCTGTCTGCCCAGGAGACCAGTTTTCATTCCCCCAATTGGTCATCAGGCCTGATTGGATGCAGAAAATGACGAAAGATCTTTTTCCAACAGCGATGATGTCATTTTCCAGGCCTGGCAACAGAAGAAAATGAGGCATTTTTGAGAAATTAGTTCCCAGAGACTGTGGTGGTCAGCAGGTTCCACCCCTCTTTTGTGAGGAAAAGGATCCCCTCTGAACAGCATGAAAATCCCAATTGATTTTTTGTACATATGTGTAGGCTAGTTTTGGAACATAACTCTTGAGAAAGAACTTACCACCTAAGTATGACAAAACAGAACTCAGGTATCCATGCCAGAGAAAACTCCATTTTTTTTTTCTTTAGGGACATCTCCCTATGAGCTTCTGATGGCCAGCAAACCTGTCTGTCATCACATGGTTCTACCAAATCCTTTAGTGGCACCACTGGCCGAAAGAATACATGGCAAATAACCTGGAGAGTTTAGACTTAGAGATGTGACTAACCTCTCCTGCCACTGTGAACTTCCAAATGTGATAACCCAGGGGGAAATAGAGACCTGCTTGTGGTATATTTCTCTGCTCTGTGGGCCCAAGGAATCTCTGGAAGGTAAGGAGGGGATCTAGGGTTTTTAGATGCTTAACATCCCTTTCCTGGAGGAGTTTACAGAAGGGGTGGATAGAAAATGCCTCCCTTTTGCAATCAAAGAAGCTCCAGTAGCACAAAAACAATGTGTGATACCCTGAAGGATTTTGAAGGCTCACTGTGTGAACAAAGGGAACCCAAGCATTTCTTGAAAAACAATTCCATGTAAAATGTCCCTCTCTCAGTGACTTCACTGGAGAGGGGAGGGGACTGCTCAGGAGAAATGAGTTTGGGAGATTGAGTCTGGTTCTTTAGGAGGTGTGGGTCACTGGGGTTTTAAACAGCACCTTTTCATAGATCAGACACCGTAGGATACCCCATAAAATCAGTCAAGGCAGGAGTCAAGGGAGAAACCTTTAAGGTTCACTGGGAAATGGCTCTAGTCAGAATCTAAAACTTATTTCAACCTGTTGTCCATCTCCAAGCATCCAAAGGCAGACCAAGATTAAGGGCAGCATGTTCTCATTCCTGACATGCTCCAAGCCTATAGGACAATGAGACATGGCTTTGGCAGAACGAAATTACCTGAGCTGCAGGACTGGTGATTAGGAGTCACCTAGGTTATGAGTCCCATCAGTCAAGACTTACAGAATGTTGACCTGCTCTAAATGCATTTATTTAGCTTCTGGGTGCCCATTATTTTTCTCCAGAAAAAACAAAATCTAACCTCAGTAACTTGTAGGGTGTGGAGGATCTAATCCTTGTGATCATTCCTATATAGCCTCATCTGAAATCAGTCTTAGAAAATCAGGATCAGGTCCGCTTCTCCCAAATGATGAAGATTGAACTCCCAAGAAATACTGAGGGAAGAGCAAAAAGTATTATGTAAAAATAGAATAATGAGCTTGAGAGACAGTATGTGTGAGAGAGTTCTCCAGAGAGAGGGGTTCCAAGCTGATGTCCAAGGTGAGAGGGGGTCCTACACCTTTTATAGATTTCTGGTTTCCTCTTTTCTCATGTCCCTGTTCTCCTTTCATGCTAAAAAGATAGGGATACCTCTCCCTAGTTTCCATATCTGACCATAAAGCAGGAAGAGTGCTAACTAGTGGGTACTCATTAAAAATGCTTTACTGGGAGGAGCAATTCCTGGGGTCAGGAAACCTTGGCAAATGGTTGAAGGAGGGGGAAGTGCTCTGGAGTCATTAGCATTTTATTTCCTTTTGGATCAACCCCATCTTCCTGAACCAAACATTCATTTAGAACACGACTGGCCTTTTGCCCCAATCTCAATGGCACCAGCCATGATGTATTCTTAATCTGTTTAATTTTATTGGTCAGGCTTGGTGGCACATGCCTGTAGTCCTTGAGGCTTAGGTGTGTGAGACAGGAGGATTAAAAGTTCAAAGCCATCTTTCGCAACATATTGCAACCTCCCTCAAGATAAAAAGTGCTGGGGAAGTAGCACAGTGCCCCTGGGTTCAATCTCCACTTCAAAAAAAGGGGAAGAGTGAAGGCTGAACACTTGGACACTGAACATTTATGCAGTTGCTGCATCTTAGCAGAGACTTCTCAGTAAGTACATGGTAGCAGTTCTAGAGTGATATTGGTGTCACCTGGACCACAGCCCTCTGTAACCTGTCAGAGAAGCCTTACGTATTTGGTCATTTTCAGCTCATTTTGGGAGGGGAAAATGTTTTCTACCTCTCATGAAGAGTTATAGTGGGAAAAATCCACCAAGCAGGGTTTCGATGCTGTGACAACACAATGACACCTCACAGTGTAATAAAAATCCAGTTAATTTTTCAAAGAATGAAGCTCAGGGGGAGGCAGTTGAGGGATAAGACAGGGACTCAGGTTGTGTCTGCCTAGCATGACTTGTTGCCTACAAGGTCCCAGGTGGCATCCCAGCCAGCAGTCTAGCTTCAAGACAGAAAGAAGGGGGACAGAGCTCCACCAACTGAATTATCTTCCCTTTTATTGAAAAGATACAAGCATTTGTAGAAACCCTCAGTAGACATTTGCAAAGGACTCATCAATCAGAATTGTGTCAGAAAGCCTACCCTGGAAATGAGGGAAACTGGGAAGAGATTTACTTGGAGAGGAAGGAGAAGGCTACCTCCTCCCCCCAACTGGAAATCTGTTTGAACAAAAGGGAAAAAGTGCAGACATGATCAGAAGAAACACAGGCTGCTTTCATTAGCTCTGGGCCTGAAAGGGTGATAATGATCACCCAACTTCTGTCCACCATATTATATGGTCTCTGTATTAGCCTGCTTCCTCTTCCTCTAAAAAAATACGCCAAAATAGATACATTATTAAGAGATAAGTTTAATTTAGGTCCTAGTCCAGGATTTGTGGTTGACCTTTGGTGAGAGTCATCCAAAATTGTAAATGGCATCATGGTGAGAGGAAATGCATGAGGTACAGATTGCATGGCCAGAATCCTGGAGAGGGACCGGTCTTGCACTTTTTATAACAACCAACTCTCACAGGAAGAAATGAGGCCCAGGTGAAGTACATTACTCCCTTCCTATGGCCTCATCCCAAGTGACTGAATTACATCACATTAGGCCCCACCTCTTCCAGGTCCTACCACCTTTACGTTGCCACACTGAACACCAAATCTCCAGTACTTTGGGGGACAAACCACATCCACATAAACACAAGCTCCAAAAAGGCAATGTGTGTATAGGTGAGGATGGGGGAAGGTTTTCTCAGAACCTCTGTGATGTTACACTGGCTATATTCATGGCACTCAGGGTGTCAACCCAGAAGAGAGATCTCTGGCTCTCATTTCTGGCGACAAGGCAGGTGTCACCCTGCCACAATGAATAGTTTTAATGCCCCTCCCCAAACAGGAAGGAGATGTTCCTGGAATTGTCAAAGCCTATGGAGTTTCATGAATATCACTGGAGTAACAATATTAAGTGGCATGCATTTGCCCTCCCCATGAGTCTCCAATGCACACTAACAGGTTTCCCTTAAAGTGATGGAGGGAAAAATTGACAATGATAGTGCAGAGGCAGGGAGGGGGAGAGAGAGGGTCAGCAGGAAAAAGAAGTATATATACAGTTAGGAGCTCAGAGAGCTACAGTGGCTGATGCATTAAGGAAACTGTGGGTGGCTGGTAATGTTGGTGATATTTGGTGGATAGCCTGGATATTTAGATATGTTCTTCAGGTGAGTCCTCTCACAGGTGTGGCAGGCCTCATGGGGAACTCTGGGTTACCCCAGACTAGAACTGAGTCTGGCTTTGTTCTCAGGTGCAGATGGATGGCCCAGAAGGCAGACTGGAGTTTTGTCCTGGCAAGGTACCTACTCTTCGTGGTGGCAATTTTCTTCCTAGTTACCATGAATTTGTCTGATCCAGGAATCATGGTAGGTCCTCAGAACCTTGAGAGAAAGAGATGGCACTTCATGGGCTGATGTCTACAGGGCTCATTCTACAGTGGTAACCACACCTGTGGCCTCAGGATCCCTTCTCTCCATGTCATCATCAATTAGGCCCTGGCACTTCATTTCCCAAGCCTCTGAGGTGTGAGAAAACAGAATACTGGAGGTTTTCCAGTTGCTTTAGAAGGGAGTACGGGGCAGGTTGACAAGTGGGGCCAGCAAGCTCTTCAAAACACACAGTTCACTCATCCTTCACATTTGACACTCCAGTGCAAGCACTGACCACTTTTCCAGAGGGTAGAGTCCATATAGAGCTCTTCTGGCTTGACAGCCCCTTCTCCTTGACAGCCAGCCCATGTGAGTGGTCACCTTTTTTCAACAGAGCCTGACTGGAATTCCACTGCCTACCTCCTACCTGTTTCTTGTTTGCAATTGATGCTATGGGGATGCCCTGAGCAGCAGGGGCAAGGAGGGGATTCCTAACAATTCTCAATCTCTTTCAGTGCCAGATTCCTTGGAGGAGGACCCAAAGATACCCTGTGTCTCATGGTTGAATCCCAGGGACTATGAGATGACAGGCTTCCACTGCCCACCTTGCACCTCACCCTATTCTTTGTGTAACATCTGTGTGGAAGTGAGTACTACGCCCTGTCCACTCTCAGCCACTCTTGGTCACTTACATATGCCATGGCCTCTGTATCTGCACCTGTCCTGACAGGCTGGCCTTACTTGCACAGGTGCTGACATATAAAAGGTACCACATGTGTGCTGAGCCTCATGGAGTCAGGGGCAGGAGAGCAGTGCTGTCCCATCCCCAGTCTTGCTGATACTACATACCTTGACCTTTAGACCAGCTGCTGCCCTGTTCTGGGCCTCTTTGCCTGTCCACCTCTGGGTGTCCAAGTAGGAGGGTTTCCTGCGTTCTGAGTGCTCATCTCTCCTGTGCACACACTGCTAGGTTTGTCAAGTTCAGAAGGAGTCTGGACAAGGGTGATCTTTTCATTCTTATCCAGGGTCTGAGAAAATTGAGGACCAGTGTTATTTTATATCCTGCTCAAAGTGACACCACACAGGTCTTGTCTCTAAAAACTTTCTGATGACAGGTGACATGAGGCGACATGGAGTCCTAATTGTGCTTTAATTACAGAAATGCCAGGTTCTCCCTGGAGGCGGGAGCCCTGTATTGAGCCAAGGACAGGAGGCCTAGAGGGCAGTGTTGGGGGAGGCCTCAGGATATGGTGGTTGGGGTCCTGACCAGATAGACCCTGAGTCCTGCTTCCTCTCCCTAGAATTTTTACCAGCAGTGCAGGTGTCTGATCAACTGCGTGGGCCACAGGAACATCAGGCGTTTCATCTTCCTCCTCTTGTCCTGCATGTACTTGGGAACCGTGCTGGCAGGTTGTGTGGTTTTCCTGGCACAGAGGAGACAGACACCTTTCTCCTTGGACAAGGCCATGGCGTTTCCACACAGTACCAAGTGCCCAAACTGGAAGAACAGGGGTGGTGAGGAGGGAGGGTGGTGTGGAGGGAAGAGTAGTGTAGCCGAGGGCGGGCTAAAGGGGAGGGGCTTGAAAAGTCACTTGGTAAGACCTGTGAAGGACATGTTGAAGGACAGAGGGGTGCGGGTGAGATGCAGGTAGGAGTGACTGTGGTGTAAAGAATGGGGCCACGGAGAGTGATAATGAACGTTGAAAACAGACAGTCACGAGGACAGCGGGGTGTAGTGAGGTCACCTGGAGTGTACTGGACAAACAGTCCAGTCCAGGGAGGAACATGGGTGGGAGGGACCAATTGGGGCTGGAGCAGGGTGGGAGGAGTCAGTTCGAAAGGCGGGGTCACGGCCTAACTGTCCAGTGCCTTGGCTCCTTAATCCTAGCACAGCTTCATAGTGGCTGTACCAACCTTCAGTCTCCTGCTGCCGCTCATCGTGCAGCTGTTCATCCAGGTCGTAGCCAAGAGCACCACCAGGCCTCCCTGTGAAGGCCAGGTAAGCCAAACCAATTGCTTGTGCTGTGAGGAGACAACTTTCACCCCTGCCACTAGGCACTTTCTGTGCTTTCTCAAATGCCCTTGGCCCTGATGGTGCCTCATGAGTCCTTCCAGACCCACCTCTTTAGATGCAGCTCAGATCTCTCCTCTCCCTGGATCTCTGAGGCCATTTTCCCTCCTGGGTACATTGCATAAGAACCTAATGTGTGCTAGGCTGCATGTTATTTGAGGAGTGTTATGGAGGTAAGTCTTGCACCTGTGTTGATAAAAACCTACAATAAGAATAACACTGGTAGACACCCAGGAACTCTCTTGAGAGTGGTGTAGCAGACTGGAAGAAACTGTGAGTTTGGCGAGGCCGGCTCTGTTAGAATAGGACGTGCCCCTGTGTGCCCTACATGTGATTTTGGATAGGCAGAAGCCAGGGGGGCCTTGTTTGTGAGAGAAACCCCTTTGCAAAGAGGCACAGAGCCTGAAAGTAGGCTGTTAGAGGAGGGTGAGGAAAGAGCTCTAAATCAAGCACTGGGTGGCATGGGCAATGAGGTTGAACCTGTGGGGGTCGAGATTACAAAGGCCCAGAAAGTCAAGAGTGGAATTTACTTGAGAAGAAATGGAAACCTGGGTGCCATGGTAAAACTTTTTTATGAAGTCGATTATTGAGGAATAATATACACACAATAAGTTTCACTGATTTAGTCGTCAGTTAGGGAATTTGACAAATGCATACTGTTGTGCATTCTGCACCATGATCAAGGTTAGACTACTTTCTCTACCCCCAAAAATTCTTTCATCCTTTGTTCTCATTTTCTCTCCCTAAGTCCTTATGGTGTTTATTTTTCCAGAATCTTGTGTGAATGAAAACACTAGGTATGTATGTAGGTTTGTATGTATTTATGAAAATAGTCACTGGTACCAAAAAGTGGTTCTGTTACTACAATTGTTTTCTGTGGTTATCTACAAGTGTTTTGTCTCATCTTAAATCCAAGAGACCCCCACCCTTAACATCCTAGGTGTCCAGAACTCCTGTTTTACTCTCTATGCCTTATTCCTCGAAGAAACTGATCCTGTTCACCAGCTCCATCCTTCACTCCCTAGCCCACATTAGCACAGACTCTGCCCTGGCTGTCATGATGGGGCTCTCATCATTGGGCAAAGCCAGAAGACATTCTTCAGGCTGCTCTTTCTGCACACGATCACAGGATGCAGCCTGTGCAACCAGAGGTAACTGAAATAGTCCTCTTGCATGTCTTAGCATTTAACGCTCAGTGCTTCTCCTCCCATGAACCTTGGTGCTGTGGGCTGGGTTGCCTGCATGGTTTCCATGATCCCCTCTGTCTGCACTTCCCTGGCCACTCCACATGGTGCTCAGGTCCTCGTGTTGCAGATGCACTCACCACACTGAAAGTAGGCTGGCTCTGCTGTGTGCAGTGCGCTTCAACCCCCAGTGCAGTGACTGGGCTTTATTAATTTGCTACTAGGTATGGAACCCAGGGGCACTTTACCACTGAGCTACATCCCCAGGCCCTTCAGGTTCTTATTTTGAAACAGAGTCTCACTAAGTAGCTGAGGCTGCCTTGAACCTGTGATTCCCCCTGCATCAGTGTCCCGAGTTGCTGGGATTACAGGTGTGTGCCACCAAGCCCCATTGACTGAGGCGCTTTTGATGCCCTGAACTGTTTCTGGTTGGGCTGTAACTCAGTGATAAAGCATGTGCTTAGTATGTGCAAGACCCTAGGATCTTCAATCCCCAGCACAGGAAAGAAGTGAGAGAATGAAGAAACAAAAGAATCATCATTTCTGATAGGAGAAAAAAAGATAAAGGAACAGAGAGAATCCTGATGTCCTGATTCCCTCAAGATAAGAGGAAGAAGCAGAGGCAGCAGGAAGTTGGGTAGAACATGGGGCAAGAAGAAGATGCCGCTTGATTTCGGTCTTATGCAGTATGAGGCATTTGAGATCAGAATAGGAGCAGGAGTCTGAGGAGCCAGTGAGAGAGGCTGGTCTGGGTGCTTCAGTGCTGTTGGATTTTACTCATGCCTGATAGGGTTCCTTGTGTGGAGAGGAAGGAATTCAAATTTAGTGCTCAGTTCTCAAAAAGTTATTAATTATCATTCCTTTAAGCATTTTTCTATACCTTTCATCTAACCAATATTTTTTATACTTTATACACATCTAATCAAAAATTATGACTCTAAAATTAACAGTTTTATAAATTTTTAAAAATATTCTTCTATTAATGAGTTTATATTTCTTTAGTAGGGGTTGAACCCACATGTGTTATGCTCTGAAGCCACATATCCAATTCTTATAATATTTTATTTTGAGGTAGGGTCTCACTAATTCCTGAAGGCCTTGCTAAATTGTTAAGGCTGTCCTTGAACTTGTGTTCCTCCTACCTCAGCCTCCCAAGATACTGAGAGTAAAGGCGTGTGCCACAGCATCTGAATGTATAGTAGTTTCTTCTTTTTTTTTTTTCAATTTTTATTTATGTATTTCATTTCATTGTACACAAATGGAGTAGAAATTTTCATTTCTCTGGTTGTACATGATTAAGAGTCACACCATTCTTGTAATCATACATAATATAGGGTAATGATGTTTGTCTCATTCCACCACCTTTCCCTTCCACACCCTTTCCCCTCCTCTCATTTCCCTCTACACAATCCAATATTCCTCCCTTCTTCAGTTAAACTGCCCTGCCTCTGCTATGTATCATCATCCACTTACCAGAGAAAACATGTGACCTTTGTTTTTGTGGGATTGGCTTATTTAAAGCACTCTTTTATTTGGGGAAGTGCCAGGCTAGCCTGCAGCCTGCAGCCTGCATTTTATTTTTATTTTAATTTTTGCAGACTGCATTTTGAATCATTGTACACAATTGGGTTACAACTTTTCATTTCTATGGTTGTACACTATTTAGATTCACAGCATTCCTGTACATCATACCAAGACACAGGTTTACAATGTCTATCTCAGTCTACTATCTATCCATCCCCCATCCCTTCCTGCCCCACTTTCTTCTTCACTATCCAAAGTTCCTCCACACTTCTCTTGACTCCCTGCCATTCCCCCCACATTATGTATCATCATCCACCTACCAGAGAAAACATTTGGCATTTGGATTTTTGGGCTTGGCTTATATCACTTCACATGTTATTCCCCAACTCCATTCACCAGCTAATGCCAAAACTTTATTGTTCTTTGTAGCTAAATAATATTCCACTATGTATATATACCACAGTCTCTTTATCCATTCATCAATTGAAGGACATCTGGGTTGGTTGCACAATCTAGCTATTGTGAATTGAGTAGCTATGAATATGGATGTGGGTGCATCTTGGTAACCAAACCTCCTGAGCTTTGGGTGAGACTCGTCCTGGTCTGAGTGGATGAAGGGACAAGGCTGATGAATAAAGACAGAGGAAGGAGAAAGTTGGGGAATAAGGGAAAGGAAAAGCCAGTCAGTGTCCAGGGGAGGACTGTTCCTTTGAGTGTGACCTTTACTCCTTTTTGTATTGAAGACCTTTCCCTGGGCCATGTGATTTTTGAGTTGGAAAATATAATTGGGCATCCCTGCTACCACTTCCCTCCCTGATAGTGAAATTCAATGAATGATAGAACAATTTGAGAGGTAAGAAAGTGAAGTGGGAGCATGTAGAGACACCATCTTTCACTCAGTTTAGCAGCACAAGGAAGATTTTATAAGGTATCTAGGAGGACGAGGCAGGGGGACAGGTGTGGTCAGTGGAGACACAGAAGCATGTGGCAGAGGGAGGTAAAAGGTGATGAGAGAACCCTGAGGGGGCAGGAGAGGTGTGCTCTGTTAGCACTCATCTGGGGAGAGCTGCTCACAAGTGGGTCCAGGGAGATCATACTTCCTAGGAATGCTGGAAGGCAGGAGGCCCTGGGTCTCTCTTGGGCTTCCCTGTCTTTGGAGTCTTGCCACAGGCCTGTGTTGAGGTCCAGGATTAACGGACCAACTTTAGGGAGATGGTCTTGTCCATTCCTGCTGATTCTGAGCTCCTCTTCCCATCCCCATCTCCCTCTAGCATGACAACGTGTTTGACCAATGCTGGACCAGGAACTGGTATACCACCCTTTGGGCAGCACTCGGACCCAAGTGAGTTGGCAGGGGCTTAAGTGGTGACCCTGGGGCTGGTGGGGGAAGGTGAGGCTGAGTCTTCTTCCCTGATCCCTTACCCAGCTCCCAGGCCCTGACACTCATTGATTGTTTCCTTTGGGGTTTCTCCATGGAAATCTGGGATCTCTGGGAATTTCACCATTCCTTGCTTTTGTAGGTTGTTGCCCCAAAAAATGGGGTAGAGGAAACTACGGTCTGAATGAGGCTCCTGCATGAGAGCCATGGGTTCTGTGCTTTCCAAGGTGAGAGGTGAGGAAGGTCAGTCAAGGTGGGTATTGATTCCTTGCATTTGACCTGTCACTCCCCAGGTACATGTCCAAAGCCAGGTTTTTCCAGAGAGAGGAGAAAACTTAGTGGGATCCAGTGGAGGCCCTCTGGTCAGCAATCAACACCACACACCAACACACAAACCTTCTTGGGCCCAAGTCTTCATCACAGGGCCCCCAAGGGAGTGGTGAGGCTGCAACTTTATAGGAGGTGAGGAAATCCAGAATACAAAGCAGCAATTTAAGGCGATTGAGCATAATGACATATACCTATAATCCCAGCAGGTCAGGAGACTGAGGCAGGAGGATCATAATTTGCATCCAGCCTAGGAAGTTTAGCAAGATCCTGTCTCAAAATTCAATGGGCTGGGAATGTAGCTCACTGGACTGATGTCCCTGGGTTGAATCCTCAGTACTGCCAAAAAATAAAAAGATAAACTCTAGGCTTGGTGTCACATGCATTTTTTCCAACTACTCTAGAGACTGTGGTATAAGCATCACTTCAGTCCATGAGTTTGAGACAAGCCTGCATTAAATAGTGACACCTTATGTCTCAAAAAACAGAACCACAGGAAAAAAAAAAAAAAAAAAAAAAAAAAAAAAAAACAACAAAAAGTACAACAACTTGTGAAGCCAGGCAGCATGGCTCACACCTGTAATCCCAGAGACTCAAGAGGCTGAGGTAGGAGGATCAAAATTTGAGGCAGGAATTGGGATCTTAGCAAGACTCCTGTCTCCAATTTTATAAAAATGCGGGAGGCACTGGAGATGCAGTTCAGGGGTAAAGCCCCTGTATTCAATCCCAAGGAAAGGGGATGGAGAAGGAAACCAAGCAATTTGTCTCCATAATATTAAAATTTTGGGACTTGAGGTAAAATTTATTGTAGTGGTTAGAATGTGCTTAGCAAGCTGGAGGACCTGGGTTCAATCCCCAGCACCAAAACAAGAATAAAAACAAAAAAAAATTTATATAGTATATATATATGTATATATACTAAGCAACAAATGAAAATGTTAGTTTAGTGTGTATACCTTTTGACCCAGAAATGTAACGTTATCAAGTGTGTCCTAGGGAAACAATAGAATAGCATAGATTAAGGGCTTTGTCCCTTTATTTAGACAGCAAAAGGGAGCTAAAATTCAACTTATAGGTGATTGGTAGAAAATTGCTTAAAGTATGGCATGACCGTTTAATGGACTGCTAGATTATTTTGAATGGATTTAGGTGGAAACCTATACTGTATCGCTGGGCACAGTGGAGCAGACTGTGAATAGCTATTTCTTGTTTTGAGGATGGCATAGCATAGAAGTTTACAGCTGGTTCTCTAGTCACATAAACTCCCTAAGAAACTTAGTTCTAGTCTGTGCTGGTTAGGTGTCCTGAGGGTACTGACTTTATCTCTCTAAGCATCATTTGTAGAGAAGAGATACTATCTTTTGTTGCTGTTGAACCCAGAGCCTCCACGTGCTAGGCAAGTCAATTTCATTGTAGGATTGTAATATATAGAAACATTGATTTGGGGCTGGTTATATAGATCATTGTGGAGCACTTTTCTAGGATATGTGAAAACCTTTGATCGAAACATGGCATTGCAAAAAGAAGAAAAAAGCAAAGCAAAACCCCATGCATTTAGCTGGGCATGGTGGAACACACCTGTAATCCCAGCAAGTCAGGAGGCTGAGTTAGGAGAATTGCAAGTTTTCAGGCAGGCTCAGCAATTCAGTTTAGATCCTTAAATCAAAAGGGACTTGGGAGTCAGGTCAGTGGTAAGATACCCCTGGGTTCAAACCCCCTTACACAAAGAACAAATAAGTATATAAAGTGTTTTTGAATCATATGATTGAGTATGATCTTTGAATCTGTCTGATTTTGCTACAAAATTTGTTTTTGAAGTATACTACCAAAGCTCTTTCCTCTATTCGTTGAGAACAAATGAACATCTTGAATTTTTGATATTACTAAACTCTAGAAATTGTTCTGTAAATTTAGAAAGAATTAGTGGAATTTAGAATAAGAAGTTTTTAAAATATGTGATGAATTTCATTTTAACAACTAAATGAAGCTCAAAATGGATTGAATAAGAATAATTGAAAATTACATTAATATTTTGAACATTGTAATAGATGTCATATGTTGAATAAATAAGAATGAATGAATAATACCTATATAGAGAGGCAAGTATCACAATCCAGGTGAATTGATTAATTAATTCATTTATTCATTTATTTGATTATTTATGTTACTGGGGCCTGAACCCAGAGGCACCTTACCACTGTGATGCTTCCTCAGATAGTTTTCAGGCATGTGCCAACATGCCCAGCCAGGCATATTGGAAATAAACAAAGCAAATTGCAGAGAAATATAGAAACTTCATCATTAAAACTATAGCAAAGTTCATGTAAAGGATGCACATGGAACACAGGACCAACACCAGATACAGGTTACCATGGGTGGAGGAAGAATGCCACAGGAAAGGGCGTACCCTGAGTCCTCCAGCTTATTTAAGTTCTGTTTCCTCAGCAGGGCTCTGTATTCCTTAGTGGATGTTATTCTTTATCTTTTTTCCCAATATTTTTGTAGGTTTGAAATATCTCAAGTAAAATTTTGGCCACAAGAATTTCCTGATCTTATCCTTTCCTGGTTTTGTTTTTAAGAATCTAAATTCTGGGGATCTCTCTGTTGTGGAAGCCCTACTTCCTCTCTGTTCAAAGAAAGAAACTGTCATTTTACTCTTCAAACGAAGACTCTATATCTTAAGTGTTATTTGATCCTTTTTCAGTTGTGAGAAGGATAAAGTCTTTAGGTATTATAAATGACAGTGATTTATAAACTTTAACTCTGAGTGGTCTTTTCCCCCTAGGCTTTCTGGTAGAGTTTTTGCTACTATTGATGGGTCTCTGGGAAAGAAGGTACCAACATTTTTGTATTTCCAGATATTATATCAACTTTCTGTTTAGGAGAAAAACTAGATAAACCTAACCATGAACAATAGAAATATATTTTTAAAGTTCTATATGTTGTAGGAATTCATCTATATAATTTTATTGCCATTCTCACCTTAGGTGAATAAAGAAGTAATTATGTCATGAACGAGCAATTATTAAAAAAAATTTTCTCATGATGCAGTAAAAGGCGGATGAGTTCCAGGCACAGGACTGATCCTAGAATGGTAAATCCATTGCAAATCAATCTGAAAATATTTAGGGTGTGTGTGGTGTAAAAATAGTGTGTATGGAAAAATACTTGTGGTCTCACTACTTATAACATGTGTTATTATAAATTATTACCTCGTTGGTGTTGGTTACATTCAAAGAAAATGAGTGAAACCATTGGTTTTATTCAATTCTATTTGCATTACATTTTTCCATCAAATGGATGAAATTAAAGAAGGAGCCAAGAAAGGAACTGATACTTAATGAAATCTGGGCAATGAAGAAATTGAGGCATTCAAATATAGTACATTACATAGACAGATAAATATGTTTGAGGTTTTTTAAACACTGGGATAAAAATGTGGAAATTTGTAATCTCATGGTTTGATGGAGGCTGGCTGATTCAAAGAGTCAATATTGAGAAGTAAACTTAAGGGAGAAAGAAGAGAGGTGAAAATAGCATATTCCACATGGTGCTTTTGTGACAAGGACATTATAAGTGAGAGAAGGTAGCTAAATAAAGGATATTGCTGATGGTGTGAATATTCATTTCAAATGATCAGGAGCAGAAACATTAAGGAATGGTCAACTGGGATTCATGTCTTAACCCAGAGAGGTGACTAGCACACAATTCTGAGACTTTTAGATCAGTTTTATTTCAAATGCTGTTCTTCATGGGCAAATTGTATATGTCTATCAAAAGATCCTGCAGGTTGAGTGCAGTGATGCATACCTGTAATCCCAGTGGCTGGGAAGGCTGAGGCAATAGGATCATGAATTCAAAGCCAGCTTAAACAAGAAAGCAAGGTGCTGAGCAAATCAGGGAGATCCTGTCTCTAAATGAAATTCAAACTGGAGCTGGGGATGTTTCTCAGTGTTCCAGTTCCCCGAAGTTCAATCTCTGGTATGCGCCCTGCTCAAACAAAACTCATGTAGCTTAGAAATTGATATTTACAAACAATAAAAGACAGAATAGAAAGTAAGCATATCATTTCATATTTTTAAAATGTGTTCATATATATGAACAAAAATTGACCAGTAAGTAATGATACTAGTGGTTGTATTAAAAGGTAATATGTTATTTTCTTTCACATATAAATTCGTTTAGGATGGAGATATAATAATATGTTTTGAGATTTTAGCTCTAATTATGGGGACTGAATTCATAGATACAGACTTTTCAGGTACATTTTTCTTGTTTTAAAATAGTATTTTATGTCATCATAGAATGCTGGTTAAGACAAGCCATAGGATTTGGAATCCATAGAACTTGAATTCAGATGCTGATTCTTTCACTTATATGACCTTAGATGAGCTACTTAACTTTGAAGCCTTTATCCCTGTATCTGCAAAAGAAGACCAATAATTACTATGTGATAGGGTAATTGTGGTTGGGAAACTCTTATGTATACTCCTTACCAATTTTTATGGGCAAACTATGACATAAAAATCACAATGAATATCACAGTGACCCCTGAACACTTGTTTGTGCTGTTACGTAATAACTGCCTAGTTTTCTTCTTTGGTCTCCAGCTAACCCTTCTCTAGTGTTCTTCTTATGGTGTTTAACATTTGAACTCTTGAACATGGAGTGTCACCTGCTTAGAAAAGTGAACATTTGAATATGTTTTTCATGGTCTAATTTTAGTTACCTGTTAGGAGATGATTTGTTTGCAGTCATGAGTACCTTTCTGGTGGGCCACTTACTGATGTCCTCACAGAAACATGGATGGAGGAAGCACAGATTGCTGCTGTGTGCAGAGATACATTTTCTTTATTTTGGGTAAGGTAGGGTGATGTGTGGTTAGCAAGAGATGAATAAAGGAAAGTTTTGTGCACAGGCCATTTTTATTGTCCACATTCTCTGCAAGGTAACTCATCTGTGTTTTTCAAATGAGAGTTTGAGTGCTTTATGTGTAGGATACCTTGGACATGTGGAATAGACCCTTATTTATTTTTTGTGGTACGGGGAATTGAAAGCAGACACTCTCTACCACTGAGCTACATCCCCAGCCCTTTTTATCTTTTCCTATTTGAGACAGACTCTGAAGTTGCCTAGGCTGGTCTGGAACTTGTAATCCTCCTACATTACCTGTATTGGAGCTGGGATTACAAGCATGCCTGTTTAAGTCCTTTGAAGAACTAAATTCACAGGCCAGTCTCATTGTAGACACCACAATAATTTACCATCCAGACAGGGCAAATTGAGAATAAATGGGGTGCTATTAACAATATGTCACACAGTCAGGTGAGGTACTACATGCCTATAATCCCAGTGACTCAGGAGGCTGAGGCAAGAGGATCGCAAGTTCAAGACCTGACTCAGAAACTAAGGCCCTAAACAAGTTAGTGAGACCCTGTCTCAAAATACATTTTAAAAGCTTTTGTTGGTGTAGGTTTGTGATAAAATCTCTCCGAGGTACACTCCTAGCATCCCTTCCTTCACCCCACCTTCCCTCCCCCTTCAAAATTGGAAACTAGAACTATCATAGACAATACAAGACACATTTTTAAATTTTATATCACTGAGTCTGCTTCTGGCTCTATTGAGCTCACTGAATGTGAAGAAATTGGTTGTTTCCTCATATTTCTTTTAATAATGTATTTTTCTTATTGTAAACAAATGGGATACATATTGTTTCTCTGTTTGTACATGGCGTAAACGCATACCATTTGTGTAATCATAAATTTACATAGAACAATGTTGTTTGATTTATTCTGTTATTTTTTCCCTTCCCCCACCCCTTCCACCCCTCTTTTCCATCTATACAGTGCTTCCTTCCTCCATACTTGCCCCCCTCCCTAACCCTAATTCTAACCCTAACACTAACCCTTCCCTCCCCCCCATTATGTGTCATCATCCACTTATGAGCGATATCATTCATCCTTTGGCTTTCTGAGATTGTCTTATCTCACTTAGCATGATATTCTCCAATTTCATCCATTTGCCTGAAAATGCCAGAATTTTATCATTCTTTATGGCTGAGTAATATTCCATTGTATATATATACCACAGTTTCTTTATCCACTCATCAATTGAAGGGCATCTAGGTTGGTTCCACAGTCTGGCTATTGTGAGTTGAGCAGCTATGAATATTGATGTGGCTGTATCTCTATAGAATGCTGATTTTAAATCCTTTGGGTATAGGCCAAGGAGTGGGATAGCTGGGTCAAATGGAGGGTCCATTCTAAGTTTTCTAAGGAATCTCCACACTGCTTTCCAGAGTGACAGCACTAATTTGCAGCCCCACCAGCAATGTATGAGTATACCTTTCTCCCCACTTCCTCGCCAACACCTGTTCTTGCTTGTATTCTCCATAATCGCTATTCTAATTGGGGTGAGATGGAATCTTAGGGTGGTTTTGATTTGCATTTCTCTTATTACAAAAGATGTTGAACATTTTTCCATATGTTTGTTGATTGCTTGTAGATCTTCTTCTGTGAAGTGTCTATTCATTTCCTTAGCCCATTTGTCGACTGGATTATTTGTATTCTTAGAGTAGAGTTTTTTGAGTTCTTTATATATTCTGGAGATTAGCGCTCTATCTGAAGTATGATTGGCAAAGATATTCTCCCACTCTGTGGGCTCTTTCTTTGCATTGCTGATAGTTTCCTTTGCTGAGATAAAGCATTTTAGTTTGAATCTATCCCAGTTATTGATTCTTGCTTTTATTTCTTCTGCTATGGGAGTCCTGTTAAGGAAGTGTGGTCCTAAGCGGACATGTTGAAGATCTCGACCTACTTTTTCTTCTATAATCTGCAGGGTCTCTGGTCTGATTCCGAGGTCCTTAATCCATTTTGAGTTTAGTTTCGTGCATGGTGAGATATATGGGTTTAGTTTCATTCTGTTGCATATGGATTTCCAATTCTCCCAGCACCATTTGTTGAAGAGGCTATCTTTTCTCCATTGCATATTTTTGGCACCTTGTCTAGTATGAGAAAATTGTATTTATTTGGGTTTGTGTCTGTGTCCTCTATTCTGTACCATTAATCTACCTGTCTATTTTGGTACCAATACCATGCTGTTTTTGTTACTGTTGCTTTGTAGTAGAGTTGAAGATCTGGTATTGCGATACCCCCTGTTTCACTCTTCCTGCTAAGAATTGCTTTAGCTATTCTTGGTTTCTTATTCTTCCAGATAAGTTTCATAATTGCTTGCTCTATTTCTGTAAGGTACGTCATTGGAATTTAAATTGGAATTGCATTGAATTTCTATAGCACTTTAGGTAGTATGGCCATTTTGACAATATTAATTCTTCCTATCCAAGAACATGGAAGATCTTTCCATCGTCTAAGGTGTTCTTTAATTTCTTTCTTTAGTGTTCTGTAGTTCTCATTGTAGAGGTCTTTCACCTCTTTTGTGAGATTGATTCCCAAGTAAATACTTGGGAAATAGTAAAACCTGCTATTTTGGGAAATAGTAAAATACTTGGGAAATAGAAAAACCTGCTATTTTACTGAATTCACTTATGAGTTCTAAGAGTTTTCTGGTGGAATTTCCAGGTTCCTCTAAATATATAATCATGTCATCAGCGAACAGGGATAGTTTGAGTTCTTCTTTTCCAATTCGTATCCCTTTAATTTCTTTGGTTTGTCTAATTGCTCTGGCTAGAGTCTCAAGAACGATGTTGAATGGAAGTGGTGAAAGAGGGCATCCCTGCCTTGTTCCAGTTTTTAGGGGGAATGCTTTCAGTTTTTCTCCATTTAGAATGATATTAGTCATGGGCTTAGCATAAATGGCCTTTACAATGTTAAGGAATGTTCCCACTATCCCTATATTTTGTAGTGTTTTGAGCATGAAGGGGTGCTGTATTTTATCAAATGCTTTTTCTGCATCTATTGTAATAATCATGTGATTCTTGACTTTAAGTCTATTGATATGGTGAATGACATTTATTGATTTCCGGATGTTGAACCAACCTTGCATCCCTGGGATGAAACCCACTTGTTCGTGGTGCACTATCTTTTTAATATGTTTTTGTATGTGATTTGCTAAAATTTTGTTGAGAATTTTTGCGTCGATGTTCATTAAGGATATTGGTCTGAAATTTTCTTTCCTTGATGAGTCTCTGTCTGGTTTAGGTATCAGTGTGATATTGGCTTCATAGAATGAGTTTGGGAGGGTTCCCTCCTCTTCTATTTTATGGAATACTTTGAGAAGTATTGGAATGAGCTCTTCTTTAAAGGATTTGTAGAACTCAGCTGAGAACCCATCTGTTCCAGGACTTTTCTTTGTTGGTAGGCTTTTGACTACTTCTTCTATTTCAGTACTTGAAATTGGTCTATTTAAATTGTGTATGTCCACCTCATTCAGTTTAGGCAATTTGTATGTCTCTAGAAACCTGTTGATGTCTTCGAAATTTTCTATTTTGTTGGAGTATCGATTTTCAAAATAGCTTCTAATTATGTTTTGTATTTCAATCCTGTCTGTTGTGATATTTCCTTGTTCATTACGAATTTTAGTGATTTGGGTTCTCTCTCGTCTTCTCTTTGTTAGTGTGGCTAAAGGTTTATCAATTTTGTTTATTTTTTCGAAGAACCAACTATTCATTTTGTCAATTTTTTGTATTGTTTCTTTTGTTTCAATTTCATTGATTTCAGCTCTGAGTTTAACTATTTCCTGTCTTCTACTACTTTTGGTGCTGGTCTGTTCTTTTTTTTTCTAGGGCTTTGAGCTGTAGTGTTAGGTCGTTTATTTGTTGAGTTTTACTTCTTTTATTAAATGCGCTCCATGAAATAAATTTCCCTCTAAGTACTGCTTTCATAATGTTCCAGAGATTTTGATATGATGTTTCTTTGTTCTCATTTACCTCTAAGAATTTTTTAATTTGTTCCTAATATCTTCTGTTATCCATTCATCATATAATAGCATATTGTTTAATCTCCAGATGTTGGAATAGTTTCTGTGTTTTACTCTTTCATTTATTTCTAACTTCAATCCATTATGATCTGATAGAATACATGCTAGTGTCTCTATCTTCTTGTATTTGCTAACATTAGCTTTGTGGCATAATATATGGTCTATTTTAGAGAAGGATCCATGTGCTGCTGAGAAGAAATTGTATTCGCTCTTGGTTGGATGGTATATTCTATAAATGTCCGTTAAGTCTAGATTATTGATTGTGTTATTGAGATCTATGGTTTCTTTGTTCAGTTTTTGTCTGGAAGATCTGTCCAGTGGTGAGAGAGGCGTGTTAAAATCACCTAGTATTATTGTGTTATGGTCTATTTGGTTTCTGAAATTGAGAAGGATTTGTTTGACATACATGGGTGAGCCACTGTTTGGGGCATAGATGTTTATGATTGTTATATCTTGCTGATTTATGTTTCCCTTAAGCAGTATGAAATGACCTTCTTTATCCCTTCTGACTAACTTTGGCTTAAAGTCCACATTATCTGAAATGAGGATGGATACTCCAGCTTTTTCCTGAGTCCATGTGCATGGTATGTTTTTCCCCATCATTTCACCTTTAGTCTATGGGTATCTTTTTCTATGAGGTGAGTCTCTTGTAGGGAACATATTGTTGGATCCTTCTTTTTAATCCAATCTGCCAGTCTATGTCTTTTGATTGATGAATTCAGGCCATTTATATTCAGGGTTATTATTGAGATATGATTTGGTTTCCCGGTCATATGGTTCATTTTTAAATTTTATTTATTTATTTATTTGACACAACTTGGTTCCTCCTTTATTTGACAATTCCTTTAGGATAATTCCTCCCTTTGCTGATTTGCTTCTTTGTTTTTCATCTCTTCCTCATGGAATATTTTGCTGAGAATGTTCTGTAATGCTGGCTTTCTTTTTGTAAATTCTTTTAGCTTTTGTTTATCATGGAAGGATTTTATTTCATCGTCAAATTTGCAGTTAAGTTTTGCTGGGTATAAGATTCTTGGTTGGCATCCATTTTCTTTCAGGGCTTGAAAAATGTTGTTCCAGGCCCTTCTAGCATTTAGGGTCTGGATTGAAAAATCTGCTGATATCCGTATTGGTTTCCCCCTGAATGTAATTTGATTCCTCTCTCTTGCGGCCTTTAAAATTCTGTCTTTATTTTGTATGTTAGGTATTTTCATTATAATGTGCCTTGGTGTGGGTCTGTTTTAATTTTGTGTATTTGGAGTCCTATAAGCCTCTTGAACTTGATTTTCCATTTCATTCTTCAGATTTGGGAAATTTTCAGATATTATTTCATTGAATAGATTGTTCATTCCTTTGGTTTGTGTCTCTAGGCCTTCCTCAATCCCAATAATTCTTAAATTTGGCCTTTTCATGATATCCCATAGTTCTTGGAGATTCTGTTCATGATTTCTTACCATCTTCTCTGTTTTTTCAACTTTGTTTTCAAGGTTAAATATTTTGTCTTCAATGTCTGAGGTTCTGTCTTCCAGGTGTTCTATCCTACTGGATATGCTTTCTATGGAATTCTTAATTTGGTTTATTGTTTCCTTCATTTCAACTATTTCTGTTTTTTTTTTTTCAATATCTCTAAATCTTTATTGAAATGATCTTTTGCTTCCTGTATTTGCTCTTTTAACTGTCGATTGGTGCGATCATTCAATGCCTGCATTTGCTCTTTCATCTCATCATTCAGTGCGTCCATTTGCTCTTTCATCTCATCATTCAGTGCGTGCATTTGCTCTTTCATCTCATCGTTTGCTTCCCTGATCATTTTAATTATGTACATTCTGAAATCCTTTTCTGTCATTTCTTCTGCCATGCTGTCATTGGGTTTTATTGATGTAACATCTAGATTTGTTTGCGGCATTTTCTTTCCTTGTTTTCTCATATTATTTAGGTATCAGTGGACCGCTGAGATATTGCAGATTTCCTCTATTGACTTACAATGTCCTTGAAGATTTCTATATATATATATCCCCTCTTAGCCTTCAGTAGGCTGAAGTCTGGGAGGAAGTTGATAATGTGGTGCGCCACAAAGAAGCTGCCTCTCTAGGAGTGGTGACCTTCAGGTGGGGTATATTCCCTGCTAGTGGGCAGAGATGCCTCCACTTGTTGACCAATGGTTGTCTAAAGGGGAACTAGGCTGCGGGCTGAGGCAAGGCCTGTTTGGGCCTGTGTCTCTGGTTTTACCGTCCTTGTGGGGAAACCTCACCCACCAGGGTAGACTCACCCGGTGGGGAGGTCTCGCTGGTCAATTCCCCTCCTAGAGGTTCCCCTCAATTTATAGCTACCGCCTGGGCTGGGCTGCCTTCCTCTGTAAAGTTTCCAGGGGCCCGGCCCTACCTCCTGGGCCTGGGAGCCTCACCCTTCGCAGATGAATCTCCTTAGACTGCCCCTCCTCAGAGAATCTGCCCGCAGGCCTGGAACCTTCGCTCCGCCCTAAGCCTGTCTCTGTGCGGCTCTTCCACCCAGAAGCCTCCTAGATCCTGGGACCCTGTTCTGCACCTAATCGCCTGGCTATGCGGCCCCTCCTCTGAGCAGCCACCTGGGGGGCCCGTACAATCACTCTGCGTCCCAGAGATCTGCCACATGCCTCTTCCTCCAGACAGCCGCCCAGTATTCCAGTGTGGTCACTAGGAGTCCGAGCAACTCACTGTGTGCCTTCTCCTCCCACCAACCACCCGTAGCCCTGGGCAATCACTCCGAGTTGAATTGACCCTCCCCGTTCCTCCTCCTCCTCCAGGTAACCCCCCGGGTGTTCAGGAGCGGTCGCTCTGAGTGGTTCTGAATCCACGTGACCCTCTGCATGCCTCCTCTGGGCAGCCGCCTGGACCTCTGGTGTGGCCACTGCAGACCAAGCAACCCACCACGCTCCTCCTCCAGGCAGCCCCCCTGTGTTCAGGAGCGGTTGCTTTAAGTCCAAACAACTCACCACTCGCCTTCTCCTCTGAGCAGCTTCCTGGAGCTCTAATGCACTCACTTCAAGTCCAAATGACCTGCCTCGCTCCTCTTCCTACTCCTCCTACTCCTCCGGGCAGGCCCCGGTGTTCAGAAGTGGTCTGAGTCCAAACAGCTCGCCGTGCCGCTTCTCCTCTGGCAACCGCCTGTAGCTCTGGTGCAGTCACTTCTAATCCAAGCGGCCACACTCCTCCTCCTCCTTCTCAGGGCAGGAGTGTTCAGAAGTGGTCGCTCTGAGTCCAAACAGCTCTCCTCGCCGCTCCTCCCCTGGGCAGCCGCCGGAGCCCCAGTCGTTGCTCCGAGTCCCAGCGCTGTGCTGAGCGGCCTCCTCTCTGATGCTCCCAGTTGTCCGAGTTCACTGTTCCAGCGGGGGGAGGGGTGTCTTGCCGGCAGCTGTACTTCACAAAGTTCCCTGCATTCTGGGTCTACCGCCCCATCCGGGATGCCTCCCCAACGGGAGAGACTCACCCGGCTGCTTTGAGTTGGTCCCAAGTCTCTCAATATCTCCTCTTTTGACTCCTGAGTCCTGGAGCAACATGCTCCATGAAGAAAACTAAAGGTGAAGTAGGTCTTCCTCATATTTTTTAATGAATATCTCCATGAACTGTTTGCTTATGTTAGAATTTTCTGAATTGCCCAAGTCTTAGCCAGTGTTTCATCTGTCTGTCTAACTTTTTTCTATGTAGAAGACTCAGGTTAATGGTTTGCTTATTGTCATGGAACCTGATAGGACTTGTTTTATGTCACAGGGATCACTGTCATAAATGACAAAAGTAGAAAATTTATGAGAGTCTACTGTATAATACATACTGAATTATAAAATTTGTATAATACCTAGTAAGTTATTTTTATTAAGGCAACATTCTTTGAAAATATAATTCTGAGTTGTGTCCAACTAATGATTAAAGGACAAAATAAAAACTCTTTCTTAGTTCTGAATATTATGTCCCTTATCAAAATACATTTGATCCCTTAAAACCTAATCAAAATTTTACAAGAATTTTTCTGTTTTTTCTTAATTTGTTTTCCTCATTTTTTTTTCAGAGTTGATAAAAAAGCAGTTTTAGGAATTGTTCTAATGGCATTTACTTGTGTCTTCTTTGATATGCCAAAATATTTACATTGTGACACGTTTATTTCTACTTCTTTGAGCAGCATTTTTCTGTAAATCTGATTAAATGCCTGGTTAAAATTAATAAGATGATATCATTAATATCTTTTTTTATTTGTATTACAGCAGAAAATTTTGAATGAGATTTTCAGTAGTTAGAAATAATGTGCACTTTGTTGTTCTACTCTGATTGTAGTAAGAATAAAAATACAGCTACCTTATCCCAAATATATCATTTATCCTTTAGTTTATATTCAGAAAATGTAGGGCAAAGAAAAACATAAAATCTCATTTTCATATTTAAGGAAGGAAAAAATTTATTCTTACATTTTTAATAAAAATGTTTAGTTGTAAATGGACACAATAATATCATTCCATCGATTTATCTTTAATTATGTTTTTTTGTTTGTTTGTTTTTTGTTTTGTTAGCTTCATTTATTGGCATCAGACCTAGGGTCTCAAACATGCTAGGCAAGTGCTCTACCACTGAGATCTACCCCTAGCATATTTTTTCATTAGTAGTGTCAGTTTGTGAATATAGGTTGAAATAAAATCTAAACACAAAGAGACCATCCTTGATAATACCTGCTTCTCTCAGGAGCTCATGTTAGTTAGACTTCTTAGTCACTCAAGTTTCATGAGGAAATAAATAACTGCAAGTTTATTCTTTAGTGTTCACGTAATTTCTAAAGAATTTATTCTCATTTATCATTTACTGTGTAATATTAGGCATCTAAACCTGAAAAGGCCTAGAAGTTATATGGACTCATTCATCATTTTATAAGAGACCACTGAAGACTGAGTTTTAAAAATCCGTGGCACAGTCTGGGAATGTAACTCAGTGGTAGACTATTTGCCTAGCATACACAATTCCCTGGGTTTGAGACGCAGCACTGAAAACAATAGAAAGAAAGAAAGATTGAAAGAGAGAAAGTAAGAAAGAAAGAGAATCAGTGATGATATTACTGAGCTGGGCAACTGCAGATATGTGCAGACTTAGCTGCTCAGGACACACAAGGATCATTTGAGTCCATTTTGGCCAACACAGAAAGGTCTCACATAAAAAAAAAAAAATCACTGAGATAAAAAGGACTAAGAAAGGGATTATCTATCAATTCCTCTAGACTGTTCAGCATCTGAACTTCAGCCTCTGAACATCAAGGTCCAGAAAAGAGGAAACCAAGGCCACAACTCTGAGAAAGGTGCATAACTTATAGTGTTCGAGTCCATTCTCAAACAGAGTAGCCTTTGAACAAGTAAATACTCAAGCAGTTGAGGTGAAGAACTTCACCCATCATCCCTTCTCTCTTGTGACCCCACATAATTAGTAAATAAGGAAATATAAGCCAAAACCAGAGAACACCACCTTACACCTTATGTCAGATAATAATCAGTTCTTGTGAGAATGAGGAAAAATTGGAATTCTGGACCAGGCTCAATGGTGCACAATTGTAATCCAAGGGACTTGGGAGGCTGAGGTAGGAGGATTGCAATTTTGAAGTGAAAGAAAGAAGGCTGTGGATGTAGCTTAGAGGTAAACCCTCCTGAGTTCAATTCCTAGTACTACAAAAATAAAAATGAAAAATACAAGATTGGAACCCTATTTATTACTGGTGGGAATTTAAAATATTGCATTGCTTTAGAAACAATGACAGTTCCTTAGAAAGTTATTATTCAGTTACCACATGACCTAGCTATTTCACTACTAGGTTTATATCCAAGAGAATGAAAAGCATATGTCCATGGAGTAGGAGAGGTAGCTCAATGTTAGAGTGCCCAGTGTGCACAAGGCCCTGGGTTCAATCCACAACACTGCCAAAAGAAAAAAGGCAGCAATAGCACATGTGCACACAAAACTTGCACCAAGTGTCCATAGCACTATTATGTAGAAGAGCAAAAGGTGGCAACCACCCAATTTGCTGTCACTGATAAAGAGTGGACTGTTATTTAGCTGTAAAAGGGATGGAGGTACTGATAAGTGTATAATATTGGCCCTTGAACATATTAGGCTAAGCAAAAAAAAAAAAAAAAAAAAAAAAAAAAAAAAAAAAAAAAAAAAAAAAAAAAAAAAAACAGAAAGGGAGAAAATGGGATTTGGATATTTTTTCCTGAATGCTTTTTGTCCCATTGCCAATGATTCCAGTTCAAGTAAGCAGTTATAATACTTTTCAGGTGATTAATTAAGAATACTTTTTAGAACAGTTTTCCAAAGCCTCTAATGTCATGCATG
Source organism: Sciurus vulgaris (assembly GCF_902686455.1). NCBI lineage: Eukaryota > Metazoa > Chordata > Mammalia > Rodentia > Sciuridae > Sciurus > Sciurus vulgaris. Next base: position 56,826,792 of record NC_136470.1, on the reverse strand, counting down.
CATTAGCCAATGTTAAATGTTGTACTTGACTTGTACTAGGCAGTGTTGAAGTTGCTGTCTAGAGAACCAACAAAAATTTCTGCTGTTGAAGGACAAAAATTCTGTTGGAGGAGGAGAAATAGTAAGAAAAATACAAATAATTCTTTAGGAATGGATGCTTGCTTACCTTTGATATTTTTAAATTTGTTCTAATGAGTTATACATGAGGGTAGAAAGCATGCTGAATTCAAAATTGTTTAAAAAGAGGCCAACTGAGATGCCCTTACACAGATTACTGGGTAAAGCAATGGATGCTTTAAATGTTCTTCCTGGTAAGGAGGGAGAGAGACTGAGAAAGAGAAAGTCAGGGGTTTGCTTGTAAAAGGGTGCTTCTGGAGGGCTTCACTGAGGTGACATGGACGCGGGATGTAAGAGAGTGATGCTTATTTACCTAGAGAAGAGAATTTCCTGCTGCATTCAAAGATCTTTAAGGATTTCAGCAGAGTTACAGTGCATTTAGCAAAAAATGTGCAATAAGTTCATCAGGGAAATGAGGCACTGTGTAGTGCTTTGTGAGGATTCTGACTTTTTATCTGAGATGGGAATTCTGACTTTTACTCTAATATGGGGAAACCATTGGAAGGTTCTTAGAAGAGGCATAAAATGGTCTCACTTCAATTTTAAGAGGCACACACTGGTCATTTGTTGAGAAGAAATACTCAAGCAAGGCTAAGGCAGAAGCAGGAAGACCAATTAGGCAGCTGTTGGCAATATGTCAGACAAGAAATGACAGTGATGTAGACCTGGATGGTATCAAGGAGATGATTAAAAAAAATCATTAGATTCTGGATGTATTTTGAAAGGAGAGTCTTTGTAAAAGAAGCATTGTGGATAGTTCCAGGAGATTACCCTAAGCAAGGTGAAGGATGAAATTGAAGTTTGCCTTAGTTGATAGAGGAAGGACTGCAGGAGGAGTGGAGGGGTTGGGAGGTTATTTGTGAGGTCAGTGGTCAACATGTTAATGTATTTAGACATGTTAAAGTTAGGACACCTAGTGAGATGGTCAAGTGGATATGTTGAGGAGAGTGTGGGGTATGCAGGTCTGGGATCCAGGTTAGAGGTATAAACTTGAGACTCCTGAGCTATAGATATTTTCTAAAATTGTAAGACAAGATGAGGACATTAGGTCAAGTGGGTGTAGACAGACAAAAAGATAGCTGGCACCCTGACACAGGTTCATATCTAAGAATCAAAGCAGACCAGCAAGGAGACTAAGAAGGAATAACTGGAAAATAAAACAAATAATACTAGGTGAAGACGTGCCCTGAAATCCACAGGCAAAAATGAGGGAGAGATCAACTTGAGAGAAACTACAGTTATTGCAATTAAGATGAAGACTGAGCCTTGATCAATTTAGACATAAACATGATGAATGAGGATGTCTGCTTCCTATCAAAATAAAGTAACATGGACCAGATTAACCTTTTTTGCCTGAACATCCCATAGAAATCAGATTATATGAATCAGTGGTTTTCTAGACACTGTGTCAGACAATGAATGAAGGACAGCGATGTTTGGAAGTGAGTAACAACTGAAGTGAACCCTGCAACTGCCCCAGTTTCCAGGCCTTGTAGAGATTGTGATTATTTCTAAGTGGTTATAGAATTCAAAGTTCAAAATATACAATGTAATTACATATTATCAGAACAGAAAAGGCATCATTACAAACAGAATATACCTGAGAAATTAAACAGATCCATATGCTGCTGCAATTTACATCCTGAAGTGTGGAATGAAGATCAAATCCGAAACCGGGAAGGAAAGAATTAGTAAATGAGTTGAAGACCAAACTAAGGAAACTTCCTAAAATATGGTTCAGAAAGACAAAATTATTCAGGATACTAAATATGGTACTAAAGATCATACAAAAGATCATATAACATGGTAGACAGATGTTATTGAAAGTACCAAATTCAAGCATGAGAAGATCATAAAATAGAATAATCCGAGCTTCCAGTACGAATTAGACAACAGGATCATAAAATTACATTATTTTCAAGCTGAACTGATAAAATAATACATAACTTAGCAAATTAAGTTGAAAGTAAATTAGAAATAAGAAATAAAAGTCTTAAAATCAGCTAGACATAAAAAGCAGACTATTTCAAAAGACAGCAATAGGAGTACTCTCCAAAAGATATCATTAATGGAAACCTGACCGCAGTAGATGAATATTTTTAAGTTATAACGCAATAGTGCCAGAAATATAGGATTACTGTTTTTTTTAATTGTCTAGACATATAAGTATAATAAAGAATAAGGTGGACTGCAGGAGTGTTTATGTTAGAGTGTGTGCATAGATCAACACCCAGCACCTCAATGAAAATCAAAGAAACCAAAGGGACATGGGCAAATCAAGCCATTTCAGAAAAAAATGTTAAAGAAGGTGGCACCAAAAATTTGTCATGAAGGAATACCACCTCTGGATCTGACTCTCCCTTGGGAGAAGTCTGTGTCTGTCCTATCCTTTAAATCAAACTGTGTTCCCAGAAAAGAAATTCATTAAGAGACTTCAGAGAATGTGCTGTAGATACAAATAAAATGAAATTTCAAAGGGAAATTCACATATAAGAAGAAGATGTAACTGTAGAACAGATAAATATTTAAAGAATAGTTAGCTAAAAATAGTAATATTTTATTTGGATATAAAAATGATAAAACAAAAATACTCTGTAACTATGCATCGAAAATGATAACATCATCATTGGAGATGAACTTTCCTTAAATCTTTGGAGGAGTAGTATGAAAGTAACAAAAGCATTATAATTTAAGGGGATAAACACAAACAGATTAAAAGAAATACACAATATTTGAAATTCTAATAGGAGAACTGGAGAAGAAGAAGACAGTTTTGTTATTGTGATTTTTACAAATTTGTTGTATGTTTTGGGTCAAACTTGTGTCATTTGAAAACAATGTCACCTAGTCCATGATTTATACTTATCTCTCTATATATTATCTTTCTCTGCTCTCTTTCTCTATGAGGTGGCTGGATAGTAATTCTTGAAGTCAAGTGATATCAGTCTCCCAAATTTGTTCTTCTCAATGTTGCATTGTTTATTATGAGTCTTTTGTGTTTTCATATAGACTTTAGAATCACTGTGTCAGTATCCACAATATAAATTACTAAGAAGTTATTTGGGATTGCATTGAGTCTATAAGTTAAATTGAGAGGAACTAAGATCTAGAAAAGATTGAGTCTTCTCTCCATGAAGATGGAACATCTCCCCAGTTATTTAGTTCTTGTTTGATTTTGTTTATCAGATTTTCTAATTCTATTGTAGATCTTATATAGACTTTGTTAGGTTTATACCTAAGGATTTCATTTTGAGTGTGCTAATATAAATGGAATTGTGTTTTAATTTTTATGTGGAGTTCAGGGTGAGAAAACTTATGAGCATAAGTGCTGTGGAATGATAGAAATAATGGGTGACTTGGTCTTAAAACTAGCTTCACTCTCTTCTCTGCCATTGCCCTTGACCAGTTTGCTTTGAAATCTTGGCATCTTTGAGAAGACAACAGGAACAAAGTAAAGGCAAAGGCTTTAGTTTTGGTATAATAATAATAAGATGAAAAATGCCATGATTTTGGTGACTGATGTTTAGAACTATTCGTTGTAATAGTCTAACTTTTCATCTAAAATGCCCATAAAAGCATGGTTGGATTTTTCATTTATATTTCATTTTTATTACACTAATGTAAATTACATGTGTTATTATGCTTTCACTCTCTAGTTCTTATGCTAGAGAACTAGTATAAGAACTAGTATAACTTAGTATACTGCTAAGTAGGTGAATTTGTGGACTTAAGGAGTAGATCGAATCCATCAAATGCTCTTGAAACTTTGAGAACAGAAACTGACCATTTGATTTGTCAGTAGGAAAGCCACATCTGACCCTTGTCAAAGCAGTTTTGAAAGAGTGTGTGGTGGAGTCAGGAAGTGAAACTGAAGAAGCATTAAATAGTAGTTTGTGCAAGGAGAAAATATATAAAAGCCTCTTAGCTGTGAAGACCACAGTAAAATAGAAACCTGTAGCAGGTGGACCATGAGGGATTCCATGATGTAATTTTATTTATATATTTTGGTACTAGGGATAAAACCCAGGGGCACTTAAATACTGAGCTATATGTTTTTTTCTTTAGGGACATTTCATTATGAGCTTCTGATGACCAGCGAACCTGTCTGTCATCAAATGGTTCTGCCAAATCTTTTGGCAGCACCACAAGCAGAATTAATATATGGCAAAGAACCTAGAGAATTCAGACTTAGAGACGTGACTGATCTCTCCTGCCACTATGAACTTCCAAATGTGATAACCCAGGGGGAAATAGAGACCTACTTGTGATATAGTTCTCTGCTCTGTGGGCCAAAGGAATCTCTGGAGTGTAAGGAGGGGATCTATAGTTTTTAGGTGCTTAACACCATTTTCCTGGAGGAGTTTACAGAAGGGATGAATTGAAAATGCCTCACTTTTGTAGTCAGGGAGAACAAAAACAATGGGGAGATACCATATGGCTTGTAAAGACTTACTGTTTGATGAAAGGGAACCCAAGCTTTTCTTCCTAAACCACTCCATGTAAAATGTCCCTGTCTCAATGACTTCATTGGAGTGGGGAGGGTACTGGTGAGGAGAAATGAGTTTGGGAGAATGCAGTTTGGCTCTTTAGGAGGTGTTGGAACACTGGGGTTTTGCACAGAGACTTATCATAGACCAGACACCTCAGGATACCACATAAGGTCAGTCAGGGCAGGATTCATGGGACAAAACTTTGTGGTTCACTGGGGAATGGCCCTAGCCAGAATCTTAAAGTTGTTTCAACCCATTATCCACCCCCAGACATCCAAAGGTAGACCAAGATTAAGGGCACCATGTTCCCATTGCTGACATGCTCCAAACCTATGGGACAGTAAGACATGGCTTTGGCAGAACCAACTTACCTGACCTGCAGGACTGGAGATTAGGAATCACCTAGGTCATGAATCTGCTCAGCCAAGTCTTATAGAATTATAACCTGCTCTAACTGCATTTTTTAGTTTATGGCCGCCCATGATTGCTTCCACAAAGAACAAAAGTGAATCTTAGTAACTAGTGGGTGTGGAGGATTTAATCCTGGTGATCATCCCTGTAAAGCCTCTTCTCAAATCAGTCTTAGAAATCAGGATTGGGTCCCCTTCTCCCAAATATTAAAGATTAAACTCCCAAGAGTTCCCTCCAAACTTCTGAGGGAAGAGCAAAAAGTATTATGTAAAAATAGAACAAAGAGCTTGAGAGACAGTTTGTGTGAGAGTGTTCTCCAGAGAGGAAGGGTTCCAAGCTGATATCCAAGGTGTGGGGGTGTCCTGCACCTTTTATAGATTTCTGGTTTCCTCTTTTCTCATATCCATGTTCTCCTTTCCTGCCTCTATGGGTAAAAAGGTAGGGATACCTCTCCCTAGTTTCCATATCTGCCCATAAAGACAGGATGAGAGCTAATCAGTGGGTACTCATTAAAAATGCTTTACTGGAAGGAGCAATTCCTGGGTGCAGGAAACCTTGGCAAGTGGTTGGAGGAGGGGGAAGTGCTCTGGAGATATTAGCATTTTATTTCCTCTTGGATCCACCTCCATCTTCCTGACTCAATCATTCATTTTGTACAGTACTGGCCTTTTGCCCCAATCTCAATGGCACCAGACCTGATCTACTTTTAATCTGTTTAATTTTTTTGGTCAGGCTTGGTGGCACATGTCTGTAGTCCTTGACCGTTGGGTGTCTGTGAGAGGAGGATTGCAAGTTCAAAGCCAGGTTCTGCAACATAGTGCAGCCTGCCTCAAAATAAAAAGTACTGGGGATGTAGTTCAGTCCCCCTGGTTTCAATCTCCACTCCAAGAAAAAAGGCAGGGTTGGGAGCTGGACATGTGGACACTGGACATCTATGCAGATGCTCCATCTCAGCAGAGGCTTATCAGTCAATTAGTGGTAGCAGTTCTATAGTGAAATTGGTGTCACCTGGACCACAGGCCTCTGTAATCTCTGAGAGATATCACAAGTATTTGGCCATTTTCAGCTCATATTGGGAAGGGAAAATGGTTTCTGCCCCTCATGAAGACTTATGGTGGGAAGAATCCACCAAACAGAGGGGTTCAGACGCTGTGACAACCCAATAACACATCAGTGTAATAAAAACCCAGTTATTTTTTACATAGAATTAAGATCAGTGGGAAGCAGTTGAGGGATAATACAGGGACTCAGGTTGTGACTGGCTAGCATGACTTGTTGCCTAGAAGATCGCAGGTGGCATCCCAGGCAGCAGTCTAGCTTCAAGACAGAAAAAAGGGGGACAGAGCTCCACCAACTGCATCATCTTCCCTTTTATTGAAAAGATGCAAGCTTTTGTAGAAACCCTCAGTAGACATTTGCACGGGACTCATCAACCAGAATTGTGTCAGAAAGCCTACCCTGGAAATGAGGGAAACTGGGAAGAGATTTACTGGGAGAGGAAGGAGAAGGCTACCTCATTCCCTCAAATGGAACTGTGTTACAACAAAAAGGAAGAAGTGGAGACAGGATAAGCAAGAAGCACAGTCTGCTTTCATTAGCTCTAGGCCTAAATAGGTGTTAATGATCACCCACGTTCTGCCCACCATATTATATGGTGTCGGTATTAGCCTGCTTTCTCTTCCTCTAAAAAAAAAAAAAAAAAAATACCCAAAATAGATATTTTACCAAGAGACGAATTAAATGTAGGTCAGTGTCCAGGATTTGTGATTAACCTTTTGTGAGGATCATCACAACATTGTAAATGGCATTATTGTGGGAGGAAATACATGAGTAGAGACTGCAGGGACAGAAAACTGGGGAGGGACCGATATTGAACTTTTGGTGACAACTAACTCTCACAGGGACAAATGAGGCCCAGGTGAAGTGCACTACTTCCCGGCCTCATCCCCAGTGACTGAATTACCTCACGCTAGGCCCCACCTCTTGCAGGTCCTAACAGTCAACATTTCCACACTGAGGACCAAGCCTCCAGTCTTTTGGGGGACAAACCACATCCACATCATCACAACCTCCAAAAAGGCAACATATAAGAGCAGGATGTCCCAGTCTTCAACATGTGTATATTTCTGGATGTGGGAAGGTTGCTCTCAGAAGTCACTGGAAGGCTAGAGCCCACATTCCAGAGCCTCTGTAATGTTACACTTGTCATATTTATGGCTCTCAGAGTTACAACCCAGAATAGAGGTCTGTGGCTCTCATTTGTTGGAGACAAGGCAGGCATCACTTTGCCACACTCAAATGTTTTAATGCCTCACCCGAAACATGAAGGAGATCTTCCTGGCTTTTTCAAACTCTATGGAAACCCATGAATTTCTCTGGAGTAATCATATTAAGTGGCAATCATTTGCTCTACCCATGAGTCTCCAATGCATGCTATCAAATTTCCCTCAAGGAGATGGAGGGAAAATTTGACATTGATTGTACAGAGGCAGGGTCAGTAGGAAAAAGAAGTATATATACAGTTGGTAGCTAAGAGATCTAGAGTGTCTGAAACATTAAGGAAACTGTGGGCCTCTGCTAATGCTGGTGACATTTGGTAGATAGTCTGGATATTTAGATGTGTCTTAGAGGTGAGTCCTCTCACAGGTGAGGCAGGCCTCAAGGGGAACCCTGTGTTGCCCCAGACTAGAACTGAGTCTGGCTTTGGTTTCAGAGGCAGATGGCTGGCCCAGAAGTGAGACTGGGGTTTCCACTGGCAAGGGACCTGCTCATTGTGGCAACAATTTACACCCTGGTTACCCTGAATTTTTCTGATTCGGAAATCCTTCACCATGGTAAGTCCTCAGAACCCTGGGAGAAAGAGATGGCACTTCATGGGCTGATGCCTACAGGGCTCATTCTACAGTGGTCACCACACCTGTGGCCTCAGGATCCGTTCTCTCCATCTCATCACCACCAATTAGGCCCTGGCACTTCATTTCCCAAGCCTCTGAGGTGTGAGAAACAGAATCCTGGAGGTTTTCCAGTTGCTTTAGAAGGAGGTTTTCCAGTTGCTTTAGAAGTGAGGACAGGGCAGGCTGATAAGAGGGTCCAGCACGTCTTCCAAACCACACAGCACACTCATCCTTGCCATTTGACACCCCAGTTCAAGCACTGATCACTTGTCCAGATGGTGGACTCCATATAGAGCTCTTCTGGCTTGACAGTACCTTCTCTTTGACTGCCCGCAACTCGGAGTGGTCACCTTGTTCACAGACAGACCAGAATTCCACTGCCTACCTCCTACCTGCTTCTTGTTTGCAATTGATGCTATGGGGCTGCCCTGAGCAGCAGAGGGATGGAGGGGATTCATTCTATTTCCCAAAACTCTTCCCATGCCAGGCTCCTTGGAGCAGGACCTCTTGACCCCCTATGTCACATGACTGAATGGCAGGGCCCATGAGATGACATGGTGCAAACTCTTTGACTTCCACCACCAACCTCGTGCCTTCCCCTGATCTTCCTGTAATATCTGTGTGGAAGTGAGTCCTCTTCCCTGCCTAATCTCCATCACTGTTGGTCCCTTACATATGTGATGGCCTCTGTATCTGCACCTGTCCTGAGAGCCTGGCCTTGCTTGCACAGATGCTGACATGCAAATGGCACCATGTGTGTGCTGGACCTCGTGGACTCAGGGGTAGGAGAGCAGTGACTGTCCCATCTCCTGTCTTGTTGCTACTACATACCTAGACCTTTAGACTGGTGCTGCCCTGAACTGGGCCCCTTTGCCTGTCCACCTCTGGGTGTACAGGTACAAGGATTTCCTGGGTTCTGAGAACTCTTCTGTCCTGTGCACACATTGGATGAGTTTACAAGTGCAGAACGTAGCTGGGTAGAGGTATTCTTTCCATTTCATCCAGTATCTGAGAAAATAGTCCCAGAGTTATTCTATATCCTGCTCAAAGTGATACCAAGCAGGTCTTGACTCTGAGATCCTGCTGATGACAGGTGACCTGAGGAGACATGAAGTCTTAACTGTGCTTTAACTATGTAAATGCCATTTTTTCCCTAGCAGTGGGAGCCCTTGAGTTGGGAGAAGGACAGGCAGGCTACAGGGCAGCGTTGGGGGAGGTCTCAGGATTTGGGGGTGATGGAGTCCAGACCAGATGGACCCTGAGTCCTGCTTCCTCTCCTCTAGGAGTTTAACCAGCACTGCAGGTGGCTGAACAACTGCTTGGGCCACAGGAACATCAGGAGTTTCCTGCTCCTCCTCCTCTCTTTGTGTGTATACTTGGGAACCTTGCTGGTGGTTTGTGTTGCTTTCCTGGGTGGTTTTCCATAGGAGACTCACACCTTTCTCCCTGGACACGGCCATGGTGTATCCACACACTCCCAAGTGCTCACACTGGAAGATCAGGAGTGGTGGGAGGATGGGAGAGGGTAACTGAGGGCAGGCTAATGGAGTGGGGCTTGAGCAGTCAATTGGTAGGACATGTGAAGGACATCATGAAGGTCGAGAGGTCCGGGTGAGAGGAAGTGTAGGATGGACTATAAACAAAAGAATGGAGCAGAGCCACAGAGAGGGATAAAAAAGCTTGAAAAGGAACAGGCATCAAAGAGCGCAAGGGAGAGAGGTCAACTTGGGTGTACTGGACTAACAATCCAGAACAGGGAGGAAATGGGTAGGCAGGGCTAGTTGGAGCAGGACCAGAGAGGAAGGGATTGAATCAAAAGGCTAGGCCAGGGCGGAACTGTCCAGTGCCTTGGCTCCTTAACCCTAGCACAGCTTTGTATTGGCTGTACAGGCCTTTGGCCTCCTGTTGCAGCTCATCCTGAAGCTGGTCATCTAGGTCCTGGCAGTGAACACTGCCAGGCACCCCTAAGAAGGCCAGGGAGGTAGAATCAAATGCTTGTGCTGTGAGGAGGCATCTTTCTCCCCTGCGACTAGGCACTTTCTCTGCTTTCTCCACTGCCTTTGGCTCTGATGGTGCTCATGAGTCCTTCCAGACCCACCTCTTCAGATGCAGCTCAATCTTCCTCCCCCTGGAGCTCTGAGGTCATTCTCCCTCCTGGGTGCATTGCATGGAGAGTCTACTGTATGTTAGGCTGCATGTTATTTGAGGGACTGATATAGATGTATGTCCATCTGTCACCTGTGTTGATAAGCAACCTGAAATCAGAAATCGCTGGCAAACACCCAGGAACTTGCTGCGATTAGTGTCGCAGACTGGAAAGAACTGAGAATTTGAGGGGGACTGAACGGTAGAGTTGGACATGACACTCCATGTGTTCTAGGTGTGATTCTGGAGAGAAAAAAATCCAGGAGGGCTTTTTTTCTCAGCCGCATAGTTTGCAAAAATGCACACACACCTGAAAGTAGGGTATTAAGAGAATGATGAGGAAAGGTCTGTAATTCAAGCTCTGGGTGGTATGGGCAATGAGGTGAACCCATGGGGATCAAGATTAGAAAGCCCCAGAATATCAAGCATGGAATTTACTTGGGAAGAAGTGGAAACTTGGGAGATATGGTAAAACTGTTTTAGGAAGTCTTTTATTGAGGAATAATGTACAAACAGTAAGATTCACCTGATTTAGTCTAATGTCATGGAATTTGACAAATGGATACTGTCATAGATTCTCCACCATGATCAAGGTTAGACCACTTTCTCTACCCAAGAAAACCCTTTCATCATTTGTTGTCAGTTTCTCTCCCTAAGTCCTTGTGGTTTTTCTCTTTCCCGAATTATGTAGGAATGAGAACTGTCTATGTAAATGTATGTATAAATACAGTGAATGTTACAAAAACGTGACCTTTTCTGTAACTACCATTCCTTCTTTTTTTATTTTTTTAAATTTATTTTTATTGTATACAAATGGGATACATGTTGTTTCTGTTGGTACATGGAGTAACAGCATACCATTTGCATATTCATAAATTTAAATAGAGTAATGATGTTTGATTCATTCCATTATTTTTTCCTTCCCCCCACCCCTCCTACCTCTATTTTCCCTCTATACAGTCCCTCCTTCCTCCATTCTTGTCCCACTCCCACCCCCCATTAAGAGTCATCATCCGCTTATCAGTGAGATCATTCCTCTTTTGGATTTTTGAGATTGGCTTATCTCACGTAACATGATATCCTCCAATTTCATCCATTTGCCTGCAAATTCCATAATTTTATTATTCTTTATACCTGAGTAATATTCCATTGTATATATATACCACAGTTTCTTTATCCATTCATCAATTGAAGGGCATCTAGGTTGGTTCCATAGTCTGGTATTGTGAATTGAGCCACTATGAACATTGATGTGGCTGTATCTCTGTAGTGTGCTGATTTTAAGTCCTTTGGGTATAGGCCGAGGAGTGGGATAGCTCGGTCAAATGGTAGGTCCATTCCAAGTTTTCTAAGGAATCTCCACACTGATTTCCAGAGTGGCTGCACTAATTTGCAGTCCCACCAGCAATGTATGAGTGTACCTTTTTCCCCACATCCTCGCCAACACCTATTGTTGCTTGTGTTCTTGATAATCGCCATTCTAATTGGGGTGAGATGGAATCTTAGTGAAGTTTTGATTTGCATTTCTCTTATTAGTAAAGATGTTGAACATTTTTTCATATGTCTGTTGATTGCTTGTACATCTTCTTCTGTGAAGTGTATGTTCATTTCCTTAGCCCATTTTTTGATTGGGTTATTTGTATTCTTGGTGTAGAGTTTTTTGAGTTCTTTATATATTCTGGAAATTAGTGCTCTATCTGAAGTATGAGTGGCAAAGATATTATCCCACTCTGTAGGCTCTCTCGTCACATTGCTGATAGTTTCCTTTGCTGAGAGAAAGCTATTTAGTTTGAATCTATCCCAGTTATTGATTCTTGCTTTTATTTCTTGTGCTATGGGAGTCCTGTTAAGGAATTCTGATCCTAAGCCAACAAGGTGATGATTTGGACCTACTTTTTCTTCTATATGATGCAGGGTCTCTGGTCTGATTTCAAGGTCCTTGATCCATTGTGAGTTGAGTTTTGTGCAGGGTGAGAGATAGGGGTTTATTTTCATTCTGTTGCATATTGATTTCCAGTTTTCCCAGCACCATTTGTTGAAGAGGCTATCATTTCTCCATTCCATATTTTTGGCAGGTTTGTCTAGTATGAGAAAGTTGTATTTATTTGGGTTTGTATCTGTGTCCTCTATTCTGTACCATTGATCTACCTGTCTATTTTGGTGCCAATACCATGCCGTTTTTGTTACTATTGCTTTGTAGTATTGTTGAAGTTCTGGTATTACGATACCCCCTGTTTCATTCTTCCTGCTAAGGATTGCTTTAGCTATACTGGTTTTCTTATTCTTCCAGATGAATTTCATGATTGCTTGCTCTATTTCTGTGAGGTACGTCATTGGAATTTTAATTGGAATTGCATTGAATCTGTATAGCACTTTTGGTAGTATGGCCATTTTGAAAATATTAATTCTGCCTATCCAAGAACATGGGAGAACTTTCCATCTTCTAAGGTCTTCCTTAATTTCTTTCTTCAGTGTTTTGTAGTTTTCATTGTAGAGATCTTTTACTTCTTTGGTTAGATTGATACTCAAGAATTTTATTTTTTTTGAGGCTATTGCAAATGGAATTGTTTTCCTCATTTCTCTTTCAGCTGTTTCATCGCTTGCATATAAAAATGCTGTAGATTTATGCATGTGGATTTTATAGCCTACTATTTTGCTGAATTCATTGATGAGGTCTAGAAGTTTTCTGGAGGAGGTTTTTGGATCCTCTAAATATAGAATCATGTCATCCGCAAATAGTGACAGCTTAAGTTCCTCTTTTCCTATTCGTATCCCTTTAAATTCTTTAGTCTGCCTAATTGCTCTGGCTAAAGTTTCGAGGACAATGTTGAATAGAAGTGGTGAAAGAGGACATCCCTGTCTTGTTCCTGTTTTTAAAGGAACGGTTTCAGTTTTTCTCCATTAAGAATGATGTTGGCCATGGGCTTAGCATAAATAGCTTTTACAATGTTCAGGTATGTTCCTACTATCCCTATTTTTTCTAGTGTTTTCAGCATGAAGGGGTGTTGTATATTTTCAAATGCTTTTTCTGCATCATTTGAAATAACCATATGATTCTTGTCCTTAAATCTTTTGACATGATGGATTACGTTTATTGATTTATGGATGCTAAGCCATCCTTGCATTCCAGGGATGAACCCCACTTGATCGTGGTGCACAATTTTCTTAATATGTTTTTGGATAGGGTTTGCCAATATTTTGTTAAGGATCTTAGCATCTATATTCATCAAGGATATTGGTCTAAAATTTTCTTTCCTTGATGTGTCTTTTCCTGGTTTGGGTATGAGGGTGATATTAGCTTCATAGAATGAGTTCGGTAGGGTACCCTCCTTTTCTATTTCCTGGAATACTTTGAGAAGTATTGGAATGAGTACTTCTTTGAAGGTCTTGTAGAACTCGGCTGAGAATCTGTCTGGTCCTGGGCTTTTCTTGGATGGTAGATTTTTAATGACTTCTTCTATTTCATTGCTTGATATTGATCTGTTTAAATTGTGTATGTCCTCATGGTTCAGTTTGGGAGGAGCATATGTCTCTAGAAATTTGTCAATGTCTTCGGTACTTTCTATTTTGTTGGAATACAGATTTTCAAAGTAGCTTCTCATTATGTTCTGTATCTCAGTGGTGTCTTTTGTGATATTTCCTTTTGCATCTTATATTTTAGTAATTTGAGTCTTCTCTCTCCTTCTCTTTGTTAGTGTGGCTAAGGGTTTATCTATCTTGTTTACTTTCTCAAAGAACCAACTTTTTGTTATGTCAATTTTTTGAATAGTTTCTTTTGTTTCAATTTCATTGATTTCAGCTCTGATTTTATATTATTTCCTGTCTTCTACTACTTTTGCTGTTATTCTGTTCTTCTTTTTCTAGGGCTTTGAGCTGTAATGTTAGGTCATTTAATTGTTGACTTTTCATTCTTTTCTGGAATGCGCTCCATGCAATGAATTTTCCTCTTAGTCCCACTTCCATAGTGTCCCAGAGAATTTGATATGTTGTATCATCGTTCTCATTGACCTCTACGAATTTTTTAATCTCTTCCCTGATGCTTTTTGTTATCCATGTTTCATTCAATAGCATATTATTTAGTCTCCAAGTGTTGGAGTAATTTCCTTTTTTTTCTGTCATTGATTTCTACTCTCAGTCCATTATGATCAGATAGAACACAAGGCAGTATCTCTATTTTTTTGCATTTCCTAAGGGGTGCTTTGTGGCATAACATATGGTCTATTTTTGAGAAGGTTCCATGTGCTGCTGAGAAGAAAGTGTATCCGCTCGTTGATGGATGGAATATTCTATATATGTCTATTAAGCCTAGGTTATTGATTGTGTTATTGAGTTCTATGGATTCTTTGGTTGGATTTTTTGGGAAGATCTATCAAGTGGTGACAGCATTGCATTAAAGTCGCCCAGAATTATTGTGTTGTGGTCTGTGATTCTTGAAATTGAGAAGGATTTGTTTGATGTACAGTGATGCACCATTGTTTGGGGCATAAATATTTACTATTGTTATGGCTTCCTGATTTATGGTTCACTTAAGCAATATGAAATGTCCTTCTTTATCCCTTCTGACTAACATTGGCTTGAAGTCCACTTTATCTGATATAAGGATGGAAACTCCCTTTTTTTACTGGGTCCATGTGCATGGTAGGTTTTTTCCCATCCTTTCACCTTTAGTCTGTGGATGTCTTTTTCTATGAGATGAGTCTTTTGCCGGCAGCATATTGTTGGGTCTTTCTTTATAATCCATTCTGCCAGTCTATGTCTTTTGATTGATGAGTTTAGGGCATTAACGTTCAGGGTTATTATTGAGAAATTATTTGTATTCCCAGTCATTTGGCTTATTTTTGGTTTTTAAGTTGGCTTGGTTTCTCCTTTGAGTGGTTTTTCTCTAAGGTAGTTCCTCCCTTTGCTGACTTACATTGTTGTTTTTCATTTCCTCCTCATGTAATATTTTGTTGAGAACATTCTGTAGTGCAGGTTTTCTATTTGTAAATTCTTTTAACTTTTGTTTATCATGGAAGGATTTTATTTCATATTCAAATCTGAAGGTTAGTTTTGCTGGGTATAGGATTCTTGGTTGGCAACCATGTTCTTTCTGAGCTTGAAATATGTTGGTCCAGGCCCTTCTAGCTTTTAAAGTCTGGGTTGAGAAGTCTGCTGCTATCCGTATTGGTGTCCCCCTATATGTAATCTGATGGTTTTCTCTCGCGGCCTTCAAAATCTTATCTTTATTTTGAATGTTAGGCATTTTCATTATAATGTGCCTTGGTGTGGATCTGTTGTGATTCTGTGCATTTGGTGTTCTGTAAGCCTCTTGTACTTGATTTTCCATTTCATTCTTCAGGTTTGGGAAATTTTCTGATATTATTTCATTGAATAGGTTGTTCATTCCTTTGGTTTGTATCTCTGTGCCTTCCTCAATCCCAATAATTCTTAAATTTGGTCTTTTCATGATGTCCCATAATTTTTGGAGATTCTGTTCGTGATTTCTTACCATCTTCTCTGTTTGGGCGACTTTATTTTCAAGATTAAATATTTTGTCTTCATTGTCTGAGGTTCTATCTTCCAAGTGGTCTAGTCTGTTGGTGATGCTTTCCACTGAGTTTTTTAATTTGGTTTATTGTCTCCTTCATTTCAAGGATCTCAATTTGGTTTCTTTTGAGAATCTCTATCTCCTTGTTGAAATGATCTTTTGCTTCCTGCAGGTGCTCTTTCAGCTTATTGGTATTATCATTCATTGCCTGCAATTGCTCTCTTATCTCATCCTTTGCTTCGCGAATCATCTTAATCATGTATAATCTGAAGTCCTTCTCTGACATTTCTTCTTACATACTGTCATTGGATTCTATTACTATAGAATCTAGATTTGTTTGGATCATTTTCTTCCCTTGTTTTTTCATGTTGTTCATGTATCTTCCCCTGTAGCGCTGCAGATCTGGGGGTATTGCAGATTTCCCCCTATAGGCTTATAGTGGCCCTATAGGTTTCCAAAACCCTTTCTTTATGGGGAGATCAATATTAGCAGTGCACAAACCAGACACTATGCAATCCTAGAACAAATAGGCCCTACAGGGACAATAACATCATTTAAATAAGGGAGGAAGCGACTCTGAGGGAACAGGTAAACAGAAGGAAAAGAAAGCAAGAAGCGTAAAGAAATAAAAACTTAAACTTTTTTTTAAAAAGGAGAAAAAAGAAAATCTACGGTATAATAGTCATATTGTAATGAAACATCCCAGTGTTCAGTAGCTGGATGTATGAGAGGTACCTGAGAATGAGCTTCAAGCCTCTAGCAGGCATCGCAGGATGGGATTTGCCCCACCCGAAGATCGGAGCTAAGGCTTCCAGGATTATCCAAGATGGCTGCTCTGGCTTCCAAATGTGTTGGCAAATGGGGAGCTGCAGCTCAGGTGTGGACATGATCAGCTGGAGGTCCTGGAAACAGGATGCAGTTGGTCCGGCAGGGGTACAGGAGGTCCGGTGTGTTTGGTGTGGTTGTGGGATCCTGGAGGCTGGGTACAATCCGTCAGTCTGGGGTCCCGGTGATAGGGTGCAGTCAGTTGGTCTTGGGGTCCTGGTGGCAGTGAGCAATCAGTTGATGTGAGGGCCCCAGGGGCAGGGAGTGATCAGTTGGGCTGAGGGATCCTGGAGATGGGACTTGGTCAGATCGGCCAGGGGTCCTACAGGGCCTGGCTGTTGTCTCAAAATGGCGGCAGCCACGTGTAATCAAACCTGCAGGTACTGTAACAGTGAACGTCCAGGCAGCAGCAGGCAGCTGGTTCTCCACTGGTGGTCCACGGTCAGTCAGCTGGCAGTTGTCGGATGACCCGGAGGTGAACCTCGAGCGTTGGGTGGTGGATAGGGGTAAGGCAGGCGATGGACAGGCGAGAGGCAGGCAAATGGCAGATGATAGACACCTGACAGTGAGCAATCTGCTCTCAAAAAAGGCGTCGATATGCTGGCAGACTGCAGGTGATCACAGCAGACAAATGGGGTAAAGAGCAGGGGATTGTTAAGCAGCAAAAACTGCCTCACCGAGAAACAGATATCCTCTACTTGAATCCGGCATTGCGGAGCAACAAGGAACGCATCCTCCCTCTAGACCGCCATCTTGGATCGTATCATTCCTTCTTTTGGTCATCTACATGTGTTTTGTCTCATCTAACATCCAAGCAACCCCCACCCTTAACATCCTAGGTGTCCACTCCACCTGTGGTACCATCTATGCCTTATTCCCTGAAGGAGCTGAACCTGCTCACTTGGTCCATCCTTCATTCCCTGGCCCACAGCAGCCCAGACTCTGCCCTAGCTGTCAGGATGGGCTCTCATCATTGGGCAAACTCAGAAGACATCCTTCAGACTGCTCTTTCTGCCCAGGAGACAGCCTCTGCAACCACAAGTAGCTGAAATAGTTCTCTTGCCTGTCTTAGCGTGTAAAGTTCTGGGCTTCTTCTCTGCATGTACCTGGGTGCTATGGACTGGGTTGCCTGCATGTTTCCCATAATCCCCTCTCTCTGGACTTCGCTGGCCACTCTATATGGTGCTCAGGTCCTCGTGTTGCAGATGTACTCACCACACTGAAGGTAGGCTAGCCCTGCTGTGTGCAGTGTTCTTCAACCCCCAGTGCAGTGACTGGGTTTTGTTATTTTGCTACTGGGTATGGAACCCAGGGGCACTTTACCACTGAGCTACATTCCCAGGCCCTGCAAGTTCTTATTTTGAAACAGGGTCTCACCAAGTTACTGAGGCTGGTCTTCAACTTGTGATCCTCCTGCCTCAGTGTCCCGACTTGCTGGGATTACAGGTGGGTGCTGCCATGACCCATTGACTGAGGTGATTTTGATGCCCTGAACTATTTCTGTATGTGGTGGATCTGAGTGGTCAGGCACGTGCTTCACATGTGCCAGGCTAAGGTTCTTCAATCCCCAGCATTCAAAGAAACTCAATCTGAATAAATGAGTGAACCAAAAAACAAAAGAATCATCATTTCTGATAGAAGAAAAGAGATTAATTAACAGAGAAAATCCTGAGCCCTGATTCCTGCAAGTTAAGAGGAAGAAGCAGAGGCAGCAAGAAGTTGGGTAGAACATGGGGCAAGAAGAAGATGCCACTTGATTTTGGTCCTATGTAGTATGAGGGCATTTGAGGCACAGAATTCGAGCAGGAGTCTGAGGAGAGGAGCCAGTGAGAGAGGCTGGTCTGGGTGCTTCAGTGCTGTTGAATTCTACTCATGCCTGACAGGGTTCCTTGTGTGGAGAGGAGGGAATTCAAATTTAGTGCTCATATCTCAAAAAGTTATTATCATTACTTTAAGCATTTTTATGCCTTCTGTGCATCCAATATTTTATATATTTTATACACATCTAATCAAAAATTATGTCTATAAAAGTAACAGTTTTGTAAATTTTAAAAAATATTCTGCTATTAATTTATTAGTTTATTTTTTTCTTTACTAGGGATTGAACCCAGGGGTGCTTTATACTGAAGCTACATCCCCATTCCTTATGATATTTGATTTTGAGGTAGGGACTCACTCAGTTATTGAAGGCCTTGCTAAATTGTTAAGGCTGTCCTTGAACTTCTGATCCTCCTACCTTAGCCTCCCAAGTCACTTAGATTCAAGGTATGTGCCACCACAACTGGAAGTATAGTAGTTTCTTCTTTTTTTATGTTTTTTTTTTTTTTGTATTTTGATTCATTGTACACAAAGGTAGTACAAATTTTCATTTCTCTGGTTGTACATGATGTAGAGACACACCATTCTTGTAATCATACATGATATAGGGTAATGATGTTTGTCTCATTCCACTACCTTTCCCTTCCACACCTCTCCCCTCCTCTCATCTCCCATTCACAATCCAATGCATCCCCATTCTTCCCTTAAACTGCCCTGACCCTGCTATGTATCATAATCCACTTATCAGAGAATACATGTGACTTTTGGTTTTTTGGGATTGGCTTATTTAAAGCACAGTTCTTCTTATTTATGGGGTTAGTGGGCTAGAATTCAGCCTGCCTTTTTTTTAATTTTTATGTTTTTTCAGAGTGCAATCTTATTCATTGTATTCATTTGGGGTACAACTTTTCATTTCTGTGGTTGTACACAATGTAGACTCACACCATTCCTGTAATCAATCAAAGACAGACATAGGGTTATAATGTCTATCTCAGTCTACTCTCTTTCCTTCCCCCACCCCTCCTGCCCCATTTTTCTCTTCACCATCCAAATTTACTCCATATTCTCTTGCCCCCCAACACTCCACCCTCATTATGTATCATCATCCCCCTATTAAAGAAAATATTTGGCTTTTGGGTTTGGGGACTTGGCTTATACACTTAGCATGATATTCTGCAACTTCATCCTTTTACCAGCAAAGGTCATAATTTTATTTCTCTTTATGGCTAAGTAATATTCCACTGTGTATATATACTACAGTTTCTTTATTCATTTATCAATTAAACGACACTTGTGTTGGTAGCACAATCTAACTAATGTGAATTGAGCAGCTGTGAACATTGTTCTGGTGGCATCTTGGTAGCTAAAGACCTTGAGGTTGGGTCAAGACTCATTCCAGTCTGAGAAAAGGAGAGAATAAGGCTAAAGAATAAAAACAGAGAAAAGAAAAAGTGGAATGAGAGAGAGGAGAAGCAATTCAGTGTCCAGGGGAGGACTTGACGTTGAGTGTGAGCTTTACTGTTTTGTTTTTTGAAGGCCTTCAGTGCAGATTTCCCTGGTCCATGTGATTTTCGAGCAGGAAAATATAATCGGGAGTGCCTGCTGTCACTTCCCTCCATGATAGTGAAATTCAATGAAGGGACACTTTAGAAAAAATAGGTAAGAAAGTGAAGTGGGAGCAGGTGGAGACCCATCTTTGGATCTTTTTAGCAGCACAAGGAAGATTTTAAAAGGTATCTGGAAGGACAAGGCAGGAGGACAGATGTGGTCAATGGAGACACAGAAGAATGTGGCAGAGGGAGGTAAAAGATGAGAGAGCCCCAAGGAGGCAGGAGAGGTGTGCTCTATTAGCACTCATCTGGGGAGAGCTGCTCACAAGGGGGTCCTAGGAATGCTGGAAGGCAGGAGAATCTGGGTCTCTCTTGGGATCCCCTGTCCTTGGAGTCTTACCTCAGTCCTGTGCTGAGGCCCGGGCTGAACTGACCAACATAGGGAGGTTCCCTGGGAGATGGCCTTGCCTAATCCAGCTGGTTCTGAGCTCCTCTTCCCATCCCCATCTCCCTCTAGCACGACGACCTGTTTTGCCAGGGCTGGGCCAGGAACTGGTATACCACCCTCTGTGCACCACTCCAACCCATGTGAGTTGGTGAACCAGGGGCTTATGTGCGAACCCTGGGGCTGGTCGGGAGGGTTGAAGCTGGGCTTCTTCCCTGGTACCTACACCAGCTCCCAGGCCCTGACACACATTAATCCTTTCCTTTTGGGGTTTCTCAATGGAAATCTGTGGGTCTCTGGGAATTTCACTGTTTCTTGCTTTTGTAGGTTCTTGCCCCAAGATGTGGGGCACATGAAACTGCAGACTGGATGAAGCTCCTGCAAGAGCGCCTGGGCTGTCTGCTTTCCAAGCTGAGGTTCAACAAAAAGTAGACAGCTCATGAAGCCAGGCAGCATGGCTCACACCTGTAATCACAGAGACTCCAGAGGCTGAGGTAGGAGGATCCCAAAGATGAGACAGGCATTGGGATCCAGCAAGACCCTTGTCTCCTATATTGTCAAGAATGGGCCTGGCCCTGGTGATGCAGCTCAGTGGTAAAGCCCCATGGATTCAATCCCAAGACAGTGGAAGGGGAAGGAAATCAAGCAATTTGACTCCATGATATTAAATTTGTGGTCATGAGGTATAATTTGTTGTAGTGCTTAGCATGTGCTTAGCAAGCTGGAATCCGTGGGTTCAACACCCAGCACCAAAATAAGAATAAAAACACAAAATTAAATGAACTCTTTATGTATATGTACCAAACAACAAATGAAAATGTTAGTTTTGTGTGTATACCATTTAAGTGAGAAGTGTAACTTTTAGCAAGTGTGTCCTAGGAAAACATAGACTAGCACAGATTTAGGGACTTTGTCCCATTATTTAGATAGCAAAAAGAAGCTAAAATTCAACTTAAGGGTGATTAGTAGGAAATTGCTTAAAATATGGCATGACCATTTAATGGACCACTAGATCATTTTGAGTGGATTTAGGGGTAAAACTGTAATGTATCACTAGGCACAGCAGAGCAGAGTGTGAATAGCTATTTCTTGTTTTGGTGGTGGCATAGTATAGAAGTTAACAGCAGGTTAACTGAATATGTTTTATGACCACAGGTTTCTATTTTGAAACCTATTCAGTTAACCTTGACTGATGTGCACGCACGGCCCTTGGTTCTATCCCCAGCATGAAAAAAAATATATAAAAAGAAAATAATAATAATACCCACTTGAATATTTTGCATTTTATTTTCCCTTAAGGCAGAAAGAAAAATTGTTTTCTTATAGTAATATTTGCTTCAGTTAACATGTAGTGAGCTGGGCATGGTGGCACATGAGTAATAATCACAGCCATTTAGAAGACTGAGGCAGATGTCTTCAAGTTTAAGGTCAGTCTGGGTCATTTAGTGAGACCTTCTCTCAAAATAAAATATGAACATGGTTGGGGCGACAGTTCAGGGGTACAGTGCCCCTGGATAAAACCTTCAGTACTACCCAAAAACATTGAAGGCTAATTAACATTCATCTTGTTTGTCATGGCAGTGGGAACATATTTATTATGTATTGATAGGGAAGTCAGTCCCTTTGGGAACCTTTCTTTCCTATAAGCCAAATGTAACAGCAGATGACCATGGAGATAGTTTGAAATCTCATCAAAGGAGGTTTGTCCATATTTGTCCAAACCTATAGATTTTTCAAATAGAAACGTTTAGTCACAAAATATATTCCAAGGAAAAACACTTTTTCCTTCTCCCTTTGATTTCATTAAGTATTGGTGGCCTGAATCAAGCTTTATAAATAATTTCAACAGTACCAAGAAGGGGGTACATATAGTGTCTGATTAGAAGGCTACGGTAAGTATACTTATAAAGAACAATATGACCTAGAGACCTCATGGAAAAAAAACATTATAGATGGTTTGTCAAAAGCATTTAAATGTTCTACATTGATTTATCCTTGATTCCTTTGTACTGTGAAATATAAAACTGCTTTGACTGTGGTATCCTATAGATGTTTATATGAAATAGTCCTTATCTTAGGAGGGCTCCTGCTTTGAAAATATCAACTAGGATAGGATTTGTGACTATTCATTTGTGAAATTATTTATCACATCCCATATCTTTGGTCCTTAGTATCTTGACTTGAACCTTAGTAGCTAAATTGAGTTAAGTACCTACATAAGATTATTTGAGTTACCTTCATATGTCCTATCTTCTCTAATTAGTAAGTGAAAATTTAATGTGATTTTTCTGATGTTTGGACTTAATAGTCATAAGCATTTAAGTTCTAATTTTAAATCCAACCTCCTAATAATCATTTCTTGGTGATAGGCTTGAACATTCAAAAATAAATATATGATTAGCTCTTAATAGAGTGATTTATAGAGTAGTACGTGGTTTCCTAAATATATTAAAGAAGATACAGTGGAATAGCCAGAAAAGCCCTTTAGGATCAGTCATTTGGATACCATTCATTTATTATTACTAATTGTAAGTAGTTTCATAACTTAGCACTAGTGTGTAACACATGCAGTGGAGTAGAAAAGTAGAGTGAACAGTTTTCTAGGAGTTTCCAAGTTCCTGTATATTTTTGGTACTGGCAAAGGAACCCAGGGGTGCTTTGCCACTGAGCTATCCCCCAGTCCTTTGTCTTTCTTAGATTTGAGACAGGGTCTCACTGGGTTTCCAAGACTGGTGTCAAGCTTGTGATTCTTTGGCTTCAGCTCTTGAATAATTGGGATTACAGGCATGTGCCACCTACCCTGGTGGAATTGTCATTAAGAAATCCCTGAAGTCTCAGGCTGACTAGAAGAACTGTTTGCTCTGAAATGTCATGATATTTGAGAAAATGAGTAGTTAGGTGTCGTAACTTCATGGAGAGTATGTGTCTTCTTGTTTCTGATATCGTTTGCTTTTGAAAAGTAATTTCAGTGTTTTCTTTAAAACAAATTATTATTGAAACTTGATATGTTTGAAAACCACTTTTTTCAAATCAGTAGAATTTACTAAAAAGGAATTACGATAGTAAAATTAATTTTTAAGAAATGTTTGACTGTGCTTTCAAAGTTATTTTTGTTCAAAATAGGAACTATTGTGACCATAGGTGACCCTGTGAGAAAATATACAGGATTTGAAAGAATTGAGAAGGGTAAGTGTTTATAATCATATTCCTAATATTCACTACTTATGGGTATTCAGCATTATCTCTCTTTTCCCCTGAGATTGAGCACTCACTGTAATCTGTGAGTGGTACCCTGGGGGTTTGTGTAAATATATAAAGCAATTATTAAAAATTCATACTCATTAACAATGACTGTTCATCATTATTTCTTCTTCAACCATTTTTTTAATCATAGATGATAAGGGATTCTTAGATGAAAAAATTGCCCATAACATATTTAAAAGACCATTTCAATGTAAGATTATAATCCATAACAACGTTGATTTGTGGCTGTGTATATTGTTGAGTGTGGAGCACTTGCCTAGGATATGTGAGGTCCTATATTCTATCCCTGACATTTCACAAAGAAAAAACAAAGCAAAGCAGAACCCCTTGCAGTTAGCTGGGCATGGTGGAACACACGTGTAATCCCAGCAAGTCAGGAGCTGAGTTGGGAGAATTGCAAGTTTTCAGGCAGCCTCAGCAATTTAGTTTATATCCTTAAATCAGAAGGGACTGGGGAGTTGGGTCAGTGGGAAGGTGCAAAGGGGTTCAATCCACACTACAAAAAACATATATATATATATAAAATGTGTTTGAATCATATCATTGAGTATGATCTTTGAGTCTGTCTGCCTGATTTTGCTCCATAATTTGATTTCAAAGTTTACTAACTAATCTCTTTCCTCTATTCCTTGAAATCAAATGAGTATCTTGATTTTGTAATGTTACTAATCCCTGGAAAATGTTTTGTGGATTTAGAAAGAATTAGTGGATTTTAGAATGAGAATTTCTGAAACTTCCTAATGAGTTTCATTTTGACAAATTCAGTTCAGCACAGACTGAATAATACTAATAAATTGAAACTTACCTGAATATTTTGAACATGGTAATAGATATTATATATTGAATAATTTAGACTGAATGAATAATACCTACATAGACAGATGGCTATTACAAACCCAGGTGAATTCCTTTATTTCTTTATGAATTCATTGTTTATTAATTTCATTATTTAAGTTACAGGAGACTGAACCCTGAGTCACTTGACCACTGAGCTACTTCCTCAGATCTCCTACAGGATTATGCCACCATCCCCAGCCAGGCATATAGCCAATTCACAAAGAAAATTTCAGAAAAAATACTGAAACTGAAACTTCATAGTTCAAAGTAGTGAACGGTGCATGTAAAGGATGCACATGAAACACAGGAGGAATGCCAGCTACAGGTTACCCTTCTGGGGAGGAAGAATGTCATAGGAAAGGAATTCTCAGGTTTATTTGCAGTTCTGTTTTTTCAGCAGGGCTCTATATTCATGAGTGAATGTTACTCTTCCTTTTATCTTTTTTCCCTATAATTTTTTAGTTCTGAGATATTTCAAGTAAAGGTTTTGGCCACAAGGATTGCCTCCTGTTTTTCTTTCCTGGTTTCCTTCTGAAGATTCTAAATGCTGGGGATCCCTATCTTGTGGAATCCCTACTTCCTCTCTGTCTAAAGAAAGAAAGTGTCATTTTACTCTTAAAACAAAGACTCTACATCTGAAGTGTCATTTCATTCTTTTTCAGTTGTGAGAAGTGTAAAGTCTCTGGATAGTGTAAATGGTAGTGATTTATAAACATTAACTCTGATTGTGTCTTTCCCCCATAGGCTTTCTGGTACAGTTTTCACTGCTGTTGATGTGTCTTTGAGAAAGAAGGTAGCAACTTTTGTGTACTTCCAGTTATTAGATTAGCTTTCTGTTTAGGAGAAAAACTAGATAAAGCTAATGAAGATCAATAGAAATGTATTTTTAAAGTTGGATATGATGTAGGAATTCATTTAAACAATTTGATAGCCATTCTCACCTTAGGGGGAACAAAGAAGGAATTATGTCATGAATCAGCAAGTATTAAAAACATATTTTCCCAGGTTGCAGTCAAAGGAGGCTGAGTTTCTAGCACTGGACTGAAGCTAGATTGGTTAATCCACTGGAAATCAATCTAAAATATTTAGGGTGTGTGTAGTGTAAAAATAGTCAGTGTGTATGTAAAAGTACTCCTTTCTTTCAGTTCTGGTCTATCTACATATAACGTGTTACTATTAATTATTTACTAGCTGGTGTTGGTTACCTTTTAAAAGAATGAGGGAAACCATTGTTTTTATTCAATTCCATTTCTATTATAGGTTGCCATAAAATGGATAAACTTAAATGAGGAGAAAACAAAGGATCTGGTCCTTAATGAATTATTCATAAGGAAGAAGCTGAAACATCGAAATACAGTACAATACATAGACAGGTAAATATGTGTGAGGTTCTTTTAAGCACTGGGATAAAAATGTGGAAATTTGTAATCTCATCTTTTGATGGAGGCTGGCTACGTCACAGTGTCAATTTTGAGAAGTAAACTTAAGGGAGAAAGAGGAGAGCCGAAAACAGAATATTCCAAGTGAGATGGTGCTTTTGTGAGGAGGACATTACTTGGTAAGTGAGAAGGCAGCTAAATGCAGGACATCGCTGATGGTGTGAATATTCATTTCAAATGATCAGAAGCAGAAACATTAAGGAATGGTCAACTGGGATTCATGTCTTAACCCAGAGAGGGGACTAGCACACAATTCTGAACCTTTTAGGAATGCTGTTCTTTATGGGAAAATTGTATATGTGTATCAAAAGCTCATGTAGGCTGAGTGCAGTGGCTCATGCTTGTAATCCCAGAGGCTGGGAAACCTGAGGCAAGTGGATCATGAATTCAAAGCCAGCCTTGGCCAAAAAGGAAGGTGCTAAGCAAGTCAGGGAGATCCTGTCTCTTAATAAAATTCAAAATAGAGCTGGGGATGTTTCTCAGTGTTCAAATGCCCCCTAGTCAGTCCCCAGTATGTGCACCTCCTCAAACAAAAAAGCATGTAATTTAGAAATTGCTCTTTACAAAGAACAAAACACAGAATGGAAAACTAAGTATGTTATTCAATTAAAACAAAATCTTCATATTTCTGAATAAATGTTGAGTAGTAAATAATGATACTAGTGTTTTTATAGGGGGTTACAGGAGATTTTCTTCCACATATAAATTTGTTTAGGATGGAGAAATGATAAACTATTATGATACTTTAGCCCTAATTCTGGGATCTGCATTCATAGAAATAACTTTTCAAGTATATTTTTCTTCCTTTCAAATAATATTTCAAGTCAGCATAGAATGGTGGTTAAGATAAGCGATAGGATTTGGAATCCATAGAACTTGACTTCAGATGCAGATTCTGTCACTTATTATGTGACCTCATATGAGCTAGCTAACATCTCCAGCCTCTGTCAGCATATCTGCAAAAGAAGACCAATAATTCCCATGGGATACAGTTATTTTGGATGGGAAAGTCTTATTTCTACACGTTGACAATTATTATGGGAAAACGGTGACATAAAAATCATAATGAATATCCGAAGGACCCCTGAGTACTTGCTTGTGCTGTTACATAGTAACTTTCCAGTTTTCTTCTTAGGTCTCCAGCTATCAGTTCTCCAGTGTTCTTCTTATGGTGCTTAACATTTGAACTCTTGAACATAGAGTGCCACATATTTAGAAAACTTAAAATGTGAATACGTTTTTCATGTTCTATTTTTAGTTACCTGTTAGGAGATGATTTGTTTGTAGACATGGAATACCTTTCTGGTGGGCCACGTACTGATGTCAACACAGAAACATGTATGGATGAAGCACAGATTGCTGCTGTGTGCAGAGAGGTTCATTTGCTCTATTTTGGATAATGTAGGGTGATGAATGAGGAAGAGACGAATGGAGGAAAGGTTTCAGAATAGTCAGTTTTTATCATACACATTTTCTGCAAGGAATTCCATATTGTTTTATCTTAAATGCCATTATTAGCGTTTCATGTGTAGGATACCTTGGGAATGAAGAATAGGCCCTTGTTTTCTTTTTTTTTTTTTTTTTTTTGTGGTACTGGGAAATGAAACCAGGTGCTCTCTGCCACTGAGCTACATCCCCAGTGCTTTTTATCTTCATCTTTTTTTTTTTTTTACTCTAAGGCTATCTCCAACTTTGCCTAGGCTGACCTAGAATTTTTAATCCTCCTACCCCCATGTGAGTTGGGACTGGGTTTACAAGCATGCCTGTTTAAGGCATCTGAAGAATTAAATTCACTGGTAAATCTCATTATAGACACCACAATAGTTTACCATCCAGACAGGGAAAATTGAGAATCAATGGGGGTGCTGTTAAAAACATGCCCATCAGCCAGGTGTGGTGGTACAGGCTTGTAATCACAGTGACTCAGGAGTTTGAGGAAGGAGGATCACCATGTCAAGGCCAGCCTCAGCAACTTATCAAGGGCCTAAGCAACTTAGTAAGACCCTGTCTCCATAGAAAAAAATAAAAAGGGCTGGAGGTGTAGGTCAGTGGTAAAATCTCTCTTAGATAAATCCCCATTATCCCTCTCCTCAACCCCCATCCTCTCCCCTTCCCAAATTGGTAACTAGAACTAAAACAGACAATCTAAGACATATGTTTAACTTTAATATGATTATATCTGATCCTGGCTTCATTGAGCTCACAGAAGTTGAAAAAATTGGTTGTTTCTTTATATTTTTTAATGAATTCTTGATGTATTGTTTGCTTATGTTAGTAGAATTTTCCTAATTGCTCAAGTCTTAACTAACAACAAGTGTTTCATCTGTGTGTCTTTAACTTTTCTACAAAGAAGACTTTATATGGTCTGCTAATTGTCATGGAAGCTGACAGGCCTTTTTCTGAAGTCACAGGGATCATTGTCATGAATGACAAACATAGACAGTTCTATAATACATAGTGAATTATAAAATTTTTGTGTAGTGAATTATTTTCATTAAGGCAACTTTGAAAAATTTAATTATGAGATGTGTTCCACCAAATGGTTAAAGAAGAAATCAGGACTCTTTCATAGTTCTGAATATTATATCCCTTAACAAATGTTGTTTGACACCCTAAAAACTAATCAAAACTTTACGAGAATTTATCTATTTACTCCAAATTTGTTTTTTCAAATTTTTCATAGTTGATATGAAATCAGTTTCAGGAATTGTTCTAATGACATTTACTTGTGTCTTACTTGATGTTCCAAAATATTTAAATGGTGACAAGTTTATTTCTACTTCTTTATACCAGTGATTTTCTGTGACTTTATTCTTTTCAAGAATCTTAGTAAACACCTGGTAAATATGATATGATGATATCATTTATATGTTTTTTTTCCTTGTATTACAGTAGAATATTTTGAATGAGATTTTTAAGAGTTAGAAATAATGAGCAGTTTATTTTTCTACTCTGATATTAATAAGAATAAAAATACAGCTAACTTTTCCCAAATTTATCATTTATCCTTTTAGTTTACACTCAGATACCATAGGGGACAGAAAAATTTAAAAACTCATATTTGTATTTACAGAAGGGATGAATTTTTCTTACTTTTTTATTTTTACACAGTGCATATTGATTGATTGTACGCAAATGGGGTACATCATTTTGTGTCTATGTTTGTGCATGATGTAGGTTCATACCATTTGTGTAATCATAGATGTACATAGGGTAATGACTTCTGTCTCATTGAACCATTTGACATACCCACTCCCTCTCATTTCCCACTGCATAAAGTTCCTCCATTCTTCTCTACCTCACAACCCCTCACTCCCAATATATATCATCTTCCACTTATCATGGAAGACATTTGGCTTTTGGTTTTTTGGGATTGGCTTATTTCACTTAGCATGATATTTTCCAATTCCATCTATTTATCTTCAAATGCCATAATATTATTGGTCTTCATGGATGAATAATATTCCACTGTGTATATATACCACAGGTTCTTCATCCATTCATCTGTTGAAGGGCATCTAGGTTGGTCCCACAATGTAGCTCTTATGAACTGAGCTGCTAAAACCATTGATGTGGCTTTGGTACTGTAGTATGCTAATGGTAAGTCCTTTGGGTACAAACCGAGAATTTGGATAAATCAGTTCAAAGGTGGGTCCATCCCAAGTTTCCTGAGGATTCCTCACACTGCTTTCCAGAGTGGCTGCACCAATTTGCAACTCCACCAGCATTATAAAATTGTTTCTTTTTCCCCACATCCATGCCAACATCTAATATTGTTTGTGTTTGATAAAAACCATTGTAATTGGAGTACGATGAAATCGTAGAGTTGTTTCAATTTCCATTTCTCTAATTACTAGGGATGTTGAACACTTTTTCGAGTTTATTAATTGCCTGTATACCTTCTTCTGTAAATTTCTGTCCAGTTCCTTGGCTCATTTATTGATTGGGTTCTTTGTATTTTTGTTGTAAAGTTTTGTAAGTTCTTTATAAGTTTTGGAGATTAGAGGTGTATCTGAAGCGAATGTGGAAATGATTTTCTCCCACTCAGTAGGCTCTCTTTTCATGTCATTGATTGAATCCCTTGCTGAGAAAAAGCTTTTTAGTTTGACTCCATCCTATTTATTGATTCTTTGATTTCTTGTGATTTGGGAGTCTTGTTAAGGAAGTGTAATCGTAAGGCAACATGATGAATATTCAGTTTGTTTTCTATTTGGTGCATGGTCTCTGGTCTAATTGCTAAGTCCTCGATCCATTTTGAGTTGAGTTTTGTGCAGGGTGAGAATTAGAGTTTTAATTTCATTTTATTGCATTTGGATTTCCATTTTTCCCAGCACCATTTGTTGAACAGGCTATCTTTTCTCCATTGTATGTTTTTGACTCCTTTGTCTAGTATGAAGTAACTGTATTTAGGTGGGTTTGTCTCTTGTGTCTTCTCTTCCATACCATTGGTCTGCCTGTCTCTTTTGGTGCAAATAAAATGCCATTTATGTTTATTGCTCTGTAGTGTAGTTTAAGGTCTGGAATTGTGATACCTCCTGCTTCATTGTTCCTGCTCAGAATTGTTTTGGCTATAGATTTCTTATTCTTCCAGATGAAGTTCATGATTGCTTTCTATTTCTATGAGGAATGTCATTGTGATTTTAATTGGAATTTTATTGAATCTCCATAGTGCCTTTGGTAGAATGGCCATTTTGACGAGATTAAGTCTGCCTATCCAGGAACATGGGAGATATTTAATCTTCTAAGATTTTCTTCAAATTCTTCCTTTAGTGTTCTATAGTTTTCATTGTAGAGCTCTTTCACCTCTTTTGTTAGATCGATTGCCAAGTGCTTTTTTCTGAAGCTATTGTGATACATCTTTGTCAGGTTTTGGTATCAGAGTGACACTAGCTTCATAGAATGAGTTTGGAAGGGTTCCCTCTTTGGATTCCCTGCAATACTTTGAGGAGTACTGGTATTAGTTCTTCTTTAAAGTTCTTATAGAATTTGGCTGAGAATCCATCTGCTGCTAGCCTTTATTTGGTTGGTAGAATTTGATGACTTCTTCTAATTCAGTGCTTGCAATTGATGTGTTTAAATTGTGTATGTCTTCATGACTCAGTTTGAGAGGATCATAAATCTCTAAAAATTTCTCAGTGTCTTTGATATTTTTTATTTTACATTATAATATTTAGAATGAGATTCTTAGTAGTTAGAAATAATGTGCAGACTTTGTTGTTCTACCGTAATTGTAATAAGAATAAAATACAACTAACTATTCCCAAATGTACCAGAATCCATCTGCTTCTAGCCCTTACTTGGTTGGTAGTATTTTGATGACTTCTTCTAATTCAGTGATTGCAGTTGATGTGACTAAATGGAGTACGTCTTCGTGATTCAGTTTGGGGGGATCATAAATCTCTGAAAATTTGTCAGTGTCTTTGATATTTTCTATTTTACATTATAATATTTTGAATGAGATTCTTAGTAGTTAGAAATAATGTGCAGACATTGTTTTTCTACCCTAATGGTAATAAGAATAAAATACAACTAACTATTCCCATATGTACCATTCGTCCATTTAGTTCATATTCAGAAACCATTGGGCAAAGAAAATTTTAAAATCTCATCTTCTTTCTGTTGTTAAGGAAGGGAAGAATTTATTCTTACTTTCTTTAAAAAAATGTTTTCTGTTGTACGTGGAGACAATGACATCATTCCATGTATTTACTATTAATTGTGGTGGTTTTTTGTGTTTCTGTTTCTCTTGTTCGTTTCAGGTCTGGGGATCAGGCCTAAAATCTCACATATGCTAGGCAAGTTCTTTACTAATGAGCACTACCACTAACATACTATTTCATTAGTGATGCCAGGTTGTGCATATAGGTTAACATAAAATCTACCAGAGAAGAAATAAAGAGGACGTTGGTTCATCACCTTGACAATTCACTGAATGCAACCAGACCACCCTCATTAATACCTGCTTCTCTCAGGGGCTCATATGTTTAGACTTCTGAGTACCTTCGGGTTCAAGTGCAAATAACTGCAGTTTATTCTCTACTGTTGAAGTAATTTCTAAAGAATTTATGCTTATTTATCAAGTACTGTGTGCTCTTAGGCATTTAAACCTGAAGAGCCTAGAAGTTGTATGGACTCATCCATCATTTTATAAGAGAGCACTGAAGACTAAGTTTAAAAATCCATGGCACAGAATAGGCCTGTAACTCAGTTGTAGACCATTTGTGTAGCATACACATTGCCCTGGAGTTGATCCCCAGCTTGGAATTGGTAGATGTCTGCAGTCTCAGCAGTTCTGGCGAACACGGAAAGGCCTTACCTAAAACAAACAAACAAAAAAGTCTCTAGGAAAAAACGTCCTGATGGGAGATTATCTAATAAGTTCTCCATTTGAGATCAGAGTATGGCAGGGATATTGCAACGAATTAAGATATTATATTTTCAGCACTTTGCATTTGAGAGGAGGTTTTCCTTTATAAATGTTCAGTGTTGCAGGGATTTGGGTGAGGGCTAGAGGTAGTGCTCAAGCCATAAGTACTACTCTAACTACTGTGTGAACTAGGTATTGGGACTTTTCGGGAATGTTCATTGATATGTGTTTTCTTTTGTTCAGTGCTTACAGGCATTGGAGATTTACATGCTAATCATGTCATTCATAGAGACATCAAAAGTAACAATGTCCTTTTGGGAATGGATGGATCAGTGCAACAGTGAACACGTGAAGAAAAGCATTTACTTTTTTGCACTTTCCTCACTTTTTAATGTAAAATCTCTTCTGTTAACATTTTTCAAAATTAATATAAGGAAAGGGAAAGAATCAAGTGGTAAAGGCCATGAACTGGGAACTAGACTGAGTTTAAACAGCAGATTTGCTACTCTTTGCTGAGTAATGGTGGGCAAGTTGATCTCTTTGTGTCTCTTTTCCCATTTATTTACTGAGGAGGATAGTGGTACCAACTTCAGAATATTTAAGGAGTTTAAAAATAAAAATGTCAAAAAACAATGCCTGAGACTGTCATAGCATTGATACTATTTTGAAGAGACAAATTTGCATTTGTTCCTGCCATCTGTTGGACTAGTTTTTCTGATTGTACTCTTCATCAATATCTGAGATTTGTACAGTATAACCTCATCAAGGAGAAGTCTATATGACCATGATGTCAGAGAAGACAAGGGACATATGCCACTTTTCAAAGTTTTTTCTCATTGAGACACAGTAGAGTCATGAAAATCATCCTGAACTTCTTTCCTGTTTTCATAATCTCTGAATTCCTGGCCTGCCCTCTGCAAGAATCAAGTAGAACTATTAAACTACAACCTCTAATGGTTATTCAATCTGGTCCTCAAAATATAAGATTGTATCTTTGAATTATCTTAGTGGGAATGTTGGAAGTAGATAATCACACCCATTTTTGGATAATGTTTTTTGAGGATTTGGACGTTTACTATATAAATGATCTTAGGTGAATTAACTAAAACTATATATGCTTTGTTTTCCTGTAATTGACAATGATAATAATTGTAGTAGTAAGTAGGGCCTGGAATTGTTGCCCAATGGTAGAGGGCTTGCCTGGCATGGGTCAGGCCCTAAGTTCAAACCTCAGCCCTGCATATAAAAAATAGACAAAATAAAACATCCATTGACAACTAAAGATATTAAAAAAAAAAAAAATAGAGAGCATAACTTGAGCTGGGCACAGTGTAGCATGCCTATAATTCCAGTGATTTTGGAGGCTGAGGCAGGAGGATCACAAGTTCAAAGCCAGCCTTCAGCAACTTAGTGAAGCCCTAAGCAACTTAGTGAGACCCTATCTGAAAAATATATAAAAAGCACTGGAGATGTTGGTCAGTGGTCAAGCAATTGTGAGTTCCATCCCTGGAAAAAAGCCCCCCCTTCCCCCCTTAAAGAAAAAAAAAAAAAAAACATGTGGGAGGCTGAGTTTACAGATCATGGTAAAGCACTTACCTAGTATGCAGAACACCCTGGAATTAATTCACCACTAACACACACACACACACACACACACACACACACACACACACACACACACACACACACACAGACCCACTCATCCACACACAAATGAATAAATTCAAAAGAAATCACCCATATTTGGCTTGCTGGCACACCCCTATAATTTCGGCAACTCTGGAGGATGAGGCAGGGAATTGAAAGTCAAAGCCAGCTTCAGCAACATAGCAAGGTACTAAATTAGCTTACTCATACCCTTTCTATAAATAAAATAATTGTAAAAGTCTGGAGATGTGATTCAATTTATAAGTGTCGATTCAAAGAAATGTAAATTTCCCACAACCTGTAGGGAAAATATTACCTATTTCTTTTATTTATATATTTATTTATTTATTTATTTATTTATTTATTTTGCAGTGCTGAGGATAACCAATTTCTTATAGTTATTATAAGGATTAGATATTTTTACAAGGTACTTGGAATGGTACTGGGCTTTTACAAACATGCATTTCATTTTAATCATTAATTTTCCTAACACTAGTCTTCTCATATTCATCTGAATAAATTACTGCATTTATGCAACACAATTAGGAAAAGTATATTCTCTGCAACATGGTACAGAAAAACTAAAACTATCTTAAATGTCAAACTGTAAAGGAATGGTACTTTGGTATATTTATACACTCTAATATCCATTTTTTTGTTTTGTTTCTTTTTGTTTTTGAGGTATTGGGGATTGAACTCAGGGTCTTGATACTTGCAAGGCAAGCACTCTACCAGCTGAGCTATCTCCCCAGCCTTTCTAATATCGTGATTAAATGAGGCACATAAATGTACAAATATGGAAGGATCTCTGAAAAAAATACCTTACAAAATATCCTAGTTAGGTAAAAGCAATCAAGCAGTTTGTAGCTATTATTCATTCCTATGTAGATACAAAAGAGGCTGAAGGTTTTGGACCTGATGTCAGTAGTTCATTAGTCATTGAATGGCTTTAACAGTAGAACGGAAGACTTTAAATACACATCCTGCACTGCACAAAATCAATCTCAAGTACTAATGTAGGATTTCTATTCCTCAGTTATAGTTGAGATAGTTGGAGTAGAGTAATGCTGGTGAGTACCTTGACAGTGCAACTGCACTTAAATATGGTTTTTTTTTCTTCTAGGCTCTGTGCTAAATTGTATGCTCAATCATTCTAGTTTCTTTTATTTTCTTCTAATGAAATTTCAGTGTCTTGATGTTTGGATGATTCACTGAATTTTGATTTGGTGTCCACCTTTGGTGATTTTTCCCTGCATTTTGGATCTCTTTCAGTTTTAATATAACATGTTGAATAAAATATATTCTTCAGGATAAAAACCCTCCTAATAATTTGCTCTTTATTGTAGGAAGGAAAAGCAAAATGGAAGTATGTAACATCATCAATATATTTTAATTCCAGTTTGGATTAGTTTATTATTAAATTCTTTTTACAACAAACAATAAAAGCGCCTAATAGTCAAAATGTAATTACGTCATCTGAGGTGAGCTCTCTTATAAAACCATTCCCAGAACTATTAACTCTAGATGTTTCGTCTTTGTATCTTAGCTGACTGGCTTCTGTGCTCACAACACCTCTGAGCAGAATAAATGCACTTCTGTGCTTGGAACACCTTGCTGGATGGCACCAGAAGTGGTTAGAGGGAAAAGTTATGGCCCTAAAGTGGATATCTGGTCTCTGCGTATCATGGCTATTGAGACGGTCAAAGGAGAGTCTCCACATCTCCCGGAAGGTCCCTCAAGGTAAGACCAATTTAATGCCAACTTTTCCTTAAGACGTTGGTAGAACTTCCTTCTGTTGTTCATTGATCAAGAATTTAGAATCAAAACTTAAGAAAACCTAATCTGCCCTTATTTTGAATCTACACATCAAATTACTTTTGATTTCTAAAGCTGAATGTATAGGCGAAAGAGCGTAGATTTTTATTAGTAAGCAGTACGGTTTCTTGGTAGGAGTAAATGGAAGAATACTCTCAACTTTGTACATAGTTGGTGTACCCTAATTGGATACCTTTGTTTTCAAATAAGTTGTTTAGTTGTCAATGGATCTTTCATTTTATTTATGTATATGTATTGCTGAGTATGGAACCCAGGGCCTGGCACATGCCATGCAAGCATGTTCCTGTTCTCCACACCTCCAGCCATAGATGCTTTTACTACAAAGTTTAGAGGTACCTTTCCTACACATCTTTGTGCCCTGGATATGGAAATCATGTTATCAACTTTCATCTTCAGCCTCTGAAAATTAATGTGCAGAACAGAGGAAAGCAAGATGACACCTGTGAGAAAGATGTATAACTGATACATTTCATGTCCATTCTCAGAGTAGACTTTAAACAAATATAAATACTCTAGCTGTTGAGGTGAAGATCTTTGCCCATCATCCCACCTGTGTTGTGACCCCACGTCATTAATTATTAAGGAAAAATAAACCAAAACCATGGAACACCACTTTACACCTCATGTCAGACAACAATCAGTGCTGGTGAGAATGTGGGACAATTGGAATTGTTGGCCAGGTTCTTGGTACACACCTGTAATCCCAGGGACTCGTGAGGCTGAGGTAGGAGGTTTGTAAGTTTTAAGGCAGCCTGGGGAGCCTCACTAAACTCCTTCTTAAAAAAAAAAAGGAAGCAGGCTGTGGACGTAGTTTTCGAAGAACACTTCTGAGGATAACTCCTAGTACTACAAAAATAAAATTAAAAAAGGCAAGATAGGAACTCTCATACACTGCTGATGGGAATTTAAATAAGTGCTTAAGAAACAGTTTCACATATCTTAGAATGTTAATATTCAGTTACCACATGACCTAGCAATTTCAATAACAGGGTATATATTTAAGAGAACAAAAAGCATATGTCCATGGAGTGGGAGAAGTAGCTCAGTGGTTCAGTGCCCAGCATGCACATGGCCCTGGTTTCAATCCACAACACCTTGAAAAGGAAAAAGGCAGCAATAGCATATGTGCACACAAAACTTGCATCAACTGTTCATAGCAGTATTATAGAGAAGAGCAAAAAGTGTCAACCACCCAATTAGCAGTCATTTGATGAACAGTAGAATATTATTTGGCCATAACAGGGAAGGAGGGTATGATGAGTGTGTAACATTAACCCTTGAAAGTATTAGGCTCAGCACAAAAAGACCAGACAACAGAGGAAATGGGATTTGGATATTCCTTCCTGAATGCTTTTTTGCCCCACTGCCAAAGATTCCAGTTCATGTAAGCAGCTATAATACTTTTCAAATGATTTCAGAACAATTTTCAAAAACCTCTATTTCATATAATCATAAACTCAATATGAAATTTTGTACCTACCTTGTGCTAGATAGTATTTAATTTGCTGTCTAGAGAACCAACAAAAATTCCTGCTCTGGTAGTACCGATATTCTATTGGAAGGAGAAAAACAATAAGGTAAATTTGCATAATTCATTAGGAATCAACTCTTTCTTTTACCTTTGATTTTTAATTTTTTTGATGAGTTATACATGAGGGTAGAATGCATGCTCGATCCACATTAGTTAAACTCAGGAACCAACTGAGATGACCTTACCCAGATGAATGGATAAAGCAATGCACTCTTTAACAGCTCTGTCATGTAAGTGGGGAGAGAGAGAGAGTCAGGCACAGGTTTACTTGTAAAAGCATGCATTTGTAGCACTTCACTCAGGAGAAATGTGGACTCAGGATGTAAGACAGTGATGCTTATTTACCTAGAGAAGATCACGCCTAGGAGAAGAAAGAACAATTACCAAACCCCTGAAACAGGAATGTTCCAGGTGCATTCAAAGATCTTTAAGGATTTCAGCATAGTTACAGTGCACTGAGCAAACAATACACCTAAGGTGGTCAGGGAAAGGAGGCATTGTGTAGTGCTTTGTGAGGATTCTGAATTTTGTCGAAGATGGGAATTCTGACTTTATATATGGGGAAACCATTGGACTGGTCTGAGTAGAGGCATGAAATGGTCTCACATAAATTTTAAGAGGCACACATAGTTATTTGTTAAGGAAAAATTCTCAAGGAGGGCAAATGGAGAAGCAGGAAGATCAGTTAGGTAGCTGTTATAAGTCAGGCCAGAAATAACAGTAATATAAATCAGAATGGAATCATGGAGATGATACAAAAAAATCATAAGATTCTGCATGTATTTTGACAGGAGAGTCTATGTAAAAGAAGAGTTGCTATTTTTCCAAGGGTTTAGCCTAAGCAAGGTGAAGGATGAAATGGAAGTTTCCTTAGTTGAGATGGGAAGGACTGCAGAAGAGAGGAGATGTTTGGCGGTTAGTTGTGCGGTTAGTGGAGAATTTTTAATGTATGTAGACATGTTGAGAGTAGGACACCTCATGAGATGGTCAAGTGGATATGTTGAAGAGGTTGTGGGTTATGCAGGTGTGGGATCCAGGTGAGTGATAGCAACTTGAGGCTCCTTAGCTACCTTTGTTTCCTAAAGCTGCAAGGCAGGATGAGGACACAAGCCCAAGTGTGTATAGAAAGACAGAAAGAGAGCTGGCACCCTGACAGAGGTCATATCTAAGAGTTGATGAAGTAGACCTGCAAGAAGACTAAGAAAAATGTTAGGAAACATTAGTAAAACTAGATAAAGTTATACCGTGAAAACCACAGACAAACAGTGAGGGAGAGATGTGCTTGGCAGACACTACCGTTACTTCCATTAAGATGAAGACTGAGCCTGGATCAATTTAGATGTAATGTTGGTGAAAATTTGATGAGTGGGTACATCATCTTATCAAAATCATATAACAGAGACCAGATAAACACCCCTACCTGTTCTTCTCTAGAAACGACATTATTTGAATCACTGGTTTTCTACACACTGCAGAATACAAAGAATGAAGGACAGTGATCTCTGAAAGTGAGTAGCAACTGAAGTTAACCCTACAACTGCTCTAGTTTCCAGGCCATGTACAAATAGAGATAAGACAAATGGGGCATTTGTGGAAAATCTGTGATAGGAGGAAAGCTGAAGCATCCCAAGACCTATGGAGGGCCCTCCTTAAGCATTCAACAGAGAATGGAATGAAGAACCAATTGAAGAGAAGAACTCTGATTTATAATGATCTGATCAGGTTGGAAAGGACTGAGCTGAGGTACAGTTCAGTGGTACAGTACGTGCCTAGAATGCACAAAACCCTCAGTTCAACCTCTATCACTAGAAACAAACCCTCGGACTATGTGAGATGGTGCCCACCCTCGTCCCAGCCTGTTGGAAGGCTGAGGGATCATGTAACTCAAGACTGAGTAACATAGTTAGAATCCCATCTCAGAGAAACTAGATGGGAAAGAGAAGCTCCTGCCACATGTGCAGGCCCTGGGGTAGTGTCTGTTTCCATCAGCCACCATGGAAAACCTAGTCTTTCACATATACTGAGTAGAAGACTCACAAGAGCCTTGTCTCCATAATGGGAGATTAATTACCCTTAACTTAAACACTGGATCAGTTTTACCTCACAAATATTAGAAATAAGACAGTAATAGCTTAGAGGTTAATCCCAGAGTTCACTTCAGTAATATTTATATGGCCACAAGTACAGCCATGGTTATACTCAGGCCTCAGAAGAGCCCAGTCTTCAGCATCTTCTGCTATCTCCAAGAGAAGTCTTGTTGTACCCCAGTGAAACTAGTTAAATCCCATATGTCATCAACTATGACTAGATTCAGAATCTGACCACAGATGGGCTGGACATGTATGAGCTTGATTGTGCATTCCCAGGCTCGATCTGGAAAAGCACCTTGGCCTGCAGGAAGGGCAGTTGTCCAGGCATCAGTGAGAAAGGAATCCTGCATGAGAAGGGTGAGTATTGTGCATCAGGTGCTCTCAAGATACCAAGAATCTAAGAAGATCCATTTGTATCAGAGCCTGTCGGGAAGATGAAGGGCCACGACCCAAAACAAAGCAGATTCTCATGGAACACACCCACAAGATGAAGGCAGACAAGACATGTGAGAATCTTGCCTGACCTGGCTGAGTCACACGCATGTGAAACAGGGAAGAACACAAGGTATGTTAAGATCACCTCGAGGGGAAGAAATGAAGAGTATATTATCAAGACTGTTCAAAGATGAAGAGAGCCAGAAAAAAACTACCTCCTGGGTGGCCTCCATGGTTATATAGGTCAGTCATTCAAATAAAAGAAGCCTTGATCAGCCTGGAAAACATAAAAGAACATTTATAGGAATTCAGAAGTGGGAAGGACCCAATAAGCACCCAGATATCTACTCAAAGTTTTAATGGACAAAGAGGTAGGAAAACCTAGTTTATCATGAGGAAAAAATATTCAGCTGAAACCAATTCAGAACTGACACAGATAAAAGAATTAGCACACAAGGTCACTAAAATAGTTTTTATAATTATGGTCCAGGTATTAAAGAGTCAGGTATTTGGAAGACGTATTTTCAAAAGACTCAAATGTAAGCTAGTTTTGTGTTGTGGTTTGGATATGAAGTGTCCCTGAAGAGCTCCTGTGTTAATGCAGGACTGTTTGTAAGTGAAATGAGAGCATTGGGAGAGTCATCACAGTCAGTCTCTCCTAGTTTGAAGGCACTGGGTGGTACCTGTAGGAGTGTGGCTGGATGAGATGGGACCCTGGAGGCTGCCCTCCAAGGGTTCATTTTCCCTGTTCTCTGTTTTCCGTTCTCCCACTCTGTGCTTTCTGGCCACCTTGAGCAGAAAAGCTCTCCTCCTGCAAGCCATCTCTCATGATGTTCTGTTTCACATTGAGCCCACAGCAATGGAATCCGTGTACCATGGACTAAACCTCTGATACTGTGAGCCAAATACCTGTTCCTCTAAGCTTTGTCATCAGGCATTTTGTCCGTTTGACACAAAACTGACTAGCACATTATGGAAACTATGATATTTTTGGATGGATTAGAGATACATTATCCAAGCAATAGAAATGAGCCTCATTGAAGCGGAAAGAAAGAGGAAAAAAAATTTTTTTTAAAATTTATTTTTACTGTGAACAAATGGGATACATGTTGTTTCTGTTTGTACATGGAGTAACAGCATACCATTTGCATATTCATAAATTTACATGGAGTAATGATGTTTGATTCATTCCATTATTTTTTTCCTTCCCCCCCACCCCTCCCACCTCTCTTTTCCCTCTATACAGTCCCTCCTTCCGCCATTCTTGTCGCGCTCCCACCCCCCATTAAGAGACATCATCCACTTATCAGTGAGATAATTCCTCTTTTGGATTTTTGAGATTGGCTTATCTCAATTAACATGATATTCCCAATTTCATCCATTTGCCTGCAAATTCCATAATTTTATTATTCTTTATAGCTGAGCCATATTCCATAGTAAAAAAAAAAAAAAATAATGCAATACAACCACTGAGTTTGGAGACAGTTTCAAGTGATTTAGTAAATGTGGAATGAAGTTTTGAAAGAAAAAAATCAACCCAGAAATCTACCTTTCAAAAGCTAAATAACAGGTTTCTCAAATATATGAAAGTTGCCTGCACTTCTAACTATACGGTAAATATATGAAATTTTGTTATTTGAATATCTTTAAAAGATAAAATTAGTTATATAAAAATAATAACGGTGGAGACAGTAGATATACATTTGTAAAATGACAATAAATCTTCAGGGCCAAGGGAAGAACCCTAGGGGTTTTGTCTTGTGTCACAGGATGTATCACATGAAGATAGAAGGGAAGAGTATGGGCATTGAAAGATGCATATGTTAAATAGAAAATTTGAGAGCTGTGACTAATAGCTAAAGATTAATAAAAAACAAAAAATGGGGGAATTGCTGGGCCGGAATTTCGCTGTAGTGGAGTTTTACATAGTAGGTAAGGACCTGAATTCAACCACTAACCTCCCAAAACA
Organism: Sciurus vulgaris; assembly: GCF_902686455.1. Classification (NCBI taxonomy): domain Eukaryota; kingdom Metazoa; phylum Chordata; class Mammalia; order Rodentia; family Sciuridae; genus Sciurus; species Sciurus vulgaris. The sequence continues at coordinate 56,785,155 of NC_136470.1, read as the reverse complement.
AGTCATTAAATGAAAAAGCCATGCTGCAATCTGAACAAATATCAAAATATCTCATTGTACCCCTAAATATATATGATTATTAGTACTCAATTAAAAATAAACTTTTAAATTTTAAAAAGAGGCCAGATCAAGGGAGGTGTATCTTATGGGGCAATTGAGAGTGTAGCTTAACCAAAGCAGATATATTTGAACATGAATATAGAGTTGTAAGGAATTATAACTTGAAATTTAAAATAAATATTTGTGAGTTCATGCGGATAAAAATGATTGAATGAACACATTTGGGAAAAGAGACAGATCAATCACCCATGCTGAGGAATTCTAACATTTCTGTGGATTCTCCACCCTGCAGGAAATGAGGATAACTCAGGGATGGACTGAATAGAGTGACTTCCAGTGAGCAGAGCATGGAAAGGGAAGAGATGCTTCCCAGTGGAAACACTTAACAAGACATTGGTCAGGTGATAAGGTCAACCTGAGCAGTCATAAATCATGTTGCTAGTATGTCCCCTTCATATGATGCAATGAAAAGAGTAGTGTTGCCAGGCATGGTGGCCAAGCTAGTGAAGACAAGAGGGTCACAATTTGGAGGCGAGACTCCACAATGTAGTGATGCTCAGTCTGAAAGTTTAAAATGAGAAGGACAGGGGCTGTAACTCAGTGGGAGAGCACTCCTGGGATCAATCGCCAGTAGTACAAGAGAAGAAAAAGAAAGTAAAGAAAGTGGCACTGTTAATCCTGCGACATTCCTCTCAAAAGCCCATAATTGTGAGATAACCATACCTAAGTCAGACACATGTATTGCAGGGGTATCCTACACAGGATTATGTAGTACGTGACTGGTTCTCCTCAAAACTCTCTACAGTCACCAAAAAGAAGGGAAACCTGAGAAATCCCAATAGCCGAGAGGCAGCTAAGGAGATATGACAACTGAGTGCATGTGTCTTAGGACAGGAATGGAGAGTAGGAGAGAGTGGAGTAGGGAGATGTAGTGTGACTGCTGAAGGCACCAAGAGCCCATGTGAGGTTAATGGAAGTCAATGGTAAGTGATGCCAGCCATTGCAGATAAGGGGTGTTTATCCACTACATTGAGCTGATGGATACAGGAAAGAAGTCCACACTTGTAAGCACATCCTAGCCAGATAAATGCTGTCAAGTGAGTGGGAGAGGGTCATGGATGGGACATGTGAATAGTACAATGAATGCTGAAAGTCCTATGGGATTTTAGGTCCCAGTGGATTCAGAGGTTTGCTGACCTTGGAATACTGGGAGTACAAAAGATAGGAGGTAGAGGCTAAAACACGGTCAGGGTGGTGGTTGCTGGTATCTGTCCTGGTAGAGGGAAAGACATAGGGTATAAGGTGAGAAAGGCAAGCTCCTGAGAGCATGAGAGCAGAGGACAAGGAACTGCAGCAGGCATCTGTGCAGCTAGTGATGTAGCCACCAATCAGGACAGGAGTAATGTGAGAGGTAACAGTGCAAAGAGCTGTGATCTCAAAGGAGTGAGGAGGGAATGACCTGGGGTTTAGTAAGCATTGAAAACAAGGAAAGGTGGATTTGTCTTGAAAAGACTGCATATTAGAGAAAAAGAAAGGTGAAGACTTCAGAGAGCAATGAGAAGCGAAAAAGACACTTGCTTTATCTCTAGACCTAGAGTTGGGTGAGAAGAAATGTTGTCCCTGACAGCACAGCTGGTGAAAGTAAGGAGCATGTTCAGAGCCATATGGGCATTAGTGTGGAAATACTGGGGGAGGACTGGGCGTCCTGGGCTGCTCATGATCATTAACATAAATGAAAGTAAAGAGTAAAATGAGTCAGATGTCAAGGTGGGTAGGAGATTAGATGCAGCGGAGGCGGGAACTCTTGGGGTGATAATACTGAGCTTGAGTATTTTATGGACTCCCATCCTTATCCCTTCAGATGGATGTATAGGGGTTTCCAACAGTCTTGAGATCTTAATCTGAAGTTAATTTCTGTCTGAGGCTTGAGGTTTTAGAATAAAATTAATGGAGGAGAAAATCTAGGTGACCTTGGGTTTCACAGTGTTCTCAGGTACAACACTGTTTTAAGGACCATCCATGAAGGAATATATTGGTCTTCTTAAAATTACAAACTTGTTAGGCTGGGGTTGTAGCACAGTGGTAGAGTGTTTGAGTAGCATTCATGAATCCCCAGCGCTCAATCCTCAACACCACAGAAAAGCAACAAAATGAATTTATATATAGAAATATATATACAAATATATACATTTGTATAAGTCTACTGTACAGAAATGCAGGATATTAGTAAGTAGAAAATGAGTGTCTAATATGGTAACAGTATAGGATCCACATTTTAAATCAGGTAGGCATTTGGAAAATACATGTTCAAGGCTCTGTAGTTGGGTCTTCAATATTAAAGGAAATCAGTGAGATTTATTAAAGTGTTCCTCCTGTCTCACATGGCAACTCAGCAATGGTCTGTGTTGTCTGCTTCATTTCAAAACTTAAACATTTACTATAAAAGAGTCAATTAATTAGAAATAATTTCATAAGTAGTAATTTAAGGATAATAATAAAAAAATTGAAGAGTACAAAGATTTTCTTAGAGGGGTTGTTTCAATTATGAAAATACCTATATTTTAAGTCACTGTTCAATCTAGCCATTTTAGGATCTGTTATTAGGAATGATGAAGCTGGCATAAAGGTAATTTAGCAAGAGAGTTTCAGCAAATCAAATTGTTTTGAAATATTACTTTTAAATAGCTTGGGAATGTTTAACAGGATTGTACACATTTATAGAAGGATTGAACTCCCTGTTCTTTTTATTTTTATGTACCATAGGTGGCCTTTTATACTTGTTGCTGATTTTATTTTCTTAAGCAAGATGTATTGCATTCATTGTTCGACATAGAAAAGATGATCTTGCCCCGCCTGGTGGCACACACCTGTAATCTCAGCTTCTGGAGAGGCAGAGGCAGGAAGATCTCAAGTTTGAGGACTTCCTGGGCAACTTAGAGATACCCTATCTCAATGTAAATTGAAGAGAGGGCTGGGGTGCAGCTCAGTGGTAGAGCACTTTCTTGCCTATAGCATGCCTGGTTGAATTCTTTAAGAATCCACTAAAATTAGAGAGTGAGAGCAAAAGGGAAAAGGAATTGAAGGAGAGTGGTTACAGTTTCCAAAATGGTAGCAATAATCACTACCTAACTTTAGTATTATTGATTCTCTTTGTAGAATTAAGGTGGGCTGGAGATGTTCACTGATAGAGTGCTTGTCCAGTATGCAAAGATCCTGGATTTGATCCCACACCACACACACACACACACACAAATACAAAAAAACAAAACAAAACAAAACAAAACAAAACAAAACACCAGTTCCATAAACTTGATAGAGTACATTATAACTTTGTTGAACTACATTAAGACTGTCAGGACTACCTTATGCAATGGTTGCACACCTGTAATCATGGTAATCATGGTGACTCAGGAGGCCAAAGAAGGAAGATCACAAGTTGGAATCAACCTCAACAATTTGGTGAGACCCAGTCTCAAAAATTTTAAAAAAATGTGTTAGGGATATAGCTCACTGATGAAGCAACCTTGCCCTCGTCCCACATTACCCACACCCCTGCCATTGCCCCCAAAAGAAGCTCACAGATGATGTTCTACTTTTAGACCTTAGAACTCATAAGAAGAAATGGCATGCCAGAACTCCCAAATGTAGAGAAAATTTCCCCAGTATTTCACCATTTCTTAAATATATGTTTACAAGAGAATGTGGAGAAAAGGGATCAGGCACAGAATTGTTACAGGTAAATTTGGAAAAGATGTCATTTTGGAAAATGTTGAATTTTTTTGAATACCCAACAGAAAGTGTTCATAGTGTTAATAACACTTCATTATTCATTGATAACTATGAATAATGCAGCTACTACACTAATATTGTGGGCTGGGGTTGTGCCTTAGTGGTAGAGTGGTTGCTCGCATATGTGAGGCCCTTGGTTTGACTCTCAGCACCACATAAATGTAAACTAAGGCATTGTGTCCACCTATAACCTATATATATGTGTGTGTGTGTATATATATATATATATATATATATATGTAAAAGTTTAATATAGTTTTACTTTTTTATATTATGATATTGTATTCATTCAGTTTTGGAATGAGTGTATTTATGAGGTATTTTATTGTTGATATTTGGAAATAAGAAAATTAAGCAACTGTCTGTTCAACTATAGAAGTTATGTACTGATTAGGAGTGGTTTGGGCAGTTATTAACATATGTGTTTTTTAAGAAATTTGTATTTATAAGTAGACTTCAGGGCTTAGTTGAAAGGAATTGTTTTGTTTCTCTTTTGATAACCTTCATGCTCTTCCCCTTTTCCTGATAGCACCCCTTCTTGAAAGTGGCCAAACCATTATTAACTTTGACACCATTGATCCTGGCAGCTAAGGAAGAAAAGAGCAGTCACCATTAACATCACTGACGTGGTTCATGTTCATTTTTCCATTTTCTAACATGAAAATGTTTCTTAAGTTTAATAAAATGATTCTTCTAATAGACATGTGACATGAAAATTGCCTTTTTTAACCATGTTAAGTGGACAACCCAGTGGCATTAATTACACTCAATATATTGTACAACCTTCCCTTCCAGAACAGTTTTGTCACTCCAAGAAGAAGCTCTGCCACCATAAAGTAATAACTCCCATTCTTCCTCCTCCAGTCCGTGGCTACCACTAATTATTATTCCTCTTATATGTGTTCTAATTAGTTATACATGACAATAGATTGCACTTGGACACATCATACGTAAATGGAGTAGAACTTCTCATGTTTCTGGTTCTACATGATGTACATCATATCCATCATAGGGTGGTAATGTCTGAACCATTCAACTATCCTTTCTATCCCCATAAGTCTGCCCCTCCTTTCAATCCCTTGGCCTAAACCAAAGAAACTCTATACTTTGCTAGCCACCCCTGTTATTGTGAATTTACATCCAAATATTAGAGAAAAGTTTTCATTTTTTGTTTGGTGGATTGATTTATTTCTCTTAGCATGATATTCTCCAGCTCCATCCAATTACTGGTAAAATCATTATTTCATTCTTCTTCAATAGTGCAATCTGTAAAACATGTAAAATCATAAAAATAAGCATTATAACTAAAATGATTTATAACTCATAATTAGAATATCTTTGGATAAGAACTGGAATATAATGGACTTTGAAAATGTTTGTTTAAATCATCATGAGAATAAAGTCCATGCCTTACAGTTCTTTGAGCCATTTCAGGAACGTCTTGTGAGAGTTTCACTCTCCTTCCTTACACTGGTTCTTCTGCTTTCTCTTCCTTCCATTGTACTTGAAAGATGCAAGTTCAGGTCTCCTGTTTATCTTGGTGTTGATTTTGCCAATTTTATCACCAGGATGTCTGTTATTTTTTTTTAATATATTCTTCTGTATCTAAAGTCATATATCAAGTTTTATAAAATAATATAATTCAGTTAAAATCTTATGTGGTTTGAATCCAGTGTATGTAATATGTTTCCATCATCAGAGAAAAAAAGGCTTTGTTCAAGGAAGAAGCCCACTTCTTTGCAAGTAATATTGATCTTCACCTTGTATACTTTAATCTGGTATACCTTAAGAAAGGGAAAAACTTTTACCTAGAACTTTTGGGTCAACTAGAAAGGAAATTGCATTTTAGAAACAAATCACATGTCAAACATCATGCTTTTCCTAGTTGCCTTGTTTGGTTCCTTATTATTCCCCTGTTCCCTGGCAGGCAATTCCCTGGAGAAAGTACATTAAACAGTAAATGTTTTAATTTTCTACAGATGGATAGGTATATTTTTCATTACATCTTAACAACTGTATTGAAGTATAATTTTCATAGAATAAAATTCACCCATTTTATTGACCAATTTAGGATTTTTTTTTTTTTTTTTTTAACAGTGCTGGGGATCAAACCCAGGACCTCCTGATTGCAAGGCAAGCACTCTACCAACTGAGCTATCGCCCAGCCCAGGATTTTTTAAATGTATTTTGAGTACTCATTAACATTGGAGAGTTATTCACTGAGTCATATATCAATTACTTTTTGTGTTACTGTTACTGTCATTTTATTAAAGAAGTAATTCTACTTAAATTGTAATCAGTTTAAGAAATTTCACTTGCTCTTTTATATTATTTTTCATTTTGTCATATGAAAGTTTTCTTCCTTGAATTGTTAGCATTTTTTCTCTTTCATATTCAGAAAAGGATGGCTTCCCTTGTGGATCACCAGCAGTAAGTCAATTTATTTCTTTTAAATCTTCTTCTAATTCAGGTTACCCAATACAAATCTGTTTCTATTTTTCTTTCAAAAATGAATTCCGCCATTACAGCTAAATAACTATGTAATATATTTGCAATTATTACTGAAGAATACTTATCATATACTTTTACTTCATATAATTACTTTTCCATATTTCATAAAATCAACTTAAGTCTTTAAATGATATTGGAACCAGTGACTTTTAATCATTTAAAAATTAGCTATTGAAAAAATAATTTCTTAAAGTATATATAATAAAAGAGATGATCCATCACATTGTAACCTTTTAATCTTCCTTGCTCATGTGATGAACACAGCTGAACACCAAGGGACCAGAAACATCAGCAATAGTGAGAGAGGAGGATGATGAGGATGAAGAGGCTGCACCTCCTGTCATTGGCCCAGGAACAGATCATACAGAATCAGTAACTGATTGACCCATGACCTGGTGTATGCATCTGTGCATGTGTGTTTCTAAAAACAACTGCTGGTATTTGACTTTCCATGATGATCTCAAAATGCCCTCAAGTTTAACATATTTTTTATGAGAAGATAAAAATTACATTAAAATTTTTACCTAGAGAGAACTCATCACACATGTTGGAAAATAAAAAATCTAAAGGCTTCTTAAAAGTTAGAATACTTAAATCACTAGGTTTTTTCTTTCTATATTTTGCCCTGTTTTCCAGAGAAATCATCTCTTTCTCTGTTCTTTCTGTTTCATATTGTGCATAACTATTATATGTAAACCTTGGATCTTTTCTCTTCCCAAATTATATATTTTATTTTTTTACATTTTCTTGAAGCCTTGATATCATTTAATAGATAATTGAGAGTTGAATGTCCTCACCAGCTAAGGGAGGAGCCAGGGAGAGAGAACTACTGAAGGGACTTGTTGTGGACTGTGATGTGGTGGACCCAGGCAGTGCTCTGAATATTTTTTGTACTTTTGTCTTGTATGAATGAAGTGTATTTATGTGCATATGTCTCTACGTCTTTTATTTTGTACCATTGGTTTTCATGTCTTTTATTGTCAACACTATGCTGTTTTTGTTAGTATAGCTCTGTAATATAATTAAAGGTCTGGTATTGTGATGCCTCCTGCTTCACATTTCTTGCTAAGAATTGCTTTGATTATTCTGGATCTCTTATTTTTTCCACTGAATTTTGCAACAGATATAGATCTCAAAACTCTCATATTTAAATTACCAGACTAAGCAAGTAATGATTAGTTGTAAATGGCTATAGAATTCAAAGTTCAAAATACACATTGTAATTACATATTATTGGCACTGAACAGGCATACTTAAAAATTGAAACCAGAAAGTACCTGGGAAATTCAAGAGAACATATTGTGCTGCAATTTCAATCCTCTATCATGGAATGAAGATCAGTTCAGAAAGAGAAGGAAAGAATTAAGAAATGAATTGAAGACCAAAGAAATGAAACTTCCTAAAATGTCATTCAAAGAGTCAATATTATTCAGAGTACTAAATATGGTACTGAGTATAATATAAAAACAAATGAAACATGGTACAGTGATGCTATTAAAAGTAACAAATTCAAACATGAGAAGATCTTAGAATAAAGCAAAAATTTTCAGTATTAATAGGCAAGCAGATTATAAAATAAAGGACATATTCCAGCTGAACTGATAAAAGTCATATCTCAGCAAATCAAGTTGAAACTATATGAGAAGAAAAACTCTTACAAGCATCTAGAGATAAAAAGCAGTATATTTCAAAGCACAGCAACTGGAGTAATCCCCAAAAATTATCAATAATGAAAACCAGAAGGCAGTAGACTAATATTTTTACATTAAAAAGAATGAGTGCCAGAAATATGAGATTGTTGTGTTTTTTTATTGTCTTGACCTTTAAGTATAATAAAGAATACGTTGGACTGCAGGAATGTTTTGGTGTGTGCCTAGTTCAACACCCAGCACCTCAAAAGAGGAAACAAAGAAAGCAAAAGAATGTTGAACCAACATTGCATCCCTGGGATAAAACACACTTGATCATGGTGCACTATTTTTAAATATATTTTGTGTGCAATTTGCTAAGATTTTGTTGAGAATTTTTGCATCAATGTTCATTAAGGATATTGGTCTGAAATTTCCTTTCCTCCATGTTTCTCTGTCTAGTTAGGTATCAGGGTGATACTGGCTTCCTAGAATGATTTTGGGAGGGTTCCCGTCTCTTCTATTTCATGAAATACTTTGAGAATTATTGGAATGAGCACTTCTTTGAAGCTTTTGTAGAACTCGGCTGAGAACCCATCTAGCCCCGAACTTTTCTTGATTGGTAGGCTTTTGATGACTTCTTCTATTTAATACCTTGAAATTGATCTATTTAAATTGTGTATGTCTGCCTGGTTCAGTTTAGGTAATTCATAAGTCTCTAGAAACCTGTTAATGTGTTGGAGATTTTCTATTTTGTTGGAGTATAGATTTTCAAAATAGCTTCTAATTATGATTTGTATTTCACTCGTATCTGTAGTGATATTTCCTTTTTCATTCTGAATTTTAGTAATTTGAATTTTCTTTCTCCTTCTCTTTGTTAGTGTGGCTAAGGGTCTATCAATCTTGTTTATTTTTTCAATGAACCAACTATTTATTTAGTGAATTTTTTTGATTGTTTTGTTTCAATTTCGTTGATTTCAGCTCTGATTTTAACTATTTTCTGACTGCTACTACTTTTGGTGTTGCTCTGTTCTTCTTTTTCTAGGGCTTTAAGCCATAGTATTAGGTCCTTTATTTGTTTATTTTTTCTTCTTTTATTGAATGCACTCCATGAAATAAATTTTCCTCTAAGTACTGTTTCATAGTGTTCCAGAGATTTTGATACGACTTATCTTTGTTCTCATTTACCTCTAAGAATTTTCAATTCCTCCCCCCTGATGTCTTTTGTTATCCATTCACCATACAGTAGCATATTATTTAATCTTCAGTTGTTGGAGTAGTTTCTGCTTTTTACTCTGTCTTTTATTTCTAATTTCAATCCATTAAGTTCTGATAGAATACAAGGTAGTATCTCTATCTTCTTGTATTTGCTAACATTAGTTTTGTAGCATAAAATATGATCTATTTTAGAGAAGGATCCATGTGCTGCTGAGAAGAAAGTGTATTCACTCTTTGTTGGATGGTATATTCTATATATATCGGTTAAGTCTAAATTATTGATTGTGTTATAGAGATCTATGGTTTCTTTGTTCAAGTTTTGTTTGGAGGATCTGTCCAGTGGTAACAGAGGTGTGTTAAAATCACCTAGTATTATTGTGTTGTGGTCTATGTGATTACTGGAATTGAGAAGGATTTATTTGTTTCACATGGATGAGCCACTGTTTGGGGCGTAGATATTTATGATTGTTATGTCTTCGTGATTTATGCTTTCCTTAAGCAGTATGAAATGTCCTTCTTTATCCCTTCTGACTAACTTTGACTTGAAGTCCACATTATTTGATATGACGGTGGATACTGTGGCTTTTTTCCTGTGTCCATGTGTATGGTATGTTTTTCCTCATCCTTTTACCTTTAGTCTGTGCCTTCTCTTTCTTTGAGATGAGTCTCTTGCAGTCAGCAAATTGTTTGATCTTTCTTTTTAATCCAATCTGCCAGTTTATGTCTTTTGATTGATGAGTTCAGGCCATTAACATTCAGGGTTATTATTGAGATATGATTTGTATACCTGGTCATTTGACCCATTTTCTTTTTTTTTTTTTTTTTTTTCTTTCTTTTTTTGGCACTTCTTGGTTTGTCCTTTATTTGGTTTCTCCTGTAGGGTAGTTCCTCCCTTTGCTAATTTACATCGTTGATTTTCATCTCTTCCTCATGGAATATTTTGCTGAGAATGTTCTGCAGCTCCAGCATTCTATTTGTAAATTCTTTTAGTTTTTTGTTTATCATGGAAGGATTTTATTTCATCGACAAATCTGAAGGTACATTTTGCTGGGCATAATATTCTTGGTTGGCATCCACTTTCTTTCAGAACTTGAAAAATGTTATCCCAGGCCTTTCTAGCTTTTAAGGTCTGGATTGAAAAAATCTGCTGATATCCATATTGGTTTCCCCTGAATGTAACTTGATTTTTTTTCTCTCACAGCTTTTAAAATTCTGTCTTTCTTTAATATATTACGTATTTTCATTATAATGTGCCTTGGTGTGGGTCTATTTTAATTTTTTATATTTGGAGTCCTATAAGCCCCTTGTATTTGATTTTCCCCTTTGTTCTTCAGAATTGGGAAATTTTCTGTTATTATTTCTTTGAATAGGTTGTTCATTCCTTTGCTTTATTTCTCTGTGCCTTCCTTTATCCCAATCATTCTTAAATTTGGCCTTTTCATGATATCATATGATATCTTGAAGATTCTATTTATGATTTCTTACCATCTTCTCTGTTTGGTCAACATTATTTTGAAGGTTACATATTTTGTCTTCAATATATGAGGTTCTGTCTTCCAGGTGTTCTATCCTATTGGTTATGTTTTCTATGGAGATCTTAATTTGGTTTATTGTTTCCTTCATTTCAAGTATTTCTGCCTGTTTTTTTTTTTCAGTATCTCTAACTCTTTATTGAAATGATCTTTTGCTTCCTGTATTTGCTCTTTTATCTGTTGATTACTATGATCATTCAATGCCTTCATTTGCTCTTTCATCTCATCCTTCAATGCCTGCATTTGCTCTTTCACTCATTGTTGGCTTCTCTCATCATTTTAATTATGTACATTCTGAACTCCATTTCTGACATTTCTTCTGCCATGCTGTCATTGGATTTTTTGCTGTACCATCTAGGTTTGTTTTTGACATTTTCTTCCCTTGTTTTCTCATATTGCTCAGGTATGTGGCCCTCTAGTAGTGAAACTCTGAGATAGTGCAGATTTCCTCTATTGACTACTATTGTCTCTGTAGATTTCCAATAACTCACCTCTTAGCCTTCAGTAGCCTGAAGTCTTGGAGGAACTTGATAATGCAGTGCTCCACAAGGAAGCTGCCCCTCTAAGGGTGGTGGCCTTCTGGAGGGGTATATTCCCTATCAGTGGGCAGAGGTGCTTCCACATGTTGACTGATTTTCAGCCAAAGGTGGACTAGACTGCAGACTGGGGCACGTCTGATCTGGGCCTGTGTCTCTGGTTCTTCTGCCCTGGTGGGAAAGACTTGCTCAGCGGGGAAAACTCACCTGGTGGGGAAGTTTCGCTGGGAAGCCCTCCTCTGAGAAGTTCCCTTTGGTCCAGAACTACTACCTAGACCGGTCTGCCCTCCTCTGTGATGTTCCCAGGGGTCCCGACCTACGGCCTGGGCTATGGAGACTGACCCTGCGAGGGACTCCCTCACTGACTGCTATGGTCCCTGAGAACCAGAGCTACTGCCTGACCCTCGGACCCTCACACTGCGTCAAATCCTCTCACTGTGTGGCCCCCTAAGCCAGGTTCCCAGTTGTCTGGGTTCACGGCTCCAACAGGGTGTCTCACTGGGCCGCTCTACTCCACGAAGTTCCCTGCCTTTCACCCAGTGGCTCTGAGTTGGTCCCGAGTCTCTCAATGTCTCCTCTTCTTGACTCCTGGGTCCTGTCAAAGGTCCTCTAGTCTCCTGTAGGTGTCTCAGGAAGGGATCTGCCCTTCCAATGATGATGGCTATATCCTCAGGAAAAATTCAAAATGCCTACACCAGCCTATAAAGAAGCTGGGGAGCCCCAATGAGGGTGCGCTGAGTCTGCACAGAGGCAATTGCACTGTACCTCAGTAGTAGTGGGGGCGGGCAGGCAGGCAGGCTCAGCAGTGGCGCCTGACCTTGGTGTGGAGGTCAGGTAGGTTGGTTCACCCTCTGGCTGCTCTGCGATGCAGGCGGGCTGGTTCATCTGCCAGCCTGCTCCTTAATAGTGACCATCCACCACGTGGGTGTCGGACAGGGTCACTCAGTGATGTTGGGCTTGCTGGCTGCCAGCGGGCTACCTCTGTGACTGGGTAATTTTTTTCTATTGGATATCAAAAGATCCTGAGCATCCCTTCTCTGCAGCACATAGTGTGATATTTGCTTCGGTCGGGGTGGGGTTGCTAGTGAGAGTTAATCCTGTAGGTGGAACTTCTGGAGGTGGGCTTTAGGCCTAGGTGGGCTCCAGTCAGTTTGCTGGAAGCCAATTGTTGTGGAATATTTAAACAGCATACCTCCAACAATTGCTGGGCCATGCTGGAAGGCTGAAGCCCAGGGACCTTCTTGTTTTCTGCCCATATGATGTAGGAGCAAATAATCAGTTCACAATATTTCTTGCAGAACCTGATTCCATTTCTCAGGTTCAGGCTCCAAACTCTTTGTTTTCTGCCCCTGTCCTTTCAAATTCCCAGTCTGGCTCTTTACCAGACAGTCCCACCTGCAGCCGAATTAAGGGGGAAGGGGAAGGCAGGTGGGTTTCCATGACCAGTTGTCTCCTTTGTAAAACTCTTTCCATACTTGCTTTGTTCCTGGTCACTTAGTTCCACCTCTGTCATGCACCATGGGTTTGCCAGACTAGTTTTTTAGGCCACACTCAGGTCTGTGAGAAATCGGCTCCCTCAGCTGCTGTGGAGACCATGCTCAGGCTGAAAAATGGTTCCTTCCTTTGCCCTCTGCACACTGTTGGGAGAGATGCAGTTTTTTGTTTCCTGCACAAGATATTGTGCAGTGGCCCAGGCACTGTCTTGGTCTCTAAACCTGCATATCCAGACATGCCACAGTCCTCCCCCATATGAAGGTTACTTTGAATCCCTTATAAATTTACTGTGTTCACAGAGTTAGTATTCTGGCTTGTGCCAATGTTTGCGCTGTAGCTTCCATAGCTGTAACACTGGTATTTCCTTCCCTATTATATTTAATCACTCAGTCCCCAATCTCTTTTGAGTGTACAGTATTAAATTCCAGCAAACACTCCTCCTATTTTTTATATATTCACCCCCTTGCAAAGAAGCAGCCTGTCTACCTTTCTTGGTTTAATGCTACTGAGCATCTAGGGAAGTGATCTCTCTATTCCAACAGCTTGTCTCAACTCTCTATTTCTTATTAAAAACTTAGGAATTTATTCAGTGAGACTGTGAATTCAAAATTCTCTCTGGTTTTGATTGCTTTTAATTGTCTTTATTTTACTCTCACGCTTGAATTAGAAAATAAAATGAGTGTATACCCATTATAAAATATCGTTACAAGTGAAAGAAGGTAAATGAAAGTGACATGGTAACCACAAAGATAATATCTGTAGAAAACACACAAAAGAAAATGAGAGAAGAATCCAGGAAGGTCACTAAAAAAAAAATCAATGAGAAATGAAAAAAAAAAAAAAAAAAAAAAGCCACAGAGGAAAAGAAAAAGAAATTCAACCAAATAGAGCACAGTTAACAAAATGGCAATTGTAAATACTACCCTATCCATAATTCCATTAAGGGAACTAGATTAAATATCCCAATGCAAATACATAGTGTGATTGACTGGACAAAATAATGAAAAGAAGATTACTCAACATGATATCCACCAGAAGTTCAATTTATATTGAAGATCACACAGAATTAAAGGGTGGGGAAATATTTTGTGGAAATATTAAACATAAGGAAGCTGGGAGGTCACATGCACATGCAATAGAATTTAAATTTACCACTTGAAAAGAGTCAATGAAGGTCATTATATGAAGATAAATGGGTCAGTCAATGGGACAAATGGAAAAAAAATTATAAATATTCAGAGCATCAGAATACATAAAGAAACCATTGACAGAACTGAAGGGAGAAATAGTAACACATTAGTAACTTTAATTACTGAGACTTTAATACCCTATTTTCAATAGGGAGACAACATACAAACAGATGATCATTAAAGATACAGAGGGTTAGAATAACACTGTAGAGTAAATGGACCTAAGAAACATACAAGGCACTTTCCACCCAACTACAATAGAATACACAGTCTTCTCAAGGGCACATGAACACTCTCGCGGACAGATACATATCTATCTATATAATAAGTCACTGAATAAGTATAAACTAACTCAAGTGGATTGAAATCACACCAAGTATATATTGTCCAATTCTAATGGAATGAAATTAGAAAGTGATGGTAGAAGGAAAACTGGAAATTTTTCCAATAGTTGAAAAAATGAAACCACACAGTCTTGAACAAGCAATGGATCAAAGAAGAAATCAAAGGGGAAATTAGAAAATACTGTTAGGTGAACAAAATGAAAATACAACATACCAAATCTTATTGGATGCAGCAAAATGTGTATTACAATTGAAGCTTATACTGATCTATACCTGTATTTTACAAAAAGAAAAATCTTTAATAATCCGCCTAACTTTAGACCTTGATGTAATTCAGATCCTGCATGATTCCCCACGTTCCAGTGTGATACTACTGGGGGATGTGGGAATCTGTAATGGGTGTGTCTTAGTGGGGGGTGACTTTGAATGAGGAGGGTGGTGGGACTCCAGCCCCTGCCTCTTCTTTCACTCCCAGCTATGAGGTGAGCAGTTTTTCTCCTGCATGCACTTCCATCATGAGTTCCTTTCTCACCACAGGTTGAAAGTAACATGGTCAATTATTGCAAGAAACCCCAAAACTGAGTTAAAATAAACCTTGTTTCATTATGAGTTATCTCAGATTCTTATTATACAAATGGAAATCTGACTCACATACTCCTTCTGGAACTCAAGAAACAAATAAAAACAACAAAAGAAACACAAAAGCAGACAATAAAAAAAAGAATAAAGTTAAAAGAAGGAAGAAAATAAATAAATTACAATGGGGGGAAAGCAGATAACATAAAAAAATTGATTTTTGTTTCTTTGGTCTGTTAAAACTATTATCACATTTGAGAACTTTGAGCTGGATTCACTAAGTGCCTCAGTTTGTGCTTCTATAACAACATATTTCAAAATTGGTTATTTACACTCTATAGAGAGTTGTAGAGTGAGAACAGAGATTAATATCTTACAGTTCTGGAAGAATGAAGATCAAGGTGCCAACACTTGTGTCATATGAGTGCTGCTTTTTGCTTCCAAAGTGGCATCTTGCTGTGTCCTTATGAGGTGAAAGGCAGATAAACAAGAGAATGCTTTCTTTAGTCTTGAAGCCTATTAAAAGGGTGCTCATCCCAGAAGCCACACTGCTTTATTTCCCCACTAGTTTTGATTGGTGCTTTGCAGACCCACATAAGGATGGGATCTGTTGTTATATTTGTACATGCACACACTATAACAATATAATTTGGACAAAGTCACTGCATATCACATCCCTCTCCACTCCTTGACTCCTTTCCTCCCCCTGGTCTCTTTCCTCTATTCTGCTGATTTCCCTTTGATTTTCATTAGATTTCCAGCTCTCCCTACACTTTTGCCTTTTTTCTTCCTACCTTCCTCTGTGAAAGCAAACAGGACATTTGACCTTCTTGGTTTGGTTTATTTTGCTTAATATACTGACTTCAAGTTCCATCGATACTTACTGCAAATAACATAAATTCAATTTTTCAGTTTTCCTTATGGTTGAATAAAACTCTATTGTGTATATACCATATTTTCCTTATGCACTCATCTGTTGATGGACACCTCGGCTAGTTACATTGTTAAAGTATGAAGAATTGTGCTGCGAAAAACATGGATATGCACTTATCCCTACAGTATGATGACTTTAATTCTTGAGGATAAATCCCAAGGAGTGATATATAGCTGGACCATATGGTGGTTGCATGCCTAGTCTTTTGAGGAAACTCCATACTGATTTCCATAGTGCTTGTACTCATTGCAGTCCCACCAAGTGTGTAAAAGTGTTCTTTTCTTCTCCATTTTCTGTCTACAATTTATTATGAATTGCATTTTTGATGATTGCCATTCTGACTGTGTGAGGTAAAATCTCAGGGAAGTTTTGATTTGCACATCCCTAATCGATAATGGCACTGAATATTTTTTCATATATTTGTTGACTGTTGGTACTACTTATTTTGAAAAATGTGTGTTTAATTTACATTTTTATTTGCTTTTTGAATGATTTCTTTTTTCGATGGTGGGTTTTGTTGTTTTTGTTCTTTATCTATATTGTCCTCTCAATAGGAATAGCTAGAAAAAGACTGTCTCCCATTCTATCTGTAGTATCTATATTCAAATTCCTACTTGCTTCCTTTGCACTGAAGATGATTTTTCACTTAATTCCATCTTCTTGAATTACTCTTGACATTTTTGCAGCACTTTCAGCTGGTATTGTGCATGTTTTTGCCCCCTTACTAAATATTGTTCATAGGAGATTAAGTTACACCATGAATCATTAAGGGAAGAGTATCATCCCAGCTATATACCATCCCATCCTTTATCAACAACTTTCATGTCCTTACATAAAATGCATTCATTTTATTCCAATAGTCCCAAAATCTTTTGACTCCTTTCACCATAAGAAGTATGAATTCAAGTCATATCATCTTCATCTTATGTGAATCATACTCAAAGTATGACAAGTTCTGAGGGCCATTTCCCTCCAGGTAAGAGACTATGAAATCAAGAGTTATGTGCTTCTCAAACACAATGGTAGTACAGGCATGTGATAGACATTCCCTTTGCAATGGAGAGATAAGGGAAGAGAAAGTATCAGATCCATTAATCTAAAACCTAACAGGAAAATCTTCATTAAAGTTTAAGCTTGGGAATAAGTTTTTAGACTCTTAACCTGCCTTCTAGACACTGAAATGTGGGTTGGTTCCTCCACGTTTCAGGACCTGCTGTCCTTTTGTCTATGCTGGGTACAGCACTGATTATAGTTTTCCTAGGTTGAAATACGTGCCTTGGGCTCTCCCAGGCAGTGGCTACAAGCAGGTGGCTCTACAGTTCTAGGATCTCTGGATAAGACCTGTTTCCATGGTTCCACTAAGCATTGCCCTAATGGAATCTCTGTGTTTATAAACCTGTAATCCCATGGTCATTAGCCTAGTGGGGACTATTCACACAGCTCAGCCTGTGTGGAAAATCTCTGCCTTGGTGCCAAAGCTCTTGGAAACTTATTTTAAAAAAAGGTAGGATGGGTATCCATGTCTGTTCCTCTCTTCCATATTTGTGCCTGCAGATTTAGTTCAATACCTATGTTTTTCAGGATTACACCTATAGATTTGGTAACAGAGTCCTGAATAATACATAAGCCTGTTTGGGCTATGGCAGGGCTGGCATAGGTGTCTTGCATTAGAATACAGAAAATTTTGAAGCAGTGCTAATGAGTGAGGCCCTGAATACAAAGAATGTGTGAATCTTCTAGAACCCTTATTTGAATCTGTTATGTCTTAATGTTCTGGGACTGTGCTGGAATTGACATCCTTCAAGATCTCAGAAAAGCGTTCAGGGTCATTCTCCCATTATCTTGATGAATAGCTTCTGGTTGCCTTCTGTCCATATTAATCTCTTTATCAAAACATTGCTTAGTCACAACCTTGATATTCTCTTCCCTAATATACCTTTTATATTGTGTTATAATGGGGTCAACTCAGTAATTTTCCAAATCTTTAAAATGTGTTTCACTGTTGATCATAAATAACATCTTTATGTAGTTTCTCTGTAAGCATTTAAGAGAAACCATGTACCACATTTGAAATTTGCTTAGTTCCCCCTTCAGCCTCTGACTTTCACAGTTCATTGTTTTTCTTCTGATTTGTTCTAAATAGTTATACATGACAGTATAATGCATTTAGGCATATCATTCGTAATTAGAGAAAAATTTCTCATTTTTAATATGGACATCATGTAAGATGACATGGATTATGTAGTCATACATGCACAAGGGTAATAATGTCAGATTCATTCTACATTCATTACTATCACCATACGCTTTCCCTCCCTTCACTTCCTTTACCTTTTCCAATGTAGTTCTACTCTTCCAGAGCCTTAAACCTTATTGTGAATTAGCATGCACATATCAGAGAAAATAAATGGCCTTGATTTTCTGGTCTTGAACATCCAACAATCCAGTTTTACCTGTCGTGAGTTAAAAGTACTGGGTGGTAATTTTAATTTCTGTGTTTGTACTGATCTTACCCCTTCCGTTTACTTGGGGTCAGTGTTAGTACTGAGAGTGAGCCTTACAGTTTTTGACTTAACTTTTTTATTAATTAATTTTTTACTTACTTTAATTAGTTGTACATGACAGTATAATGTATTTACACATTTTGATATCGATTATGGCCTATTATATCAAATTAACCCAGTTTGTCCTATACTGAAAGTTCTACTTTTTCACAGATTAACTGAAAACTGTTATAAACTTTTAAGGGAATAATAAAATATTAGGAAGAGTAGGACATATTAAGTTTTTAGAGTAGCTCTTTTCCATGAAACATATTTTTTATAATTCCATATCTTTACACTTTAGTTTGAAGAACATCAACTTGGTGGCATACTCAGATTCCAGGATTTGGCACATGGAACACTCCCCCAGAGAGATAGGCAAAAATGAAACCACACAATGGATCAAGGAAGAAATCAAAGGGGAAATTAGAAAATACCGTTAGGTGAACATAATGAAAATAGAACATAACAAATCTTATTGGATGTAGCAAAAGAGGTATTACAATTGAAGCTTATACTGATTTATACCTGTATGTAAAAGGAAGAAAGCCTGCATGTTTCCCTAAGGTCCATATGGTAAAGGCAGGGTATGTCTTAGTGGGGGTGACTTATTTAATGATTATTTCTAAATGGTTATAGAAATCAGTGTTCAAAATATGAAATTTAATTATATATTATCAAAAGAATAGAAATAATTACAAATAGAAACTGTAAAGTACATGGGAAATTAATGAAAACTTATTCTGTTGCCATTTAAACCCTCCAATGTAGAATGAAGATCCAATCAGACAGGAAAAGAAGGAATTGCAGAAGATGTTGAACATGTTTTCATATAATTGCTGATGGATTATAAATGAATTGAAGAACAAACTAGTAAACTTCCTAAAATATGGTTCAGAATGTCAAAATTATTTAGAGTTCTAAATATGGTACTGAAGATAAATTAAAAGTGTATAAAACATGGTAGACAGATGGTATTAAAAAGTACAAAATTCAAACATGAGAATATCATCCAGTAGAACAAGAAAACATTTTGCAGTATTAATTAGGCTACTGGATTATCAAATTTAAGTACACTATCTTCATGCTGAACTGGTACAATAATTCATACTTCAACAAAATCACGTTGATACTATAGACTATGAGGACTAAGAAAAAAAGGTTAAAGGCAGGTAGAGATAAAAAGCAGAATATTTCAAAGGAAAGCAATAGGAGTAATTGCCCCCAAATATCAATAATGGAAAGGAGAAGGCAGTAGACTGATATATTTAAGTTATAAAGTATTAGTGCAAGAAATATGAGATTCCTGTATTTTTTTAATCTTGATGTATAAGTATAATGAAGAATAAGTTGGACTGCAGTAGTGTTTTGTCAGAATGTGTGCCTAGTTCAACACCCAGCACCTCAAAGAAAAACAAACAAAGCAAAAGAATGAGGAGAAAAATCAAGCCATTTCAGAAAAACACATTAAATAACGTGTCATGTGTCACCAAAAATACGTCATTAAGGAATTGGAGCTCTGGATCTGCTTCCCCTCTGGAGAGTCTTTATCCTCTCCTTCAATGAAACTTGCTTTACATCCCCCAAAAAAGTCATTAAGAGACTTCTGAAAATGTACTGTGGATAGAAGGAATTTGAAACTTCAGTGAGAAATTCACATATAGGAGGAAGCTATATCTGAAGAACAGGTAAATATTTAAATAATACTTACAAAAGAATAGCAACATTTAATTTGGAGAGAAAAAGGATGAAATGAAAATACTATTAAACGATGCATAGAAAATGATAACATCATTATTGGAAACGAAGTTTTCTTAAAACTGTGGAGGAGTAGTATGGAAGTAACAAATGCATGTTATAATTTTAAGTGTATAAACTTAAACATAGGTTAAAAGAAATAGAGAAAATTTGATAATCTAATAGAAAGGAAAAACAGAAAGCAGACAGGTTTCCTACTGTTACTGTTACAAGTTTGCTGTATATTTTGGGTAAAAGCTGTATTTTTGAGAACAATCTCGCCCAGTCTGTGGCTTGGTTTTATCTCTACATTATCTTTTCTGGAGCAGAAATGTTCAATTCCAATGAAATATAGCTTAATAATTCTTTTACAAGTGTGCTTTTGTTGAATTACATGGAAAGACTTTGTCAAACACAAGGCCTTCTCATTTTTCTCTTAGGTTATCTTGTGAGAGTTTTATAATTTTGCATAAGAGCCTGGCTTCCATTATGAGTTGATTCTTGGGAGGGTTGAAAAATCTATGTCTAGATTCATTTTTTTAGCATGTGAATATCCAGTAATTCCAGCACCATATATTGAAAAAAACTATCTGTTCTTCCTCGTGTTGCATTGCTCCTGTGTCAATGACTTTGTAACTACATTTATTTAGGTATATTTCTGAAGTGTTTCTCTGCTTCATGGATTCTTCTGGCTGTTGATTCTGCAGTGCTCTATTCTCTTCGTGATGTGACTGGGTAGTAAGTCTTGAAGTCAGGTCCTCCAACTATGTTCTTCTCAATATTGCATAGTTTATTATGTTTTTTTTGTGTGTTTTCATACTGATTGTAGAATCTGTTTGTCAATATCCACAATATAACTTATTAAGAACTTATTTGGCATTGCATTGAGTTTATAGGTTAAATTTGAAACAACTAAGATCTTGAAAAGTTTGGGTCTTCCTCTCCATGAAGATGGAAATTCTCTCCTATTTAGTTCTTGTTTGATTTCATTGATCAGATTCTGTTTTCCTATTGTAGATTTTACAAAGACTATGTTAGGCTTATACCTAAGTGTTTCATTTTGAGGGTGCTAATAAAAATGGGATTGTGTTCAATTTTTATATGAAGTTCAGGGTGATAAATACTGTGAGCACAAAAGCTGTGCCATGATAGAAATAATGGATGACTTGGTCTTTGAAGCTAGTTTCACTCTCTTCTCTGCCACTACCCTTGACCAGTTTGTTTTGAAATCTTAGTACATTTGACAAGACAAAAGGATCAAAGTACAAGGAAAGGATTTAGTTTGGAGTATAATAATAATAAGATGAAAAATGCCATGATTTTGATAATTGTCGTTTTGAACTATCTATGTAATATTTTTATCCTTCAATCTAATATGCCCATAAATGCATTGTTGCATTATTCATTTAAGTGTTATCTTTATTACACTAATGTAAATTACATATTTGATTATGCACTCACTCTCTAGTTCCTTTGCTGTATACTGCTAAGTCAGTCAATTTGCGGACTTAAGTAGTAGATCATCTCCATCAAATTCTCATAAGGCATTAAGTTGAGAACAGAAATTGTCCATTTGCTTTTTCAGTAGGGAAGTCACATCTGACCTTGTCAAAGTAGATTTGATGGAGTTGGTGGTGGAGTTAGGAAGTGAGACTGAAGGAATGGTGAACAGTAACCTTTGTGCAAGGAGATGATACATAGAAGCCACGTAAGTATGAAGAACACAAAAAAGTAATATTCTGTAGCAGGTGGACCATGAGGAATTCCAGGAGGTGATTTTATTTATTTATTTTGGTACTAGGGATTGAACCCAGGGGCACTTAAACACTGAGCTACACCCCTAGAACTTTTGCTATGTTTTTTGGAGATTGTGTCTGGTTAAGTTGTTTACAGCCCCAATTGCTGAGGCTGGCTTTGAACCTATGATCTTCCTTCCTCACCTCCCAAGTTGTTGGGATGACAGGCATGTGCCATCATGCCCCACTACATGTTTTGTTGTTTATTTTGGTGGAAATCAACACAATTCTTTTCCTGATCCTGTAGAGAGAGAAAATTTGTTCATGTGGATATTCGGACTCCATCTTCTGCAATTCTGAACTCATCATAACCCCACATCATTCCCTTCCCTGGGGAACACCCTACCTGTACTCTTATGTCTACCTATCTTGATACCATCCTCAAATCAATTTGTAGAACATTGACCCTGGGTACCTAAACCAAACGTCACCTAGAGATATTGTATAATGAGTATTTTGATGTTTTATATTTTCAAGGGGTGGATAAGGGGAGAACAGAAATAGTATAGGATGTAATGATTAAGTATAAGGAGAAAATTAAAGTGAAAATTAATGAAGAGTACAAGAGGGAGTAAGAATTTAGCTATAAGCAGGAGAGAAAAAAGAGAATTGAGGAAAACATAATTGAGAGAGAAAATATACAATGAAAATGTAAATATACTAATCAGGCATCCGAGTCATCAATAACGTGATACATAAAAAATAATTATTTTCAATAATGGTGGAAATGAGAGGGGGATGAAAAAATGTCAAACTAAATCTCTATTAAATGTTGGGGAATTCTTTCTTTTTTTAAATTTATTTTTATTGTAAACAACTGGGATACATCTTGTTTCTCTGTTTGTACATGAAGTAGAGGTATACCATTTGTGTAATCATACATTTACATAGGGTAATCGTGTTTGACTCATTCTGTTATTTTTCTTCTTCTCCCCGCACCCCTCCCACCCCTCTTATAACCTCTATACAGTCCCTTCTTCCTCCATTCTTAACCCCTCTCAACCCCATTATCTGTCATCATCCGCTTATCAGTGAGATCATTTGTCCTTTGGATTTTTGAGATTGGCTTATCTCACTTAGCATGATATTCTCAACTGCATCCATTTGCCTGCAAATGCCATAATTTTATTATTTTTTATGGCCGAGTAATATTCCATTGTGTATATATACCACACTTTCTTTATTCATTCATTAATTTAAGGGCATCTAGGTTGGTTCCACAATCTGGCTATTGTGAATTGAGCTGCTATGAACATTGATGTGGCTCTATCTCTGTGGTAAGCTGATTTTAAATCCTTTGGGTATAGGCTAAGGAGTTGTATGGCTGGATCAAATGATGTTTCCATTCCAAGTTTTCTAAGGAATCTCCACTCTGCTTTCCAGACTGGCTGCGCTAATTTGCACCTGCACCAGCAATATATGAGTGTACCTTTTCCACCACATACTCACCAACCCCTATTGTTGCTTGTATTCTTGATAATCACATTCTAATTAGTGTGAGATAGAATCTTAGGGTAGTTTTGATTACATTTCTCTTATTACTAGATATGTTGAACATTTTTTCATATATCTGTTGATTGCTGGTAGATCTTCTTCTGTGAAGTGTCTGTTCATTTCCTTAGCCCATTTGTGGATTCGGTTATTTGTATTCTTGGTGTAGAGTTTTTTGAGTTCTTTCTATATTCTGGACATTAGTGCTCTCTCTGAAGTATTAGTGGCAAAGATTTTCTCCCACTCTGTAGGCTCTCTCTTCACATTGCTTGTAGTTTCCTTTGCTGAGAGAAAGCTATTTAGTTTGAATCTGTCCCAGTTATTGATTCTTGCTTTTATTTCTTGTGCTATGGGAGTCCCTTTAAGGAAGTCAGATCCTAAGCCAACAAGTTGAAGATTTGAACCGAATTGTTCTTTTAAGATGTTGAGTCTCTGATCCAATTCCAAGGTCCTTGATTCATTTGGAGTTATTTTATTAGAGGGTAAAGATATGGGGTTAGCTTCATTCTGTTGCATATAGATTTCCAGTTTTCCCAGCACCATTTGTTGAAGAGGTTATCTTTTGTCCATTGCATATTTTTGGCAGGTTTGTCTAGTATGAGAAAATTGTATTTATTTCGGTTTGGGTCCGTGTCCTCTATTCTGTACCATTGATCTACCTGTCTATTTTGGTGCCAATACCATGCTCTTTTTGTTACTATTGCTTTGTATTATAGTTTAAGTTCTGGTATTGCGATACCCCCTGTTTCATTCTTCCTGCTAAGGATTGCTTTAACTATTCTGGGTTTCTTATTCTTCCAGATGAATTTCATGATTGCTTGCTCTATTTCTGTAAGGTACGTCAATGGGATTTTAATTGGAATTGCATTGAATCTGTATAGCACTTTTGGTAGTATGGCCATTTTGACAATATTAATTATGCCTATCCAAGAACATGGGAGAACTTTCCATCCTCTAAGGTTTTTTAAATTTCTTTATCGAGTGTTCTGTATTTCTCATTGTAGAGAACTTTCACCTCTTTTGTTAGATTGATTCCCATGTATTTTCTTTCTTTCTTTCTTTCTTTCTTTCTTTTTTTTTTTTTTTTTTTTGAAGCTATTGTGAATAGGGTAGTTTC
This sequence comes from Sciurus vulgaris, assembly GCF_902686455.1. Taxonomy (NCBI): domain Eukaryota; kingdom Metazoa; phylum Chordata; class Mammalia; order Rodentia; family Sciuridae; genus Sciurus; species Sciurus vulgaris. Next base: position 56,760,659 of record NC_136470.1, on the reverse strand, counting down.
CTAAATTCTCTTTCAGAAGATTCATCACTTATGTATAAAAATGCATTAGATTTGTGAGCATTGACCTTATATTCTGCTACTTTGCTGAATTCGCTTATGAGTTCTAAAAAGTTTTTTTGTGGAATTCCCCGGTTGCTCTAAATATATAATCATGTCATCAGCAAATAGTGATAGTTTGAGTTCTTCTTTTACTATTTGTATCCCTTTAATTTCCTTGGTCTGTCTAATTTTTCTGGCTGGAGTTTCAAAGATATTATTGAATTGAAGTGGTGAAAGGGGGCATCCCTGCCTTCTTCCAGTTTTTAGGGGGAATGCTTTCAGTTATTACCTTTCAGAATGATATTGGCCATGGGCTTAGCACAGTTGGCCATTAGAATGTCACGGAATGTTCCCACTATCCCTATTTTTTTCTAGTGTTTTGAGCATGAAGGGATGCTGTATTTTATAAAATGCTTTTTCTGCATCTATCACAATAATCATGTGATTCTTGACTTTAAGTCTGTTGATATGGTGAATTACATTTTTTGATTTCCTTATGTTGAACCAACCACGCATCCCTGAGATAAAACCCACTTGATTGTGGCACACTATCTTTTTAATATATTTTTGTATGTGATTTGCTAAGATTTTGTTGAGAATTTTTGCATCAATGTTCCTTAAGGATATTTGTCTGGAATTTTCTTTCCTCAATGTGTCTCTGTCCGGTTTAGGTATCAGGGTGTTACTGGCTTCGTAGAATGAGTTTGGGTGGGTTCCCATCTCTTCTATTTCATGAAATACTTTGAGAAGTGTTGGAAATGAGCTCTTCTTTAAAAGTTTTGTAGATCTCAGCTGAGAACACATCTGGTCCCAAACTTTTCTTGATTGGTAGGCTTTTGATGACTTCTTCTATTTCATTGCTTGAAATTGATCTATTTAAATAGTGTATGTTACCTCTTTCAGTTTAGGTAATTCATATATCTCTCAAAACCTGTTGATGTCTATGAGATTTTCTGTTTTGTTGGATTAAAGATTGTCATAATGTTTCTAATAATGTTTTGTATTTCACTCATGTCTGTCGTGATATTTCCTTGTTCGTTCTAAATTTTATTAATTTGAATTTTCTCTCTCCCTCTCTTTGTTACTGTGGATAAGGGTTTATCAATTTTGTTCAGTTTTTTAAGGAACCAACTATTTATTTAGTCAATTTTTTCAATTGTTTCTTCTGTTTTAATTTCTTTGATTTCAGCTCTGGTCTTAACTATTTCCTGACTGCTACTACATTTGGTGTTGCTCTGTTCTTCTTTTTCTAGGGCTTTGAGCTGTAGTGTTAGGTCATTTTTTTGTTGATTTTTTTCTTCTTTTTTTTGAATACACTCCATAAATTTTCTTCTAAGCACTGCTTTCATAGTGTGCCAGAGATTTTGATATGATGTTACTTTGTTCTTGTTTAGCTCTAAGAATTTTTAATTCCCCCCCTGATGTCTTCTGTTATCCCTTTATCATACAATAGCGTATAATTTAATCTCCAGGTCTTGGAATAGTTTCTGGTTTTTACTCTATCATTTATTTCTAATTTCAACCCATTAAGATCTGATAGAATACACAGTACTACCTCTACTTCTTGTATTTGCTACCATTAGCTTTGTGGCATAAAACATCGTCTATTTTAGAGAAGGATCCATGTGCTGCTGAGAAGAAAGTGTATTCACCCTTTGTTGGATGGTATATTCTATATATGTCGGTTAAGTCTACATTATTGATTGTGTTATAGAGATCTATGGTTTCTTTCTTCAAATTTTGTTTGGAGGATCTTTCCAGTGGTGAGAGAGGTGTGTTAAAACCACCTAGTATTATTGAGTTGTGGTCTATGTGATTCCCAGAGTTGAGAAGGATTTGTTTGTTGTACATGGATGAGCCACTGTTTGGGGCATAGATATTTATGTATGTATTTTCCTGTTGATTCCTGCTTCCCTTAAGCGGTACAAAATGCCCTTCTTTATCCCTTCTCACTAACTTTGAGTTGAAGTCCACATTTTCTGATATGAGGATGGATACTCTGGCTTTTTTGCTGTGTCCATAGGCATGGTATGTTTTTCCCCATCCTTTTACCTTTAGTCTTTGGGTTTCTCTTTCTATGAGATGAGTCTTTTGCAGGCAGCAAATTTTTGGATCTTCTTTTTAATCCAATCTGCCAGTCTATGTCTTTTGATTGATGAGTTTAGTCCATTAACATTCAGGGTTATTATTGAAATACAGGATTTGTATTCCTGTATTCCTGGTCATTTGGCACATTTTCTTTTTTTTTTTTTGTTTTTCTTTTTTATTTTTTTTGACACAACTTGTTTTCTCCTTTATTTGGCTGTTCCTTTAGAGTAGTTCCTCCCTTTGCTGATTTACTTCCTTGTTTTTCATCTCTTCCTCATGGAGTATATTGATGAGAATATTCTGAAGTACCAGTTTTCTATTTGTAAATACTTTTGGCTTTTTTTTTTTTTAATCATGGATGGATTTTATTTTGTCGTCCTATCTGAAGGTAAGTTTTGCTGCGTATAAGATTTTAGGTTGGCATCTGTTTTCTATCAGAACTTGAAAAATGTTGTTCCAGACCCTTCTAGCTTTTAGGGTCTGGGTTGAAAAATCTGCTGATATCCGTATTGGTTTCCCCCTTAATGTAATTTGATTTTTTTTCTCTCAGAGCTGTTAAAATTATGTCTTTATTTATATGTTAGGTATTTTCATTAAAATGTGCCTTGGTGTGGGTCTATTGAAATTTTGTATATTTGGAGTTCTATAAGCCCCTTGTATTTGATTTTCCAGTTTATCTTCAGATTTGGGAAATTTTCTGTTATTATTTCATTGAATAGATTGTTCATTCCTTTGGTTTGTTTCTCTGTGCCTTCCTCTATCACAATAATTCTTAAATTTGGCCTTTTCATGATATCCCATAGTTCTTGTAGATTCTGTTCATGATTTCTAACCATCTACTCTGTTTGGATAACTTTGTTTTCAAGGTTAAATATGTTGTGTTCAATATCTGACATTCTGTCTTCCAGGTGTTCTATCCTTTTGGTTACACATTCTATATAGTTCTTAATTTGGCTTATTGTTTCCTTCATGTCAAGGATTTCTGCCTGGTTTTATTTTCAGTATCTCTAACTCTTTATATTGAAATGATCTTTTGCTTCCTAGATTTGCTCTTCTAACTGTTGAGTGGTGGATCAAAGCCTGAATTTGATCTTTCATCTCATCATTTGCTTCTCTCATCATTTTAGTTATGTACTCTCTGAACTCCCTATCTGACATTTCTTCTGCCATGCTGTCATTGGATTTTATTGCTGTACCATCTAGGGTTGTTTGGGACATTTTCTTCCCTTGTTTTCCCATATTGCTCAGTTATGTAGCCCTCTAGTAGTGAAACTCTGGGATAGTGCAGATTTCCTCTGTTGACTACTATTGTCTCTGTAGATTTCAAATAACTTACCTCTTAGCCTTCAGTTACCTGAATTCTTGGATGAACTTGATAATACAGTGCTCCACAAAGAAGCTGCCGCTCTAAGGGTGGTGGCCTTCAGGTGGGGTATGTTCCCTGTCAGTTTCAGAGGCACCTCCACATGTTGACTGATTATCAGACAAAGGTTGACTAGACAGCAGATTGGGGCACATCTGATCTGGTCCTGTGTCTCTGGTTCTACTGCCCTGGTGGGAAAGACTTGCATAGCGAGGAGACTCACCTGGCGGGGAAGTTTCACTGGGCAGCTCTCCTCTGAGAAATTCCCTTTAGTCCAGAACTACCACCTGGACTGGGCTGCCCTCCTCTGCAACATTCCTGGGGTCCCGACCTACTGCCTGGACTGGGGAGACTGGCCCTGTGAGCAGCCCTCTTCTGCTACATTCCCTGAGGACCAGAGCTACCACCTGGGCCTCCGACCCTCACTCTGCTCGAAGCATTTTGCTGTGCAGCCCTCCTCTGCAATGCTCCCGGTAGACGGGGTTCACGGCTCCAGCAGGGGAATCTCACTGGGCCACTCTACTCCGTGAAGTTCCCTGCATTTCGTGATTACGGCCCCATCCAGGCTGTCCGCTTGTGGGAGAGACTCACTAGTGGCTCTGATTTGGTCTCGGGTCTCTCAATACCTCCTCTTCTTGACTTCTGGGTCCTGTCAATGGTCCTGTAGTCTCCTGTAGGTGTCTCAGGAAGGGAGCTGCCTTTCCAATGATAATGGCTATGCCCTCAGGAATAATTCAAAATGCCTGCACCAGCCTATAAAGAAGCTGGGGAGCCCCAGTGAGGGTGCACTGAGTCAGCACAGAGGCAATTGCAGTGTCCCTCAGCAGTAGGCTGGGCAGGCCGGCAGGCTCAGCAATGGTGCCTGATCTCGGTGTGGGGGTCAGGTGGGCTGGTTCACCCTCTGGATAGCTCTGCGATGCAGAGGGGCTGGCTCTTCTGCTATGGTGACCATCGACAGCATGGTGGCTAGGTAGGGTCACTCAGTGATGTTGGATTAGCTGGTTGCCCACTGGCTAGCTCCATTTCCGGGGAATTTTTTCTATTGGATATGAAAAGACCCTAAGCTTCTGTTCTCTGCAGCATGTAATGTGATGTTTGCTTCCCTCAGGGTGGGGTTGCTAGGCTTAGAGGTTTAATGTTGCAGGTAGAACTCCCGCAGGTGAGCTTTAGGCCTAGGTGGGCTCCTGTCAGTTTGCTGAAAGCCAATTGTTCTGGAATATTCAAACAGCATACCTCCAGCAATTGCTGGGCCATGCTGGAAGGCTGAAGCCCAGGGACCTTCTTGTTTTCTGCCCATGTGATGTAGGAACACATAATCAGTTCACTACATTTCTTGCAGAACCTGATTCTTTTTCTCAGGTACAGTCTCCAAACTCTTTGTTTTCTCCCCTGTCCTTTCAAATTCCCAGTCTGGCTCTTTAAAAGACAGTCCTGCCTGCAGCTGGATTGAGGGGGAGGGGGAAGGCAGGTAGGTTTCCATGACTAGATGTCTCCTGTGTAAAACTCTCTCCATACTTGCTTTGTTGCTGGTCACTTAGTTCCACCTCTGTCATGCACCATGGATTTGCCAGGCTGGTTTTCTGGGCCTCGCTCAGGTCTGTAAGAAATTGGCTTCGGGAGATTCAAGATGGCAGACTAGAGGGTGGCTGCGTTTCGTGTTGCTCCAGGACTCAGGACTCAAGAAGAGGAGATATAGAGAGCCTTGGGACCAACTCAAAGCAGCCGGGCGAGAATCTCCCACTGGGCAGGCGTCCCGGATGGGGCAGGAGTCCTGGACGGGGCGGTAGCCCCAAAAGCAGGGATCTTTGCAAAGTAGAACGGCCTGCGAGGCGCCCCTCCCCCCGCCGGAGCAGTGATCGCAGACAGCTGGGAGAATTGAAGAGGGGGCTGCCCAGAGGAGAAGGAGAAATACGGGCTCGGCACGTCGCTTGGAATTGGATCAGCTGCGCCAGGGCTCCGGGCGGCTATCCGGAGGAGCAGCGTGGACTCAGGACTCAAGAAAAGGAGATATTGAGAGACTTGGGACCAACTCAAAGCAGCCAGGTGAGTGTTACCCACTGGGCAGGCGGACGGGGCGGTAGCCCCCGGACAGGGCGGTAGCCCCGAAAGCAGGGATCTTTGCAAAGTAGAACTGCCGGCGAGGTGCCCCTTCCCTCGCCGGAGCAGTGATCGCAGACAGCTGGGAGCATTGAAGAGGGGGCTGTTCACCACAGCGCTTGGACTCGGCGCAACCCACCCGCGCTCTGGGAGGCTGCCCAAAGGAGAAGGTGCTTGGTGAGCTGTTTGGGCTGAACGTGACCACCCCTGAACACAGGGGGCTGCCCAGAGGAGAAGGAGAAATACGGGCTCGGCACGTCGCTTGGAATTGGAGCAGCTGCGCCAGGGCTCTGGGCGGCTATCCGGTGGAACAGCGTGGTGAGTGGTTTGGTCCCAGAGCATCCGCTCCTGAACATAGGGGGGTTGTCTGGAGAAGGAGGAGGAGCGCGGCGGGGTGCTTGGGCTCGAAGTGACTGCACCAGGGCTACGGGAGGCAGTCGGGACAAGAAGGTGCACAGTGAGTTCTTGGGACTCGTGATGCACCAGATCTCTGGGTGACTGCCTGGTGGAGAAAGTGGTGCGTGGTGGGTCACTTGGTCTTAGAGCGACCGCACGGAACAACAGGTGGCTGTCAAAGGAAAAGGCGTGTGGCAGGTCACTGGGACTCGGAGCGATTGTAAGGGGCTCCAGGTGGCTGCTCAGAGGAGGGGCCGCATAGCCAGGCGAAAAGTGCAGAGCAGGGTCCTAGACGGCTTCTTGGTGGAAGGGCCCCACAGACAAACTGAGGGGCGGAGCGAAGGCTCCAGGACTGCAGGCAGCTTATCTGAGGAGAGGCAGCCGAAGGAGATCCGTTTGTGAAGGGTGAGGCTTCCAGGCCCAGGAGGTAGGTCCGGGTCCCTGGGAACATTGCAGAAGAAGGCTGCCCAGCCCAGGCGGTAGTTGTGAATTGAACGGAACCTCTGGGAGGAAAACCGACCAGCGAGACCTCCCCACCGGGTGACTCCTCCCTGTTGGGTGAGGTTCTCCCAAAAGGACCGTAAAATCAGAGACACAGGCCCAAACTGGTCTTGCATCAGCCCACAACCTACTTCCCTTCTGGATGACCATTCATCTGCAAGTGAAGGTACCTCTGCCCACTAGCAGGGAATATACCCCACCAGAAGGCCACCACCCCTAGGGAGTCAGCTCCCTTGTGGAGCACTGCATTATCAACTTCCTCCAAGATTTCAGGCTACTGAAGACTAAGAGGGGATATAATAGAAATCTTCAGGGATATTATAAGACAATAGAGGAAATCTGCAACATCACAGCGGTCAACTGATACCTGAACAATATGAGAAAACAAGGAAAGAAAATGCTGCAAACAAATCTAGATGTTACATCAATGAAACCCAACGACAGCATGGCAGAAGAAATGACAGAAAGGGAGTTCAGAATGTACATAATTAAAATGCTCAGGGAAGCAAATGACGAGATGCAAGAGCAAATGCAGGCACTGAATGATCGCACCAATCGACAGTTAAAAGAGCAAATACAGGAAGCAAAAGATCACTTCAATAAACAGTTAGCGATATTGAATAAAAACCAAACAGAAATCCTTGAAATGAAGGAAACAATAAACCAAATTAAGAACTCCATAGAAAGCATAACCAATAGAATAGAACACCTGGAAGACAGAACATCAGACATTGAAGATAAGATATTTAACCTTGAAAACAAAGTTGAACAAACAGAGAAGATGGTAAGAAATCATGAACAGAATCTCCAAGAAATATGGGATATCATGAAGAGGCCAAATTTGAGAATTATTGGAATTGAGGAAGGCTTAGAGAAACAGACCAAAGGAATGAACAATCTATTCAATGAAATACTATCAGAAAATTTCCCAAATCTGAAGAATAAAATGGAAGATCAAGTACAAGAGGCCTATAGGACTCCAAATATACAAAATTACAACATACCCACACCAAGGGACATTATAATGAAAATGCCCAACATACAAAATAAAGACAGAATTTTAAAGACTGCAAGAGAGAGGAATCAAATTACATTCAGGGGGAAACCAATACGGATATCAGCAGATTTTTCAATCCAGACCCTAAAAGCTAGAAGGGCCTGGAACAACATTCACCAAGCCCTCAAAGAAAATGGATGCCAACCAAGAATCTTATACCCAGCAAAACTTACCTTCAAATTTGATGATGAAATAAAATCCTTCCATGATAAACAAAAGCTAAAAGAATTTACAAAAAGAAAGCCAGCATTACAGAACATTCTCAGCAAAATATTCCATGAGGAAGAGATGAAAAACAAAGAAACAAATCAGCAATGGGAGGAACCATCCTAAAGGAATTGTCAAATAAAGGAAGAACCAAGTCGTCTCAAAATAAATAAATAAATAAATAAATAAATAAATAAATAAATAAATAAATAAAATGAACCAAATGACCAAGAATACTAATCATATCTCAATAATAACCCTGAATATTAATGGCCTGAACTCATCCATCAAAAGACATAGACTGGCAGATTGGATCAAAAAGAAAGATCCAACAATTTGTTGCGTGCAAGAGACTCACCTCGTAGAAAGAGATACACATAGACTAAAGGTGAAAGGATGGGGGAAAACATATCATGCACATGGACTCAGCAAAAAAGCTGGGGTATCTATCCTCATTTCAGATAAGGTGGACTTCAAGTCAAAACTAGTCAAAAGGGATAAAGAAGGACATTACATACTGCTTAAGGGAACCATAAATCAGCAAGACATAACAATCATAAACATCTATGCCCCAAACAGTGGCTCATCCATGTATGTCAAACAAATCCTTCTCAATTTCAGAAACCAAATAGACCATAACACAATAATACTAGGTGATTTTAACACGCCTCTCTCACCACTGGACAGATCTTCCAAACAAAAATTGAACAAAGAAACCATAGATCTCAATAACAC